>NC_090287.1:11295833-11640000 GCF_037392515.1 Haliotis asinina
GCTGAAAAGTCTTAATATAGATGAAATATTGTTCCCACACACACTCACTCAGTCTGTTTCGTGATTATCCGAAGCCAGCCGCCATGTTCAGTCTCGGCTCACCTTCACATGCGCAGTGCATACTTTCCGGTTTAAACCAAGTAGCAGGGAAGGTCCTCATAGTTACCAAACCAGATTCCTGGATACACGTGAAAGTGATTTTCCGCTTCTTTTATGTCGACCGCTCTTTGGTCCTTTTTGCGAATTCATTTTCTCTAGTGTGTGGTGTAGCACAGCTCACTCCGCCACAACGTACATTTGTACGAAGGAGTTGTTTAGCAAACAACATGATACGTTGATAGACCATACATTCAGGGCCACACATAACAAAACACAAGAACAAAATCAGCCCCAGGCCCCATTTAATTGTTGTCTCTAGCGTGTGAAACTTGAAAAATGTTTTCCGGTTAACGGGGCTACCTGCCCCAAAACAACTTCATATTACTCTTGCATTGTTCTGTAAGTGTCTACAATATTCACTGAGTCATGCTGAACGAGGTACGGAAAGCATTGACATGCGACTTGAGGTTCATAGACTACGAAAGCACAAACTGAGTATGTACTATAGAAGACAAGAACACGCTTCTTTCGTTTTTGCTCCCAGGTGGTTTTACTGTATATAAAATGAGTTGAACTCTCAAATTTCCAGCAAAGTATTGACGAGATCGAGTCTGATCTCATACACATTTAAAATACAAAGTCCTAAAAGAGTTGTTGTTGTTGTTGTTTTACAAGCAAGCAAACAAACACACATATATGTTACTATTCATTGTATATTTAATGCTAATACAAAGGAACAGGGTGGCCTTAAACGTCGTTTTAGTACTTCTTCGGTAGTACTTATCCTTAAAATGATATAATTATTTTAGTTGTAAAAGGTTTTAATATGTTAACGGTGAAAATAAGAAAATGTGATAAATCCATAGTCTTGATTGTTTAGGTTGCTTTGAAGAACCTTATATTTTCTTGCAGACAAAGGTAAAATCAATCGCTGGGGAAGCCTAGCGGTTTCATTGCTTTCAATTTGAGTCGACTTTGGTTCGACACTGAAAATAACTTTCATTTCATAAGCCCATTCATTGTGAGCCGCTCTGCGACTTGACTTGGATATTTTGGAAAGGAATGCTTGCTCACTCTCTCACTCACTCACTCACTCACATCGACATGGGTGATTGTGCAGTCTGTTGAAGGTCAGTCATGGGTAATCTTGGTCGTCCCCATTGACCCTGCTCAAGATGCTGCTGTGCATTTTATCACATGTATCAATGTTGATACTCATACCCCCATCTATTCCCTGTCCTAGATGATTCTAGAGCGTTGTACATCGACTCCAGATGTGTGTCAAATATGCGCACATCTCTCCCAACGTGTGCCCAACACCCCTCTTTGAACAACCTTCAGGCACAACCAGCACGTGACGATGTGAATAGCGGAATGACTTTATTCAATCAACATGTTGATAATTCTCAAACGTTATTTGTTCCAATCTAATCGGAACGTACACCCAAACAGACCAGCACTGAGAACTGTCGAGGTTCCCTCAGACCCAAACCCCCGGCACAAACGTTCCATTATCAGATATCACCGCTATATCATTCGTAGACAACTTCCAGAAGCTTCGTTATCAGAGGTCCGTCCTCGAAACCAAGACTTTATCGGAGCATTCACCACAGCCACAAGACACTCCAAGTAGCGTTGACGAGAGGGTGGCAAATCAGTCCTGTACAGACCTCAACCATACCCTTCGTTTAGCATCCAGACTCTATCTTGTCCCTTACCTACACGCTCGCCTCCACGTGTAGAGCGGCCAGGGTGTAGGGTTACAGTGTAGGTGTTGCCTTACTTCTCTGGTCGGCCTGTAGGCTGTCTCAGTAGCAGTTTGGGGATGATTTCCGTGAAGTGCCGCAATATATCTCTGATAGTACGGTCTGCACGCTAGGGCTATACAGTTGGTCTGTTTGATTACAAGACACTCACTGGAAAAAGAACTCTAGTGACTGTGAACACGATATGGAGTGGAACTTCTGTGAACACGTCGACTGAAAGTGAACACGATATTTAAAGGACCTCTCATGTACTTGAATATGAGCTCTTGTATGGGTGAACATGGTCTTTGACTCATAGAACTCCTTGGATTCCTCAGCCCGTATCTGAGACTGTCATCTGGGGCTATATATGTCTTCCTGTGATGTCAATATCTATGTGCCTATTTACCATTGCTAAAGATTCCGTGAGAATGTTTACACTAGAGTATCGCCCGTTGACATGTCAAAGCAGACCTCTTTGATGCTCTATCGGATTTTGATTTGGTCAGCATTTCCTGTTGAATGACCACCGTGGAGGATTGTCCTGTAACCTCTTCTGGACTCCGTGGTCAGTTTGACAAGGTGGTTCATTTGGATATCATTACCATTTTAAGGAAATAAGGTGAGAAGGGTGTACTTGCACATCACTAAATATTATCACGCATATTATCACATATTCATGTCAAAAATATGCATGTGGAATGTCATATGATTATCTTACGCCATCCTCATGTATGTTTATATTCAATCTTTTTATAGGAACGGCCGTGAAAATAAGTCGTTACATAAATAAACCAATTACTAAATTAAATGAAACCGTTAACTGAGTGTGTAAACATAAATAGATCTAATTTGAGAGACGAAGCACCGTAATGTACACACTTCTGCACTGCACCGCATCAACCTTTTTCAATTTCGTCACGATTCCAGTTCGAGGTAGCACGGTCATCCGGCATCCATTGTCGTGCATAATTCACGAGGGCAATTACGCTTGGACCCGTCTGTGGAGGAAAAGTAGAGACACAGAGGTAGAAACACGAGCATTGCTTCCAGTTGTCATCCCTACAGTTGATGTTGGCACGATATGACGGCGCGAAGATGTTCCTGGAATGCTGTCGGTGGTTTTCTTATATGCATTCAGGATAGACTAATTAGGATTTGGCTAACAAACATACCACACAGTTTAAATTGCATTTTTGTAATTATGCGAAAACATGCGTCCTGTTTCAATAAATGCCACGGCTAATGGATGTGTGTGTTTGAAGATGTATCTGACCCAGATTTGTGTGATTTACGGGAAAAATATAGTTCGCAACTGTGCCGAGTCTTGACATCACTGTACAGGTGTTAGAGCAGTTTATCATCTTAATGAAAATCTATATGGACTTTTATCGTGTTTATTGGTTCGAAGGCTTCCGTGGTGATGTTTACTGCATGTCTAGATTCAATACGTAATTATCTTCTCGGGTCAGGGTCATCAGACGTTCTACTTTTTTCTGATTAATTCCTCGCACATGGAAATGGCAGAGAACATTGGTGTATTTGACTCGGGCCTGGTTTGTTGACAAGCGCACGTCCTTGTTAATGCACGATGCGTAAATGTTATCAAAATGTCGACAGGTAAGAATCTCAGATGCGCCTGTATTGTGGGTTTTATCGTGTTTGCTGGTTCGGAGTAAACGCTGGTTCATCGTAGGGTTGTTGTTGATGTAACAGGTGAAGCCAAGAAACACTTCAATAAAGCCAAATTTGTAATTGCCGGATAGGTCACACGGGTGTTCTCCAGAATGTAATGAGGTACATCTAATATAGATTAATGCTAGCTGTTACCTCATGCTACCAGCTTACTCGTATATAATTCTGTCCGTCTGTAGATGTGAATTCTCCAACACATGTGATCCGAGCTTCCCAGCCGGCTACAGAGTAAGCATGGGGTACCATTCAAGTGTATACGTGGAAGCATTAGACATGGTAAGCGTTGTAACTGTGAGACACCGTGCGACCTGTGATCACGAGGGGTTTAAGTCAAGGGAATTATAAGAGTTATAGGTGTGAGACATCATGCGAGATGTAATCACAAGACAACACAGGACTGTAACCCAAGGGAATTATAAGAGTTATAGGTGTGAGACATCATGCGAGATGTAATCACAAGACAACACAGGACTGTAACCCAAGGGAATTATAGGAGTTATAGGTGTGAGACAACATGCGAGATGTAATCACAAGACAACACAGGACTGTAACCCAAGGGAATTATAGGAGTTATAGGTGTGAGACAACATGCGAGATGTAATCACAAGACAACACAGGACTGTAACCCAAGGGAATTATAAGAGTTATAGGTGTGAGACATCATGCGAGATGTAATCACAAGACAACACAGGAGTGTAACCCAAGGGAATTATAGGAGTTATAGGTGTGAGACATCATGCGAGATGTAATCACAAGACAACACAGGACTGTAACCCAAGGGAATTATAAGAGTTATAGGTGTGAGACAACATGCGACATGTAATCACAAGAAACCACAGGAGTGTAAGTCAAGGGAATTATAAGAGTTATAGGTGTGAGACATCATGCGACATGTAATCACAAGAAAACACAGGAGTGTAACCCAAGGGAATTATTGGAGTTACAGGTGTGACACAACATGCGAGATGTGATCACTAGATAAGGACATTTGAACATCATACGAGATGTAATCACGAGATAAGGAGATCCGAACTATACTGGGAGTGTTAGTGACACCTCCGATCTGATACCCGTATTCAAACTATGTGTTTGGCGACTGATACATACTGTTTAGATATGCCTGTGGCCTGGTTCTATTACACTGAGGTGCTTCTACAAATATTCGTATGTTGTTCTTGCGGTTGTACGCATATGCGTGCCTACAATATGTATAAATTCATGACGCTGAACACAAAGTCCATTCCCAAGAACCAGTCAAGAGTGTAACAGTACATGCAACATGCATTGCGCTAGTTGTGCTTTGTTGCAGAATCTTAATACAAAATAATATTTTATCATATTAAAAAAGAGAGTAAAAAGCCACTGTGGAGTGTGTCGATTCTCAGCCTGTAATATTGTGATTCTAATATATCATGTAAACAGTTTCATAAACATTACACACAGCTCAGATACCGAGCACGGCCATTGTGCGGATATTCAGAAGCGACGGAGTTAATTTGATTATGCGAATATTCTAAAACTACAGTTCAATAAAGAGAATACTGGCAATATATGTGTGTGTGAATATTCTCAAGTAAAACAGTTATTGCGGTTAGTGCAATGGTATCAAGTGACAGAGCCAACATAATGACTGGAATCTCTAACGTGATAGGGCCAATGTGGTTGAGGGAAATATTCTCAAGTGATAGAATCATGACGATTATAGGTACATTCTAAAGGGACAGAATCAAAGCGATAAAGCCACCTGATCTCTTAAGCCTTAGATCATGTGAAGCTTCGGAATAAACGACATGGCTTTAAATAAAACAAACCAGCGTGCGATAAAATACTAAAAGTGAGAGAAGGTCTTAGATCCTTCCGATATAGCCGATTGCGACACAGACGCGCAGGCGGTCTGAGAGAACTTCTCTGCGAACTTTCATCACAGTGAGAGCAGGGTGAGCCCAAATAACGGGATCTCACTTGATGGCCATGTTGGCATTAGGGAGAGTTGGATCACTGTGCTGGGAGGAGAGCCTGTCTTGTGACATAGATGAGGGAGTGTTTCTCGGCATGATTCGAAACACTGCTGCTGGGATTGTAAACCATTACATTCTGTGTGTTGCAAACAGATGTCCAAGACAGAGATAAAGTCAAGCAGAGACACACCTTACAATTTCGGAATTTTCGGAAAACTACAACCCGAAACAGTTGTATAGATATCTTTTACCTATTTGACAAAATCGTTAGAAACAAAAATGTTTTATTACGTAGTAACGTCATAACCTAAATCTCAATTTCCCTACATGACTATGGTTACATGCAGATATAAATTATCAGCTCTGTGTACTCATGACATTTATGAATAATAAACTCGAATGTAATCGCAACAGGACTATTTCCACTTTCTTTTCTAAAACACAGACTTGACTTCAATCCGAAATGCCGTTTGTAATATGAGACATACATGCACGCTTATCCCTACTGCAACCATCTCGCATTTTATGCACCCAAATATCCTTGTGGACATGCAAATAGAAGCAGGTGGAACAATGACCTGAAGTTCGAGTGGCCGCCTTGCGACGGAGACCTGTCTTGTTTTGACCTTGAATATGAAAGCATCATATGTCAGCAATCCGGGTATTTGTATGTCAGTCATACGGTGCAGGTTTACCTTGTATTCGAACTAATTGAGAAAGGAAACACCCTATTACCGTCGTAGCTTGTTCAAGATGAAAAAGACAAGGTAAACGACACGCTGAACTTTCCATTAATTGCTATAGCGTGAGAGAATTACTCGTCGGTTGTATGTTTAATTAATTCTGCACTTCTGCAAAGGTAGCGCGGCTGGAAACGCATTAATTCCTCATAAAAGAGTCTACTACTGGTCGGCTACAAACATCCAGTAAGGAGGCTGGTGTATCTAGGCATCTAGCTACTGTACAATGACTGCCTCACCTGTGTAGGCTAGATAACATTGTGGAAGACAAGCGTGTGTAATTGGCCACCGTCTCGAGGCTTCTATTGTTCTACTGTGAGTATTTGGGCTCCCAACTGGTTCATGGGCTGGTAATAGACTACACATTGGTGAGTCACTTGCTTCATGTTTAATGTAACGTCGGGACTCGGAGATGACTTGGGCGTAGTGATGGGTGGATGCACGTGGTGGATGGTTGGGTTAGACCCAGTGTTGTGTCGGTATACGTGTTGAATGGATCGATTATATCTAGCGATACGAGGAAGCATGTTTAGGCAGGTTTAGGTTAGACCTAGCGATTGGTGGGTGAGGGGTTGGGTTAGATCCAGTGTTGTATGGTGGTACGTGGTGAATGTTCGAATCTAGTCAAGGATGCATTACGGACTGGCTGTGTGGTGTATTCGATAAAGCGACGTGTGATGTGTATGTTGTAAGAGTGAGTGAATGAGTTTAGTTTTACGCCGCACTCAGCAACATTACAGCTATATGGTGGTGGTCTGTAAATAATCGAGTCTGGACCAGACAATCCAGTGATCGACACTATGAGCATCGATCTGCTCAAATGGGAACCGATGGCATGTGTCAACCAAGTCAGCAAGCCTGACCACTCGATCCCGTTAGTCGCCTCTTACGACAAGCATAGTCGCCTATGTTGTAAGAACAGTGCGGTAGGGGTGGTAAATGATACGGTTCCGGGTGGATGTTGGACGTCATGGTCGGGTGTTGCAAGCATGCTATGTGTCCGTGGTTAGATCTTTTGTTTAGCGTTGCACCCAGCAATCATTTGGTTAAGCAGATCCATACATGCAAGATAACATGGAATAAGAAGTCCCATTTGTTACAGTAAATACACCCAGCATCACAGTATTAGAGCAATGCTCCGCTCTCCCATATTCAATAACGTCTATTCCAAATGAAGTGACAATTGTTTGTCCGACTTGTTTTAAATTGATAAGACATCAATGTGGTCTGATTCCGTAATCTTCACTATCCCGTCTGTTTCCCTATCGCCTGCCTCCAGCTGTCGTCTGCATGAGTTATATAAGTTTTCCTGGGCTTTTTTCTCCAGATTACTATGGTAGTGCGTGTCGGATTTCCCAGTTAATTCTTTTTGCAGTCCGTGGAGAAATGCTAGGCGTTCTTTGTTGTTCCTCTAGTGCGCCAGTGCCTCTCCGTGAGTCTGTCTGGTGCTACTGGGAGACATGCTGGTGATTCCATCCCTTTAGTAGGTCATATAGGTACAGAGAGCAGTGATGTACTCTTGCAGTAGACACACTGGCACATAGCATGTATGTAGCAGACATGTAGGAACATCAAGTATATATGCATTTTATATTAGACGTATAGGTACAGAGAGCATTGATGCATTCCTGTAGCAGACATGTAGGTGCAACAAATATACATGCATTCCTATATTAGACATTTAGATACAGAGAACATAGATGCTTTCCCGTAGCAGACATGTTGGTGCAACAAATATACATGCATTCCTATATTAGACATTTAGATACAGAGAACATAGATGCATTCCCGTAGCAGACATGTTGGTGCAGTAAGCATACATGCATTCCTTTAGTAGACACACGGGTACAAGGAGCAGTGATACATTCGTGTGTAGACATACAGGCATACAGATTAGATGCATTCCCGTATTCGACACAGAGCATAGATATATCCCCGTAGTATTACGAAGAGTAAGGCTGATTCACGTAAGTGCACCTGCTGGATGCCTGTTCGTTACAGTGCCCAGTTGCAGTTAGTACGATGTGAGCTAACATGACCGACCTACTCCATTTATAAGTATCTTTCAAATTCATAGTCACTTGCGCTTGCATTGTTCTTTCTGATAACTGTATTTTTTCGACTTTAGAAGGCCAAGGGGTGTTAATTCGATGAGGTGTCAGATGGGTGTCTGACGGGGTGTCTTACTGGAGTTAGAATTCACTCCCAGACTGAGTTGATGCATGGCATGTATATACCTGGTGACATCGAACTAACTAGTGATCTGAAAGTCACGTGATTGTTACAAGCCAATTCTGTTTTCCACGGGTCGCTACTGCCATTACTGCTTGCTTCTCAAACGTCTAACGTAATCTCTGTAATGTTTCTGTTTTTATCGATTTCAGTCACACTTTTTTTTCCTGGTGTAATGAACGTCCTTACTTATCATCAGTGTCGGTAGTGGTAGTAGTAGTAGTAGTGGTAGTGGTGGTAGTGGTGGTAGTAGTAGTAGTAGTAGTAGTGGTGGTGGTGGTGGTGGTGGTGGTGGTGGTAGTAGTGGTAGTAGTAGTAGTAGTAGTGGTAGTAGTAGTAGTAGTGGTGGTGGTAGTGTAGTACTACAAATATAGTAGTAGTAGTAGTAGTAGCAGCAGCAGCAGCAGCAGCAGCAGTAGTAGTAGTAGTAGCAGCAGCAGCAGCAGCAGTAGTAGTAGTAGTAGTAGTAGTAGCAGCAGCAGCAGCAGCAGCAACAGCAGCAGCAGCAGCAGCAGCAGTAGTAGTAGTAGTAGCAGCAGCAGCAGCAACAACAGCAGCAGCAGCAGCAGTAGTAGTAGTAGTAGTAGTAGCAGCAGCAGCAACAGCAACAGCAACAGCAGCAGCAGCAGCAGCAGCAGTAGTAGTAGTAGTAGTAGTAGTAGCAGCAGCAGCAGCAACCGCAGCAGCAGCAGCAGCAGTAGTAGTAGTAGTAGTAGTAGCAGTAGTAGCAGCAGCAGCAGCAGTAATAGTAGTAGTAGTAGTAGCAGCAGTAGTAGTAGTAGTAGCAGCAGCAGCAGCAGCAGCAGTAATAGTAGTAGTAGTAGTAGTAGCAGCAGCAGCAGTAGTAGTAGTAGTAGTAGCAGTAGTAGCAGCAGCAGCAGCAGTAATAGTAGTAGTAGTAGTAGTAGCAGCAGTAGTAGTAGTAGTAGCAGCAGCAGCAGCAGCAGCAGCAGTAATAGTAGTAGTAGTAGTAGTAGCAGCAGCAGCAGTAGTAGTAGTAGTAGTAGTAGTAGTAGCAGCAGCAGCAGCAGCAGCAGCAGTAGTAGTTACAATCGTAGTAGTAGTGTGGTGGTGGTGGCCGTTGTTCTGGAAGGAGCTGTAGCATCACAAGTATAGTAGTTTCCCTAACAGTAGAGTATACAAAATGTACACTGTACAGAACGATAACCCATGCCCTTTCGGTATTACGTTGTGCGAATGAACCTTCATATTCGAATAAGATGAAAAGAATCGTACTTTTTAAAAGTTAAAAAATCTTGAAACACAAGTTCCACTTTTTGCAATATTCCAGTATCGGCATATCTTGCCTACAGCTAAACTGTAAAAGAGGTGGAAATATGAAAAATTTCCGGAAACTCTTTCGGAAACCATGTGAAGATTTTAATCTAAATCATTTTACACGCGTGTAACTTAACCTAACGCTCTTAATCCCCTGGGTAGCTCAAGTGTGCCATAGCTAAAGAGGTTAGAGGAATGTTTGTCTATTTGCTTGTTTGGAAGGCAGAACATATGGTGTCTTCATGGTTATTTTCCTTCCCCGACGTGTGTGTTGCACTAACTATTGCAGTAATTTTATTTACATTTCAAGCGATATTTGAGCTTTCTGATCTTTCAAATACAAATGCGCCGATAAGCTGGAACCATTCTCGTCCTTGTCCGACCTGCGTATGCGCATTAGCGAATGGTTGGAAAGTTAAGACGCCAACTGACGCGATTAATCGTTTAATCTTAATGTTAGATGGCTAAGAGGATATCAACCCTCGGATTTCAAAATAGTCGTGAAATTTACATACGATTTTTAAAAATGTTTTCAGCGTTTATGTTAAAGGCACTTGGCCGGTCTGCGCTTTCATGAAATCGAAAGCATCATTGCAAATGAAGCAGTGTGTTTTGTTGGGGGTGGGGTGGTGTCGGGTGGGGTGGGGGGGGGCTTCATTTCTCATGTGCCATAATAAAAAAATACACTGTAATACAACCTACCATCTTAGGTTTAGTAGACGAGAGGAGCACGAATAAAAAGTTCTACACACGCTTGAAAAATGTCTGAAAATGTTTTAAAGAATACGATGGAAACATATGCTATTTACCTCTTGAGATATAAATAACGCGTAAACGCATGGAAAGTTTATGCTTTACTTTATCTTTTTGAGATATATTTTACAAACATGGAACCACAAAAAGAACCAAAGATGTGAAGAAATCAACATGCGCATGCTTTGAGAAATGTATGCCCAGGAGACTTGCTTAGACAGAACACTTCACCTGAGTATCCCGGAATAAGAGAGTGCTAGTAACGCTATGTCTTAAACATTTACATGTTGTTAAAGATTTGAAATCAATGTGCTTGAAATGAGCACCATCTTAGCACTGCTAACAAATATGCTTGCTGTCTGTTGGCAGGTAACAGTTCGGAAACACAAGCTGGATGCTGACGGGGGGTCGGGCCGTGTTGGCACCGTGGATCTCTTGTTACTTCAACAGCATGGGAAGTCACACCCCAGCTAACCAATCAGCGTCCACGCATGATATTCACGAGTAAAGACTCGCGCGAGCACTCGAGGTGAAATGAGCTTCGCCAATACTGTGCGAGGATACGCATGAAAAACGCCAGGCGATATACTCAAGGAGAACAACATTTCTCAGACCATTTGTTACACTTCCAGAGGATCGGAGGGATGATCGAGACAAAGTTTGTGATCGGGTTTTCAACTGATTGTATTGATGTTTAGTATTGTGTAGTACACAACTCCACTATGCTGGGATACCTGTTGACTGTGATTTGCTGGTTATATTGTGCCACTGTTGGTGTGGAATGTGAGCCTCTCAGCGGACCAGTTTTAAAGATTGGAAGATGCAGAGCAAGGTGTTTGGATAAGGTGGGTGACATGACATTTCACCGTATTAATACATTCATCATAACTATCCCTCAAATCGTTATTTAGTCGTGTGGAGGATGCGTATAGGTTTGTTTTTTTAGCTTATATATGTTTGTAGAGGTATATGTAGTTTAAAAGTAACATTACACATTAAACGAAATAAGGTGTCAAGTAAGGCGAGTGGACATGCTGGTGTTCATTAACTCACTCTTGTGCAGAAGGAGTTTAAATAAAATAGCCTAATACTGAAAGTCTGTGGCAAGTGGCGGACCACACTAATCTTAAAACTTGATACAAAAGCTATTTTCTTTCATATGGACGAAATCGTGTACATTTCAGCATTTGCCTTGTAAATTCACCTGTGATAAAACCCGATGTCATCTGTTACATAGCGAAGTCAGTAGCTGTGAGGACTCGTTACTGTCACAAATATCACACGTTAACCCCAAGCATAATTCAAATTCAAGCCACGACCCACTAAATTTCGATTTTCCCATAACCTCATAATCCAGGGGTGATCAGTGGGCTGATTGATTTCCAATCAGCTGATCACCTCTACGACAGGTATTCGGAACTCTAGACACATAAACCGGCGCGTTGAAATGTAAGACATGTCAATATCGCATGTACATTACACCTCGTTGATGGGAGAAGTCGTTTATGACAAGGTGTTGGAAATATTATGAGAGACTGTGATAACTTGAGATTACTTGTCGTTCAATACGATTCCACCGGGGAGGGTGTTATGGCTCAATACATAAAGCAGGTAGTTTCTCTTCCCCCATAGATTTGACAGCCCTGTCGTCAGATAATGACATGGGTTACACAGCCGTGAGGCCAGAGTGTTGTCCCTGAAAGGCTCAAGACGACTCCTCCGATCCCCCTCTTAAATTTGATTAATCGATACTCGACGGAGAAGAAACAATCTGCGCACTTTTACGGCGTTTCACATACCTGTGATCGAAATATGATTTCGATTTTTCATTTTATGCTATGACTGAAGGGTCAATAGTTGCAATGTTGATTTACATTAAGCCTTGCTATTATCATAATGGATGTGTCTTAATCGCATTATTTAGCGATAATGCTCAGCATTACGGCTCCTTAGCGTAATGAATATATGTATTAGATTTCGGAGAAAATTGTTTCCGTCTAAGTTTCTATTCCACTTGTCGAAACAACTTGACAGTTTAAGTAAGACAGTTGATTTGTGAGATACCGTACCTTTTTGTAAAATGATAAATGGAATTTTACACCCCTAAAACATAATCTCAGAGCCTTACTGAAAGATATTTCTTTTCACCCAACCCAGTTCACATATCAAGCAGGATATTCTGTTTGAGTTATGTAAACCATCCGATATACTGTGTACCCGGACATAATATTGTTGGAGATACGCTGCACTATCAATTAACTTACTTCGACTTCTATAACAACAGGGAACTTTGTTTCCATATTAGATCAAATTATTACAGTCGAAAAATTGTCATGTGAGAGCTTTGTTAACCAAAACCTGTAAATTATAACTCCGTGAAATAATCGTAATAAATAGAGTACATTCAAGTTGGGGTTACGGGCGGAACTCTTACCGTTTGGTTTTCTTGGAAGATGTACCATTTTAATCATCCACTAAATCAGTACATTTCTTACGTGAAGAAAGTAAATATGCAGACAAATGTAAAATGTGATATTTATCCGTAAGTCCTGTTATGAGTTTAGCAAGCGAAACTGAAAACGAAAACGAACGTCACATCAATACATCTCCAGCAATCAAACGAGAGATGGGTAGAGTTATGATAATAAATATACAGTTTACATATACTATTATAGATTTGACAGATATGTATGATTTCTGATATGCCTTTCTACTGTTGAATAGTCCTGTGTATGAGGCAGCTACTTTGCACTCTGTCTCGCAATACTGTTCCGTAGAGTAAATGGTTATAAAATAAAACCATAGTCACGTTGCACAAAGTCGCGTAAACCTTCCTAACACAAACCAAACCTATTTCCCAGATCGGGCCGTGGAGCTATCCAGGTAACAAGATTTACTGACATTCTGAGGTGTGGGAAGATTAAGTCAGATTCATTATCCCCCATTATTTGGCAACTCTTATGATTAGGATGCCCCCCGCGCCGAGGTCCCTGACACGGCCACTCATGACGACTACAGCGGCCGTCCGTTGGTAGCAGGTTGACACCTGTAATCTGTGTGTGTTTCACAGTGCATGTCAAATGACAGTCTAAATTGACATGCCACCTTCGACCCATGTATGGTAATTAGCGGTTAATGTAAACATTTGTGGTGAGGGATGCCAATAGCTGCCGCGCGATTACCGTTATATTATGCTAAGCACCTTATCTCCCTCTGTGACATGCACATCGCTTGTGTTTTGACGTGGAAACATTTTACTAATTTATACGTTGAAATAAGTTGACTTGATTCGCATTCTCACTAATGTACGATGGTAGAGTAGCGCCTAGTCTCTGGCAATATATAATTTTGCTGAATAGAAACAGCCCCATTTAAATTAAAAATGAGTCTCACCCGAACCTGAAAAAAGTCTTCTCCATTCGGGTTAAGCGGATAAGATAATGTGGTTTAATATCAGCAATCCGATAATATTCACATGTTAGATGTCGAGGTGCTGTTGGGTAGCCTAGAGGTTAAAGCGGTCGCTCGTCACGCCGAAGGTCTGGGTTCGATTCCTTACATGGGTACAATGTGTGAAGCCCATTTCTGGTATCCCCCGCCGTGATGGTGCCTGAATATTGCTAAAAAGTGGCGTTAAACCATGCTCATTCATTCACTCATTCATTCACTCACTCATTCGTTAGCATCGGTAAACAGTCTGGTAAAACTGTTACCGAGTATTACCGTTATTGGAAACTTTACCTTTGGTCCCGTCCCCAACATGAAATTACAGACATATCAACAATATATTTCTGTGTCTGCACCTGCACTATTTACTTTTTTTAATAGAAAATTGATAAAATCCAACATTATCTTTTCCTACACCGTTTGAGCGTTTAATTGTGTATGCTGAGTTGTTGTTTCATCTTGTTTGAGCTGGGACGGTCTTGGCATAACCATTTCGAGTATCACTTGTTGAATTAAGAACCTATAGACGACGTTCGAGGGGTAGCAAAATGATACTCTTGATTGAGGGAAGGTGGGGCAGATTAGTGGTTCAAACATTCGCTCGCCAGGTTTCGATTCCCCACATTGGTATTATGTGTTGAGCTCATTTCTGGTGCACATGTCCACTGCCGTGATATTGCTGCAATATTTCTAAAGGAGGCGTAACACTAAACTCACTCACTCACTTTGTGTTGTGAGTCTTTGTGTGGAGACCGTTGCTCGTGCTATCAGTCACAGGTTCATAGTTTTAGTAAATATGTATGCTTCAGATAGAATTCTACAGTGGGTTCATTCTTTCTCGAACCTATGAATGCTGACCGAACCTTGTCTTCCGAAGTTTGACCTTCTCCACCACCGCCAAACCATGGCCCCCTTTCCCATCCAGCCGTCCCCATTCCGATCAACTGTAAACAAAACCCCTCCTACACAAATGCCGACTCGCATTTTATATTTGTCCATCGAATACCACCACTCATCACCTACCCCCACCAATGTTCCTCACCCCAAGCCGTCGTCCCGTACCCCCAAGTCCATACCACCAGTGTAGTGTAGGATTACCCCCCGGACCACGTGCGACCACTTAATGCATTAAGTAATCGAGACATCGCACACGATGATAGATCAGCGCTACGCAAAGGAACCCTAATCCCCCCGTTACCAGCTTCTCAGCAAACACGAGCAACCTGTAGTCCCTACCCTCCCCTTTCAGCAACATCTGGAGAACTCATTGCCAACACGCGGCCACGAATATGAAATTTACAACCCCATACCTACGTCAGTGCATATTTAGTAAGTGATTATTACTGTTCGTCTTTCCCCGTCAATGCCTTTGTTCCCAGTTCGAGCCAAATTTGGTGCAAGCGTTACTCGGGCATGAAAATTAATATTTAGTTTGGATCTTCTAGCAAGCATAAACGTACTTTTTAAGAGTATGTCGTAAATGTCGAAGTACTCATTAATGAATTATTCCTCTATCTCTTATTAATGTTTACAAAGTTCGTAAACAAATCTTTAAGGAATGATGTCACAATGTTGTGACGTCAGTGCTGTCACCTGTTCTCTCATTAAGCCACAGCGTTTGAAGAACTGTTTACAAATGTAACGGATAGTGTGACAGATTGAAAGAAAAACGCAATTTTTTACGTAAACATGTTGTATTTTACCAAGAATGTAAAATCCCGCATTTTGGTAGTATTACCCAAATGTCGTCTATTTAAACAGTCCAGATTACCTCGGAACGAATCCTCGTTGTCTTGTCACCGTGCTTTCAATCTGAAATAGCCTTCAGCGTTATTCCGAAAGGATAAAACATTTACAAGGACTTTTGCATCTTAACATGGCTTTTGAAGACACAAACGGGGACGACAATATCAACAGAATCCTATTGCAGAGGCTTCCTAGATAGAGAGTCGTAATAAATTACTTACTAAAGTTCAAGGCATCAAAACCACATAAAAAGCGACGTTTTTGATTAAATGCTTATTTGATATCTCTGTTGTTCCCATTTAGCCTACAGAAAATAAACAGGAAAACTGATTAACACCGGGAACAACATAGCTCACGGAAATGACATGTCGTAAACCGGATATGTTTAGCTATTTCAGACAAAGTGATAACTACTAGTCAAGTCATCGGCAGTGAAAATATGTAGAGCTGGCTGTAGAATTATCACGAATAGAAGATGCTTAGGTTTTGTGTCAGTTACAGAAGCGTAATCACACGCTGAAGCCACTTTGCTAGGAATTTAAACTAACTCACTAGATCTTCGTTAATTAAAGTTCAGACAGCCAATCGCAAGATCACTTTAAATAGGAATGAGTAAGTGAGTATGGTGTTACGCTGCTTTTAGCAATATTTCATGAATATGACGGCGGAACACCAGAAATGGGCCTCACTCTTATCCATGTGGGGAATCGAACTCGGGTCTTCAGCCCCCCCCCCCCCCCCCCCCCCCACACACACACACACACACACCTCCTTTAAAAAGGAACCCGTGAAGGCGGGTTAGAACATTGATCTTCAGTAACCCTTGCTTGTCGTAAGAGACGACTAATAGGATCGGATGGCCAGGCTCGCTGACTTTGTTGACACATATCATAGGTTTCCAGTTGCACAGAACGGTGCTCAAGGTCCGGGTTAGAATATTGATCTTCAGTAACCTATACTTTGTCGGAAGAGACGACTAACAGGATCGGGTGGTCAGACTCGCTGACTTCGTTGACACATATCATAGGTTTCCAGTTGCACAGAACGGTGCTCAAGCTGTTGGTCACTGGATTGTCTGGTCCACGCCCGATTATTTATAGACCACCGCTATATAGATGGAATAATGCTGAGCACGTCGTAAAACTAAACTCACTCACACACTCTCCTTTGAAAAGGAACTCCGCCCGTTTACTTTCAACACCAAGTACCATCTTGAAATTTATTTTGATATGATGCTCCCGAAGATGGAACTATTTATTTCCGATCTGTTGTTTTGTTTGTTTGAGTTGTGTATATATATACGCTTGGCAGCATTCGAGATGAAGTCTCTAATGATCGATTCAAGGTTAAAGTATGCAGAGAATGAGTAAGTCTTTTCTGGATTGACAATCAGTCTAGCGGCATACGTTAAATATAAGCAAGAGAGGTTTATGGATGTCAACTTCTTTTCTTTATCAACTTCTACCATTTCGGAGTATATTTTACTCTGGTGGCGAAAGAATGAGAATATACCCTGAAACATTGTGTTCCTAAAAAAAATAGACGATGACATCCATAACACTCTCTTCCTTGCGTGCATCACTTCTAAAAGGTATATTTGCGAAGTACAGAATGCAAATAGTCTGCGAAATATCGCCTTAGAGTATGAAAGTGGTCGGATTTCTTGAACGCTTCAACCTTCCAATTAAATGATAAGTAAGTAAGTGAGTTAAGTTTAACGTCTCTTTTAGCAATATTCCGGCAATATCACACATTGTACCCATGTGGCGAATCGAACCCGGGTCTTCGTCGTGAGGAGCGAACGCCTTAACCACTACGCTACCCCACCGCCCCTCCAATTAAATGGTCAACCGGTTTTCCGAAACCGCCACTTTCCCACAAACCCACTTTTAGATGGCATATTTGCTTATCAAGACATTCTTGAATGGGAGGGGGTGGCACAGAGACCCCTTCCATCGTGCGATGATACCCCTGATATCCCCGACCCCCTCCTGCCCTCGGTTCATCCCACGGCCTTACGGTTGTGAAGAAGGATTCTGAGAGAGATGACGCTCCGATAACTCAGATACGCGTGTTTAACCCAAGTTGATTTAAAGTTAGATGTAAATGCAATGTAATGGACGCATTAGGTGGCAACAGTATTTCGTGTGTCCTGTTACCAATATGTACAGAGAATTAAATCTGAACAAACTCTCTTGTTTCATACCGACCTATGGTTGAGCGGATTTTGATACAGACCAAGGGCAAGTAACTCTAAAACGTTTTGTTTTACTTACCCAGTGCGTGGATTAATGCCACACTCAACAACATTGAAGCTATGTGACGGAGGTCTGTAAATAGTCATGTCTGGACCAGACAGTCACGTACATGGCAGCGATCAATGCAAAGGGCCCCGCGGATACGTTGACATGCATCAACAGAATCAGACTGACAGCCTAATCCTATTAGTCGCCTCTCGCGACAAGCGTTGGCTACTGAAGAACTAAGCTTACTTTTTGTGCAGCATATTAAAACAAACCCTCCGTTTTAATATTTTTATTAATTTCAAATCAAATTTTGACCCGAATATTGTTGTGTATGTGCATGTTTTTATCTGTGTCGGTGGTCGAGATAAAATCGTTACAAGTACGTTCCCTGCTTATCTGATACCTTTCTCTGCCAATCCTTCGTCTTTCGTGACAGATTGCGACGTCTCTGGGAATAATATCTGTATATGTCCTAGTATGTCCTGGTCATAACGGAACTATCAGGCTGACTCACGGGTAGATCGTGTGACAAACTACGCCCAATGAATCCAATAGAACCGCCACAAGAGACGACGGATGTTCTTAGCTTTGCATCAGTGTGAGTGGGTATGGTTTTATGCCGCTTTTAACAATATTCAAGCTTTATCACAGACGGTGATACATGGGCTTCACAGATAGTATCCTTGGCGGGAATCGAAACTGGGCCTACGGCGAGACGAGCGTACGCTTTAACCACGAGGCAACCCCACTTCCCCGTGCATATTCATGTATCCTATGACATTACTTCGAGAGAACTTCTTTAAGTGGCATTAGAAAGCTAGTAAGATGAAAAGGCACACTTTTTATGGATAGGCACCTTATTTCTATAGGTATGCGACATTTCTGTGTAGATCCTAACACTGTTGTCAAGAAACCATTATTTGCTTGATCGCAGTGTTTGGATCAACACGGACACGTCAATATAATGCAATAAAGAAGTTGACTATCCATCAGTGCCACCAGAAGCGATCCCTGTTAGACACTATCCTCAGATATTTCTAGCTGGTAACTTATGGTTTAAATGTTGGAGCTCTCGTCGAAGATCCCGATTCAAGGATTAAAGTTGTGTCTCATGCAGTATATAGACCTGGGAGTTTTTCAGTTAGTTGAATTCACCCAACTCACCCCGACAACGTATTTGCTCAAATTTTGACGTCCTCAAAAACAGAAGACTTTCAGGGAGAGGAAAACAACCCACCAATCATGGAACTAACATGGATGGATGTTTATATATGGGCGAGTCTGAGCGAGTCCCTTTTTACCTAATACAGTTTTCTCATGGTGCATGCGTGACATATTAGCTTTTATTTATTGTCGAACTGTAAAAACATTTGAAATGTTAATTTTGTCGGATTAAAAAAAAGGCGCAGATCTGAAGCCCCTGACTGACGCACGCACATACACAGGCGATGAGAGGTTAGTCAGTCGCCGGTATAATGGGCTAATAGGTACTACACAGGTGGATAAGTAAGTTTCAAAGGGATTGATCTGATAACGATCGTTGATATTGTATCCCCTCCATCCCTCACGAGTTATGAATGAGATCACGTGCCTACCACATCACGTCGCGTGTGTACACACTCCTCCCGACTCTAAACCTCCCCAGACCTGCTTTCTCTCCTAAATCCCACTTGCAACATGTGTTTAGCCTTGTACGCTCCGCCACAAAACGTGTTAACTTGTCACCCCGTATAATTCAAATCTTTCATCCTGTAAACAGCTTCAGACATTGTCGCAACAACTGTCGCCTGCACGGGCCGTCATTTTGTTTCTTTTTTCCTTCTGCAAATTGGAAGTGTCAAGTTGCTTGAGAAGCTCTAAGCAGAAGTTGTAGTAGATATTGGAGATAGTTTATGTGACGGGGGTGTTAAGCTCGGAGATGTTTTATTTTCTGGGTGACTGACTTCGAGTATCGCTGGGGACATTAACCCGCCGTTTGCGATGTTTTCTGTCAATTCTGATCATTTAATGACACAGCACTAAGACCGACATCAAAGAGGCGATGATACGGTCGAGGGAAACGCATGCAACGTCTCTGTAATGTTTGTATTTGTCATTAAGTTTGAATGAAATGTAGCGCAACAGTGCATACTACGCTGAAATTAAAAGAACACTTATGAACTGATCTCATGTACGTTTCGGTGTTGTGTTGTAAAACTAATATTTTGATTTACCCGAGCGTGACAGTACTAATTTCGGCTTCCGTTTTCCCCCGAATGCCAAAATATTTTGTCCTTTCTACGTAACGGTTGCGGGAAAGCTAAACCACATGTGGCGATAGTCATTTCATTTTGGAACTGTGTTTCAGTAAAGTGGGTGCCCAGTAACAACCCCATTTTACTATTCGTACGTGCGCATACACATCAAGACGAGAATTCACTCTACAAACTTTGTGAATGTTAATGGGAGTATTTTGACACCAAGTACAGAACAGGACAATGGGCTAGGCTTGCTATCTGGGCTCGATACCTTATGTATAAATTCAGTGAAGCAAATTCTAAATGTTTAGATATTACTGGGTCCTGCATACAATCTGGCTGTACCCTGTTTATTTGTCTTCATTCGATCCATTTGAGTTTTAAGAAAAAGATAATCTCTATCGAAATGACCTTTTGGTTGTTGGAATGTGTAACCAGGCTGACTTTGTTTTCGATGATCATGCTGTCAGCCACTCGGTTGATTGGTCTGCCCTATCTCATTGAACGTAACTCACACTTGCGCTATCAACCATCGCACGAAGTGCATTGGAGGCAAAGAATGTCCTTGTCGAACCCCTCTCGTTATCAGCAACGAAATGAATTAGTTCACTGTAAGCGTGAGAATGCGCTCATGGATGTCTGCTGCACGTGGTCTCTTGGACTGAGGATTTCGTGTTCCCGCTGGGGAGACATGGCCGCCGGCTCTTGGACAGCTTTGGGGTTGAACTGAATCGGACGGCGTCAATGTTTGATTATGATCATCACCCGGTCGGCTAGTCATCTGGCCGGCGGGACAGCCCCTTTCATGTTGATTCGCGTAACAGGTTACGTTTTGAAAGTAAGCACGATGATGTTCATGAGGCTATAAGTCTGATTCGTTTTGGTGGGCAACACAACGTTGGAGAGACATCTGTCAACTCCTTGTCTGTGAAGTAATTGCCGTTGTCCTTGCCCAAGTTGGCGCTAACGAGAGAGGAAGAGCAAAACACTCACTCATTCATTTATTGAATGTACGACTCGTTACTAGGGGACTATCATTCTTAACTACTCGCCTCTCTCCGTGACCTTCAAGAAGGTTACCTGGGCCCTTATTCTCGAAATGTATGCGCGCATGTGTGTATGGTCTGTTTGTGTCACGGATGATGAAACATGCCACAACGTTATCATCTACCCAAGATCTTTGCGTGTAATACGTTGTGTGTTATATCCTCACATCCCCACGCGGTGATAAAGTTATGCTTGAGATGTTAGAAAAGAACCTTGACATGTTACCAAGCATGATAGTGATTGACTCAGTTGACAGTTGTCATGTCACTGCCGAACAGTCCTTTGAACCTAGTGTGACTAATTACTGACTGACTTTCAGGTTCATCTCGCGGTCATCGCATAAGCCAGTCAAGGACGGATTTCTTCGATTCTACGGAATAATGGTGTACTATACTGTTTACCAGTAATTGGTCATGACCACGTCAATACCAGTAGGTTATATATGTTACAGTCAGATTTTGAAATCAGTTATTTCGTGAAATGACTAAAACTTTCAGGGTTAACCATTTCGCGTCATTTTGTGTAACAATCAAAATGCTTAAGTCATTTCACGAAATTTAATTTTATCTACATGTGGTAGACATGGGTTTGTGATGTGTGCATACTCTGGACACAGCGAGTGTCAAGCAAACAGGTGTAAAAGCTTCAAAACTAAGGTGAAGGGAAACAGTCGTTGCCACAATAGTTTTTGCGGTTAGTGACAATAAGTGATGTTGAAATTGTGATCCGCTTTTGTAGATTACGTTATTAAGTGAAATTCCATGAAACGACTGATTCCAGAGTGATTGCTGTTACACAATATGATGCGAAATGGCTGTCCCTCGTAGTTACTTCACTAAATGACTGAAATTGTTCGTCATTTCACGAAATGACTGACTTCACTATCTGCCTGTAACAAATGTACGACATTGATTATGGAGACGTTGTATAAATTGACATTATTAAGGTAAAGGTATTTAAACTAACGGTGCAATGGCTGAATCGAGTGAATGTTGTTTTATGCTCCAGTCAGCAACATTACAGATGCACGACTAACGTCCCCGTATTTGGGTCCAACGTCACAATATCTGAACAGACAATTTGACCAACCGATCTACCATCATGTGTGTGACAAAACAAGGGCATTGACTCACGTGGGTAGCAGAATCTGGTTACCCAGGTTACCGAGTCACCCTTCAGGCATGATCGTGTCCCAGACGCTTAGATTGATGCTCATGACGCCAGTCACTGGATTGTCTGGTCCGGATTTCATAATTTACATATCGCTGTCGTGTAGCTGTACTATTGCTGAGTGTGACGTTCGACAACAAACAACCCGACATAGTATTTCTGACGAAATTGTATCGTATGTGTGTCTGTAGTATGATTTTTTAAATGTCGACGAACGTTACCTGCACAAATATCTTCAGAAAACATCACGGTATGCACAAATGCTATAAACAATACCAAGCGCCTCGGCAATGTCCTTCATCAGGTTGGCGTGCCCCGTTCCCACAAACAGGCTTAAAACACCATAGTATATTCTTGAAAAGATAAACTTGAAACATTCCAAATATACACGCAGAGTCATCAAGTTCAAGCGCCGGTATTCAATCTGGCAACACGCAAATCGTAAGTACCATCGAGCGAGACTTCATGCCTAAGGTGATTCTGTGCACGAACACGCAACTCGCATGGATTTGGCACAGCCTGCCTTAGCACCAGCGGCACAAAACAAAGGAGATATCCTTTATTTTACAAATACTCCGACTCGGCTTGCTTGAT
Source organism: Haliotis asinina (assembly GCF_037392515.1). Classification (NCBI taxonomy): domain Eukaryota; kingdom Metazoa; phylum Mollusca; class Gastropoda; order Lepetellida; family Haliotidae; genus Haliotis; species Haliotis asinina. Next base: position 11,318,821 of record NC_090287.1, read on the forward strand.
GCTTAAAGTGCTATTCCAGATGCATCGCTGCCTCTTCACTGGCGTGTTTTTAAATTATTGAGAGCACGGAGTCCGTAGTAGTTGCACATGCTGAAGCTGTTACCGATGACTCATCTAACATCCAACATACAGACTATATTCTGTAATTCCTCAGTCAGACGAGGGTACGTTAATCTTCTCTTAGAAATAGGGTCACGATTGTTCCTAATAACACTAAAATGGTTCGTGTTGTGCTGTTTAAGTCGGATGTGCGTGTAGAACGTTTGATGATTCTGATGTTACGCAGTATTTATATCTGACGTCATAAGCTCATGCGCAAATAAGTTCGGATACCTATCTTCAATACGTGCCTCCTACTATTGGTATTCGTCCTTGGAGACGTAAAACATCGGCTTGTGTATTTCTCGTGTAGTCTTGTCAGAGATATGTCAAACGCGTCAAAATATGACCAGCTATACAGATCGTGTCCATGGAATTTGATTGTTAGTCGTCCATCTGCCTTCAAAAGCAGGCAGGGCACGTAAGTAAGGGCGAGCCAGGAGACAGCTGGAAGAGCGCAGATAGATAAGCAGAAAGCAAGAGAGCGAGGAGGGACGAACAATTAGCCAATCCAGCCGTCTGCTGGTTGATCTGACTTCTAAAACAGACAGGATAGGCAGACAGTGGGAAGAGCGTGGACGGACCTGCGGAAGGCAAGTCAGAGATAAGGAGAGACCAACCCTAACCACCCAATCTGCTGCCCAAGGGTCAGTCTGACATCGCCGTCTTCCCATGGTAGTCTCTACCTACCTCTGTGTAAATCGGTTGTACTGCGAGGAAACAAAACAACAAAAACCACCCCGATTTGTATGCCACTATGACTCAGGTTGTTTGACGAGTCCAGGAGACGTTTTAGTTATCACAATGGTTGACTTGGCAAGCTGCATTGTGTGTTTTTAATATCAACCACTGGTTTGTTTTATCTACATTCAATAGCAGTACTGTTCGCCTTCGTGCAGTGACACCAACAGCTAGTCTTTTGCTGTTCTTTATTAAGCTAGACGTAGAATTACAGACCGCCGCAATAGCTGGAATAGTGCTCACGCGGCGTTAAACAACAACCAAACCAGCTTCGGATATCACTTCATTCTTCTACTGCCCTCTGCCTCTCTCCGTGCTCGGCCATGCTTCCACAAAATGACTTCAGAGCCTTACCAATCAACAAGAAAGCAGACTGGACTCTCTCCAATTTTCTCGACTCGTAATGTGTACAAACAACTGTTCTTTTCAGACATGGATCTTTTAACACTGGTCCAGAATGAGGTCACGTGCTGATTGGTGCTGGCCGGAATCCGGAGGTGATGACAAGCAAATGCACGTGTAAACCATAACACGGAACACACACGTGCAACTCACAGTTATTCCCTTAACACAGTTTTAAGAAATTACGTAAATTTATCAAAATAATTAATTGCGTCGCAGCTGTGAGGAGAAAGGTTCAGACTTTGGCAGATTTTGCCATATCGATGGTCATAACTGAGTTGTGAGTTACATCCTTCGACCATAAATTTTAAGGAGCATACTCTGACGCATGCGCCAAGTGATGCGCCAGTTGGTTCGTCACGATAGCAGCAGCATCTCTTCATGCAATGTTTTTCTTCCGCCTGCGTCGTAATTCCGTCTGTGTTTCTAATTACGTGTGTAGAGACTTATCTTCGCAAGATCATCAACCTATATTTTTATTTGACGGATCATGTGACTACTGAGTTAAAGCAACAATCTATTAATATTTCTGAGTAATATACATATTCAAGAGAGAGATGAGTGGTCACGAAGACCATCCCCCCATTACGGATGGGGGAGAGGAGGGGTGGGGGGTGTTGGTTGTCATGCAGGAATCATTGTCATGCATATGACTAACACATCGTACTAGGAAGTACAAGGAAACTTACTTTATCCATGGGTTTATGTTAAATAAAATGTTCGGATCTAACATCAAGAAAACGTTCTACACCAGTACCATCATCCAACAGGAGCTTCCGGTCGTGATTCTAGATCATGCCAATATCTATTTAGATGTTCATACACAAGTACCAACATCGATTGGGCGACTGCGATGGTGATTTACATGGTGCCAACATCTATTTAGATAGTCATACACACCCGTACCAACATCGATTGGGCGACTGCGATGGTGATTTACATGGTGCCAACATCTATTTAGATAGTCATACACACCCGTACCAACATCGATTGGGCGACTGCGATGGTGATCTACATGGTGCCAACATCTATTTAGATAGTCATACACACCCGTACCAACATCGATTGGGCGACTGCGATGGTGATTTACATGGTGCCAACATCTATTTAGATAGTCATACACACCCGTACCAACATCGATTGGGCGACTGCGATGGTGATCTACATGGTGCCAACATCTATTTAGATAGTCATACACACCCGTACCAACATCGATTAGGAGTCTACGATGGTGATTATAGATCGTACTAACATCTATCTGGATAGTTCTGCAGCAGAACCAACATCGATAAGGAGTCAAAGATGGTGATATACATCAGTGCTTAAATCTATAAAAGAAGCTGAAGGCTCGGCACCATAACCCGCATGAACTCCAGGTGATTCTACAACCAGCATGAACTCCAGGCGATTCTACAACCAGGATGAACTCCAGGCGGTTCTACAACCAGCTACAACCAGAATGAACTCCAGGTGATTCTACAACCAGAATGAACTCCAGGTGGTTCTACAACGAGCTTGAACCCCAGGTGATTCTGCAACCAGCATGAGTGAGTGAATGAGTTTGGTTGTACGCCGCACTCAGCAATATCACAGCCAATAATAGAATTTGGACCAGACAATCCAGTGACCATTAACATGAACATCGATCTGTGCAATTGGGACCCGATGACATGTGTCAACCAAGTCAGCAAGCTAGACCACCCTACTAACTCCCGTTAGTCGCCTCTTATGACAAGTATGGTCGCCTTTATGGCAAGAATGGGCTGCTGAAGGCCTATTCTGCCCCGGACCTTCACGGGTCACATCCAGCATTACCTACAGGTGGTTCTACAACCAGCAAGAACTACAGGTCGTTCTGCAATCAGCATGAACTACAGCTGGTTCCATTAGGCAATAACCCGTCTCACCTCTACGCACCAAGACCGTGTGACACCCCACATCAATAGGTGTACAATGAGCTGACCTTCCGTACTATCATCACCCAGTTTCTTACTCAGTAATCAGCATTTTTGAAAGTCAGAGGATCGGTAGACAAAGCGAAGAAACCTGTTGCAATGAGGTAAACCAGTTTGAAAAAAGCTTTTACAAATCTAATTACTCCGACAGAGCGTGGAAGTGTGGTGTGACTGAGCGTCGATGTACACTGGCAATAGATGCTGTTCCAGTTCTGAACTGAAGACGTCTGTTTACTACGTCGAGGTTCATCTTTAATCTTACCTGACATGTGCTGTGTAAGCGTAGGGGTGTTTATTACAACTCGAAGGAGAAATGGTGGCATGACGTCTAACAATCCCACGCAATCGTGTCTGTCTCGTCAAAGCGTGCCCCAGAATGGTAACTGTGTACTGACTGGCTGTGACGACCTCTGTAACCTCGAGGTCATAGAGGCTGCAGTTGAATCGGTTCTGTGGGCCTCAATGTCAAGAGATCAGCTCATTGGTGGCGTCAAGTGAATTTAGTGTCATGATTGCTATCTATACTGGACAAAATAAGTTAGGGATATTGGTATTTTTATGACATATTTTATCAATATGTCAATGAATAAATACATCATTATTCAAAATTTACAAATACCCCTAACTGTTTTTGTCCCGTATATTCTTTAGGAAGGCTACGTTGCCAAACTTGCCTCTTTTAATACTTGGAAAGGTATAATGGTCTATCACTCTGTCCCAGAAACACACCTTCCCTACTGCCTAGCCTACCCTGCAGTGCTAAGGATCTACATGAAGCAAGTCCAGACTTCTTCAGGTCAATCTGAATCCCTCATCTTACTGTCGGTCCTTTTCATTTTTTACAGGTTTGTTCCCAAAGTTAAAATATTCAGAGACAAGACGTTAGTCTAAAGGTTAAATAACGGCGCTCTTAATAATGTCTCCGCTTAATAACGACCGCCTTGAAATGTTTGACAATCAAGTGGTTGACAGTGTAAGCACCGTTCCTCGCCTTCGGTTTACGAATGCACTAGTGTGTAAGCTTAGTCACTGATCCATAGACGCTGCATCTTACCAAAGTCATGGGTTCCTAGGGACTGATCGGCAGACATCCCATCAATTTGATATTTTTGTCGGAAAGTTATTATTTATTCATTGATCCGTCACAATGAGCGTCTGTAACAAACATCTTCAGGTTGTTATTGTTTTTCATGTGAGTTTTCAATGTTTCTTTCTATTTTTCGTGTACTATTACCACCAGACTCTTTAATATGCTCATCTGCGGTCTGTAAAAACAATCTGGGCCCGACAGAGCCCGTTTTAAATAGTAGTGTGGAGATTAGATTTTATTGAGTCATATATTTGGATAAATAGTCCTATTGTGCTTGTTAATCTCACGGAAGCAGCATTTTTTCTGATCAAAGCTGAATCAACAGTTGGTCAATCCCCATCGTAATAGTGTCCAGGCTCATCTCCTTTCCGCTGGCTGTTGATTACTTTATGCTGTGATTACCTGTCTCAAGCAGATCACGGGGAAGATGTTACTTTATACTGCGATTACCTGTCTCAAGCAGGTCACGGGGAAGATGTTACTTTATGCTGCGATTACCTGTCTTTCTCAGGTCACATGGAAGACATGGCCACTGACTCTGCGCCAAGATCTGCGTGCACTTTTTCCCTCCCACCCTGGACGTCCATGTTTTGTTTGCTCAGCTAATCCAATAATCTCTTATCTCGCATTATTTCTCCATTTGCTTAACCCTAACTGCAGTATTACATCCTACACGGAAGCAAGTATAGATTCCTCCAGTTCGGGTCTGAATCTCCCATCTCTCTGTGGCACATTTTCATTTCAAAACACATAATTTGTTTCCACCAAGAGTGTATATATACAGAGGCTACGAACCCTGGAACCAAGGCGAATAATGGTAGCCGAGTGGGACCTGTGTTCATCTCGTACAGATGGACCTGGTTCGAATCCCACCATGACAAACATGCTCAGCAACCAGTTTACGTGTCCCAGCAGCGTGAATCAGAGGTCATAACGTGAATCATTTGATTGTCTGAGACTATTTGAAGAACGCTGTCAGTTAGTTGGAATATTTCTGAGTGCGGAATGTACACAAACAAATATGTCAATAATATTAATTTATATGATTCTGTAAGATATAATGTAATATTTATTTCTCGACTCATTCAGTTTCGGTGATGTTCCTCTTCGTACCAATTATTCACACTTCTACAACTACACCTTCGACTTCTTCAACCACAGCAATAGCAATGTAACTTTCAGCATCCCTGTGTTTCAAACAATGACGATGACAGACACTTGCTTACCTGTGACAACACAGATTTATTAAACTGACCAACAATTCACACATTGACCAATGAGTTCTATCTACAACAGCAGCTACTTCTACAGCAGCAGCTTTAGCACTAACTACACTACCGACACCCTCCCGGGAACTACGTCATACTCAACAAGAGCTGTTCAGGTATAAGATATCTTCCATCCAGATTTGTACATCTGTGTCCAGTAAAGCATTCAAGTAGAAAGAGCACTGTAGCATTCCTAATTGGCTAAATCAAGCAGATGTATGTTTAGAGTGTATTATTTACGGTTCTGCGAAACATAACCATGTGCTTCCCAAATGGCGTGACCCGTGCTCCCAACACTGTTTCATAATACATTAATTTTACTTTTACGGATTCCCGTATTCTGGTAGTTCTCTCTCAAACCTTTAAGGTGTTATTTAAAACTGAGCCCAGGAAAGATTTGTTATATACCCAGCTGATGTCATCACTTACTTGTCCTGACACATGATCTCAGCTTCCACTTAGATCATTATTGAAGTTAATGCCCGTCCTCTCCAAGAGTTTTGTTAGATTGACTCGACAACTGTTTACAGGTCTCATTACAATGATATAATGGTTGTTACTGAGGCGAAGGGCTTCCCAGCAGACCATTAAGCCGTTCACGTCGCCTATGTATCACCATACACCTCTAATACTGTATGAGGCCGTTTCTCTTGTACTGACTGGTATCTCATATAACATCCATCTCACTCACTCATCAAGAGATGTTTATATGTTTGAATCTACGTCACTACACGTGTATGTTTGTCAAATAAAATGGATAACCACTGTTTGTTTGACATTTTGTCCTTTATTCCTGTTATCGTGTTACTATTATATCGTATTGCTCATAGGGGCGTCTGTCGGGATCGGGTGGACACGTGTCATTGATTCCCAATTGAACAGATCGATACACATGCTCACTCACTCACTTACTAAAGGTGGTGGGGTAGCCTAGGTGTTATTCGACTTATTAGCCAAGTATCCGTCACGCCGAAGACCCGGGTTAGATTTCCCATATTTATAGTGTCCCTCCACTGTCATATTGATGGATTGCTAAAAGCGGCGTAAAATCATACTCACTCTGTGTGGTTACATATCTGTTCTGATAAAATGTGATACCTGTCGTTCATTTCTTAGTAATTATAATCGCGAGGGTCATATATGTTAACTTATGCATTGATGTGAACTGTTGAAAATGTACTAGTAATTCGATCCTTTAGAAAGGCAACTGTAGATTAGGGGAAAGAATGCATTTCTCATTTATTGTCCCCCGCCACCACGCATAACTGGAGACTATGTATTCGGCAACGTCTGTCCGTCTGTCCGTACGTACGTACGTCCCGTGTCTTGTTAACGCGATATCTCATGAACTGTTGTACCCAATGTCTTCAAATGTGGTGACAGCCACCATTGGGGGTTTACGCAGACACCAGAAGATTTGTGTGACCTTGATCTTATTTTCAATGTCCACTTTTCGAGCTTATGTTAACGCAATATTCCATAAAACATTGCAACCAATATCCTCAGTTTTGTCGACAGCCTACTCGTCCAGGCACCAGTCAGTTCACGCATCTTGCCGTGTGAGCAAAAAGTCAAAAAGTAGTGATTATGTTATAAATATTTCATTCTTCTTTAACGGCCGTGGCATTGCCACGTTAGTGGCGAACGTTTGTATTTTTTTCAGAAATTATCATTTAAACTTTTAATTGTTACCCAAGAGACGTATCCAAGTCTAGATCATGTTATATCTCTTACGTATTTCGTACACGTAATCTTCCAATCATCGATGAAAAACATGGCTTTTTCCAGCTTGCGAGTTAACCGAGAACCAACACGTTAAGATGTGACAGGGATGTAGATGAAAAACTGCTACTGTGCTATGTGCACAATATTGGCCTATTCTCAAGTACGCATGTGTTCCCATTCCACTGCGTTGGGCATGGGGCCACTGCTCCAGAGGTGGTAAACCCGGTTTGTGTGGCATGATTCTACATGGGGAATGAGGGCGTTAGTCATTTGTATCTGCACAAACATACTCACGTTTTAAAAATCTCTGAAGATCAGACAAGCCGGATGTTTCGAAATACAGGATGGAAATGTATATCTGTTGTTTGGTTTGTTTAAAGCTCTACACAACAATATTCCACCAATATCACGCTGGTGTTATAACTGTAAATATTATGGTCTGGACCAGACAAGCCAGTGATTGACATCAAAAGCATGATATGTGCAGTTGGGACACGATGGTGCTTCAAGCAATTCAACGAGCCCGACTACTAAATCCTGTTAATTGCCTGTTACGTTAGGTATCCGTTGCTGCTGATCAATTCTACGGTACGGTAGCTTCGTTCTTAAAGCGTTCACTTGTCACTTGTAGACCGAGTTGGACTCCCCACATTGGTAGACGGTGTGAAGGCCAAGATGGGGAGACTATATGTCGAGGAGCGGTTATGGCCAACTGTCTGATCCAACATCGAAATTTCGTATTTAAATCTAGCCCATGGTATATATGCGTGATACCCAGGGCCCTTTTTATATCATAACAGGATACATATAACATTGCAGTGTGACGTTACAAATATCTTGAAATACATTCACTGTGCTATCATTTGTTTCTAATGATGGAGCCGTGGTACTCATTGATCATGACATTCTGTATGTTATTGTATGTCACGAATATATGAAAGATATATTGCTCCAGACTTCATTAGGTAGTATAGTGGGTGAAACGTCAAGCTGAAGACCTGGGTTCATTTCCTAAATGGGTACAACGTGTAAAGTCCTTTTTGTGTGTCTCTCCGCAGCAATATTGCTGGAATATTCATTCAAGCGGCGGAAAGCTGACTCTTTCTGGCTTCATAAATCATTAAAACTTTTCATTTTTTTCAGCTTCTTAATGAAACTGTTTCTGGTGACGAGTGCCTGACAACGCCCGACTGTCATATGGTGAGTGAATAGTTACCGTTGTGACGATGTGCACAACCCCTCGCTGTCACATGGAGAGGTTGGAAGAGAATTGTCCGGTTGTGAGGTCATTCTGAGCACCGGGTATTACGCTATTCCCTGTGGTGATATCTTATGTTAGTTAGAAAGTTCAGTGTATACAGGACAAAGATAGTTAATATAATAGGGATATTTTCAAATTTTTAAATTATGAAAATTGATGTACAAATGTGCAATGCATATACAATAAGCTCATAAGGTCTAACTTCACATACAGTAACCTGCAGTTTATTTGTTATCTGTATCGTATGATTTTCAGGTATTGCTTACTTCGTCAATACAGTTAATGATTTTTCGTTATATTTCAGTGTTGGGATTTTTGTGACAACCTCTTCACAAAGTACAGATTGTACGGAGTTGTGTGCAATATGGATAAACTTTGCGTAAGTGCTTCATGTTTACAGCCGTCGTTCGGGTTCATAGAACATCGTTACTGGTTCTTGTCGATGTTCAAAGAATTCTAAAGTAATTTTTTCAAGATCTTATCAATTTCAACCCAAGACATTTACTGTCCGACAAGAGAGAAAACACAACTGGTCCTCGATGCGTGCGTGCGTGCGTCTGCGCGTGCAATGCGAGCAGTGATCGTTAGGGTCAGCCAGTGGAACATAAAGGTTTTTTGGGGGTTTTTTTACAATTTTTAAAAATTAACTTTCGGTTTGCAACAAATTGATGAGAAAGGTGCTCCCAACGCGTCATTAAATTTTGTTTTTGGTCGTTTGTGTTTTGTTTTGTTGGTTTTGTTGGTTTTTTTATTGACTTTTTTCTTTTTTGCTTTTCTCTCTTCTTTTTTTTTTCTTTTTTCTTTTTTTCTCTTTTCTTTTGTTTTATCAATACCCTGAGCTAAAATTATAACGCTTGGAAAAATAACGATTGGTTTTCTTTACCAATAGTGTAATTTCAACCGAATTGATGTGAGTCATATTTAACTTGTATTTGCTCATGTAATGTGTGGGATCCAGGTCCAGTGATGAAAGACTAAGTCGATATACTAAGCTGACACTCCGGTGCACTTGAAACGCTGAAAACTTGTTACATGTTAACAAAGTATGTGCGTTGACAAGTGATGGCCTCCACTCCTTGCCCCTATGATTGCTTACAAGGATGTAAGATATTATTTTTTAAGCATTCAATTTATCAGTTCTGTACATCCTGGTTTATTTCTTATAAAACATGACAAATACGTTCCCTGCGACTACATAAATGGTTCTCATCTATTGTCTATAGCTGTAGATAGCGATCGATCTAACTCACATGACGTTTTCCGGATGAAGTTAATAACGCAAAAGCCGTTGCTGAAAAGGACGTGCATGACAAATGAACAATTGCCAACTGTATAAAATATGGCGTTTTTCCTTTTTACAGACACGTGGGTGTGAGATTGCTTGCGACTTCAGACACAAGCCACCAGCACGTAAGTGCCGTTCACGATGTCTCCCCTTTGAACTTGAAACAAATGCGATCGATCATTTGTCTACCTTTGTTTTTGTAAAAACATTTCAAACGTATCACTTTAGCTATTAATAATGACATTCACTTCGTATGGTTCATTTTCCCTGAAGAAAATTGATTCAAATAGATTAAAACGGGCATAATTCATGTATCTTAATATTAAACCTTTTCATGCGTCACATTTCAAGGGAAAAGAAAGGAAATCGTGTTTAAAGAACTTGTTTTACGTCATGACGTCAATCCATCTTGTGTCGAAGTTGAAGGGACCTACGTTGGTCTCTAATACCTCGAGTATGATTCATAAGGAATACTCAGGGCTTTCACTCAACAACCCTTCATTCGACTCATCAAAGTTCAAACTGATTCGTTTTGACTGCATCGCCTTCCAAACAATCATGAGAGCAGAGAATACCTAACCTTCCCACACTCCTTTATTGTGAACATTAAAGGGGATAATTAAGTTTAAATGTGTTCCCGAGTCTATCTAATAGATTCATGACTCCATTGTGTCATCCATGCTGTCCACTCACATAGACTTAAAGATCACTGTGCTCTGATGCGGACACAGTGTCTGAAATATACACACATATTTGACGCAGAAAGAGGCAATGGCATCAAAAGGGGCCGTTCCAGACATGAACCTGTGTACAACCTTGCTTCTTATTAGGACAGGATATAACGGCTTTTAGAGACTATGATACTGAGTGCCATACAGACAGCGTGTTTTAGACGAGAAATTCAATAATTTCCCTTTTTATAACTAGCGTCGAAAAATCAACGCTGGTCGTTTTCCACGGGAGATATAGATACGAAACGGAACTCCAGAGTTACTGACATCCAGTGGAAGCCACCCAAGCCTCCAACCTCGTCCAAGTCCAGGAAGTCACTGGTGTACATCATAATGGTTCGGAGGAAGGGAAGCAAGGATACCTGGAAACAGCTGAAACAGGTAAGATGGTGATTAGAACGTTTTATACTACTCGGATAAGTTAAGGAGCATCCGAGCCTAAGCTAGGCTATAGAAATCTAACAGTCGTGGTTCATGAACAGCTTACTTCTTTTGAGCAGTTTTCTCGGAACATGTTGGTCTTCGAGCCTGGTTCGTTTTGTAAGTCGTTACACGTGATCTGTTGGGCAATATGGCGCAGAGTGGGTGTGCATGGTTACGTGTGTTGTTTTCTCAGTCGTGATATGTCGCTAGTGTATCTGGGCCCCCCTCAGTCATGTTCTGAAGGTAGAGGGAACATGGCAGGGAAGAACTTTCAATTTTGTCCCAAAATACCAATATTGTATCCTGTATAGTGATACGTTTGTACCGATATTGGACCATAATAAATTTTAATTTTTCCCCACTCCCGATATCTTTCTACACTGTCAATACTAGTCCATTTAATCGTATATATGTATAAACGGCCGATATTCCATTATATAAATATTATCCAATAATAAAAAGCTTATTCTAAAAACCGACATTACTGTTTGCTGTCAGTATTATTTCATTCTCTCAGTGTACCAAGATAAACCAGCTTATAAAATATGCTTCTTGAACATTCGGCTTCAACATAAACTTGCAAAATGTGGGAGTCGTTTGTTTGAAGGGCACAAAATGGTCATTTGAAATACATTTGTTCCTTTTTAAAACGTGTCCTCTGAGATTCAAAGCAAACAACACAAAAGCTAACATTGTCATGTTTGTGTTTCTTGAGAAGAGTATACGCACAAACTTCGTCAACACACCGCGAGAATACAAACCTGCCCTTTTTAAGAACAATCCATCATATGGTTGACACGTGGTGGTGTCTATTGCAGAGCACGAGTAGGGTCATGACTCTGTCAGCTACAGTACGCTTGTAATAGACATGTTTTTCTATGTGATATTGATTATCATTTTGTTTATATCAATGTGCATTTCACACACGTTGAGAACATGACATCTCTGTAAATACACAGATAAAGCGAGCGCCTTAGACTGGGTAGGCATTCCGGCGCGGTGGGCACATGTTGCGCTCACCTGTTCCAAGTGCGAAGATACACTATATTTTGGGAATCCTGCTGCAGTCGACGAGAGAAGCCCAAGTTAATCAGAAACAATGCCTTTGGTGCTGGAATAACAATACGGATTGATCTTTTTATTAGAGTCCTTAAATTCTAATCTTTGACATGTAAAGGGCATGGTGGGATGAAATAGACAAGGAGTCCTGCGAAATAACACCACGGATTGGCATTTCCTTTCGGATATTAGAGAACCATGACTGCATTGATATAAGTACATTGACTGTGTACTTGGGGAGAATCAGGTTGAGGTTTACGGAGGTTAAATGTTACTCCGGACATTCTCACAAGTAGGTTGTGTATATACGTTGTGATACGTGTTTTGACGAGAATGTCGCTGAAAACTAGATCAGGCGTATATCTTAGTCATTGAGATCATTCATATTTTATTTTGAGCTTTTGTGTGTGCTCGTTTACACTTAAGAATGATGTTCTTGTACTGTAATGGATTGTATGAAAACTTACTGGTTAAAGCGTTCGACTGTCACGCTAAAGGCTTGGGTACAGTGTGTCAAGCCCACTCAGTGTGTCTTCTGTGACATTACTGGAAAATCGGTTGAAGCGGAGTGACACAATTCTTACTTTAACACTTTCTGCACAATCTGTCTCTTTGTCTGGGGTTGTGGGATCATCTTAGCCCTCAACAATCATACCGAGCTCACTACTGTTATACTGAAACTGGATGCTTCGAATAGTTCGATATAATTTACATAATGCTATTCCTTGAAGTCAGAATATGTTATTTTTAATTTCCAAAAATATATACTCTGGCCAACAAGTGACCACATGAAAGGACATGCGTTCCTTTATTTTTTAGGTGTTTTTAGCAAGCTTGTGAAGAAACATGGAAAAAATAAGAGAGTATTTCTTCCCCTCCGTATTTATTGCGTGTCTTAAACACAATAACATGGGGAGTCCCCCACACCGTCCGGGTGATGTTAAAACGCTACACCATCTCACTGACAACATAGGTCCCACGAAAACTGTTACAGTACTGTGCCGATACAGTAACGCTAGGTATCAGTATCCGCTGATAGGTTAAGTTGGTACGTGCTGAAATAAACGTCGGTAACCCTGCTACGAGTTATTGCAGATTTGCGGCGTTTACATTATTTACCAAAGGTATTTGTGGTAACGTTACTATCCCTTTAATCACTTTTGATTTCTTCAATACAAATGCCTCTGCAATGAAAGAGCAATACCTTTTTTGTAATCCATATTGATGGCAAGTAGGTAACTTAGCGTCCTCTAAACTACACCTTCAGCAAGAAATGTAAAAGCATCAAAACTATGCATTGCTGAGATGAGGGAATCTACAAATTGAGAACAGATGTTGACCTTGGTGTATAATATCCTATAAACAGCATCGTGTGTGTATTTCAGGTTAACATTTAACATAACACCATTCCACCACACAGGCTACTGTTTACAACAGATACAATCTTGTCGCTCTATGGCCAAACTTACGATTTGATACCCCTAAAGCTGTTCTTATTTCTTTTATTTCGCGTTCATATATGTGTGTGGACAATTACAGTACTTCTGTGGTGAAATTCAGATATTCTTACCTTGTTAAATACGTGTAATATTAATCCAGGGCATTCCACTGGGATTTAATCAGAATAACGTTTTAACCACTAGGGAGTGAAAATTGTAGACCCACAAAGATCTGGTAAAATCAGAGAAAAAATCTTTCGAAAACGGTTAAGATTTCTCGGTGTCGCCTTGCCTTCAGTGACGTTTGGCGTTTTAAGATGTGACGTCGCCATGTTTAATCGCCAGAGTGACCGAGAAACTTAAGAAATCTTCAACCGAACCAACCAAAATTCATTTTATTGTGCACGTCCAATCAAATTCTGCCAAGCAAACCATCGGGATAACAATAATATAGATCCTTTCACAAGGCACTAAGGTGATCGTTTGTTACTATGGTAACCATAATACAATGTTACAAAATGGGAGTTAAGTATATCCTCACATTAATAAAGGCTGCTTCCTAAAAGGAGATCATGACACCCGGCAGTTATTCTAAATTATTTCACTTAATGTCCTAATAGTCAGTGTCATTTGCGATGACCTCAGGGGCTTGAATTGTTGAATATGACACCTCCTTGATCCAACTCCCGCTCACTGATAGTCATCGACATGAAAAAATATATTTATATACTGAACAGCAAAAGAAACGCACGGTTTTGTCATGTTTTAAATGGATGACATAAACATGAACGCTTACTTTCATGAGATTTTATGTGTTTTTTTCGACACGTGCGATTCTTTGGCTGTTCAGTATAGATGGCTATCAGTGAACGAATGCTGGACCAAGGACGTATTATTTTCAGGTATCCAAGTCCCAGTGACAATGACAAATATCTACATATATATCATCAGGACTCGTCTTGGTTTGGCTAGTTTTGACTACACGTGGATATGGCTCTTCAGTCGATCCACGCATTAAATCTCTCTTCGAGAGAGCTTTCATGTCAAATGCGCCTAAAGGGCACAGTAGTAGACGCTCATGGGGTACGTCTGTATTAATGTTGTACAGGTGGTACTTCTATAAGCATATCAGATTCCTATCTCTCCCCAGTGGTTGTGGAATAATCCCGGTGTAGGTATTAGCTGTCAATTACCTTATATTGATCATCGACAAATGGCGTTATTGAGATCCTCAGTGGAGTACTCCCGTTCAACAGTATATTCACTAAACCCAAATTGACTTCCAAATGTATGCTTAGTTTTTCACATCACTCTTAAAGAGGAATGTACATCAAATATGTATGCAACAAGCTGTATTGCTAGAGTTGCTGAAAGGAACTTATATACTTTTTTTTATAACAGACTCTCTATAATATAATACATTGATCAAAACTGAAAGAAAACAATGACACAAAAGCAAGAAGATCACTGGACAACGTCAGTTTCAACTTGGCCAATTGATGAAACCCCCTTGGAATATTTTACACATAGTTTTGATGGAGAAGATCTGTATAATTTTTTAATTAAATGAGATGAAGTAATATGCAGTATCCTCAGTTTCCACATTGCCTATATTGACTGTAACACGCATGACTAACATACATAGAGAAACTCACACAACACGAGTTGATAAAGATACATTTTTTTTACCTTTATTCACGAGTGTTGATGTAATTAATCAGTAGACACGAGGGTGTGATTCTATTTATCATCAAAAACATTCTTCATTACTTTTCATTGAAATATTTACATCTCTCAACCCAGTAGTACCATTAGACTTACAGTGAAGGGATGTCATAGCATTGTGACGTCATCAAATTCATGACGTCATACCATTGCTTGTGCATTTACTAAATGTGCTGTCCAAACAATATCTCCTAGAAAATATCATATGATCTCACACAAGCGATATCACATTTGGAACACAGTTTATGATGATAAATTATACGACTAGTTTATGGATGGCAACTTCTGTAATGTATAGCACAACATTTCAGGGCTACTTCTTGCACCTTCTTCATACATATGTATTCACTTCCAAATGCCTCTCAAGAATCTATTATATATTTGGGGTAGCCTAATGGTTAACGCTTTCGCTCGTCACGCCGAAGACCCTGGTTCGATTCCCCACGTGTGAAGCCCACTTTTGGTGTCCCCGCCGTGATATTGCTGGAATATTGCTAAAAGCGGCGTAAACCTACACTCACTCACTCACTCTATTATATATTAATTTTGAAAGGACACCAGCATGTTTGTTTTTATTGACTGTATTTTCTTTGTCTTCAACAGGTAGCCTCCCATGCTGTGAGTCTTGAAACTGACACCATTCCGGATCCTCCTGAGTTTCAGCTGCTGGCTGTTTCCAACAGAGGGATTGTGGCCAGATCAAAAAAATTATCACCGGAGTCCTTTGTGAAAGAAAGTAAGTTCCACTTCACATACAAATATCAGGCTGTAGAGATAAGTGAAACATGCGTCATCCAAATTTGATTAGTCCTTACGACTTGTTCATGCATGTCCTAATTGTTTTTTGGATGCTCATGATGTCAGTCACTGGATTGTCTCGTGCAGACTTGTTGTGGTCTGGAATACTGTTGTATGATTAAACTCCTAACTAACGAATGATATGAAAAGTTTGGTAGTCACACGTACCTGATGGTGATGTTTGTTTACAGATATGTTTAGTAGTAGCCACAAGTGGATGATGGTGGTGTTTGTTTACATATGTTTTGTTGTAGCCAGAAGTAGCTGATGGTGATGTTTGTATACAGATATGCTTAGTTGTAGCCACAAGTAGCTGACTGTGATGTTTGTTTACAGATATGTTTAGTTGCCACAGGTAGCTGACGGTGATGTTTGTTTACATGTGTTTAGTAGTAGCCACAAGTAGCTGACTGTGATGTTTGTTTACAGATATGTTTAGTTGTAGTCACAAGTAGCTGATGGTGATGTTTGTTTACAGATATGTTTAGTAGTAGCCACAAGTAGCTGACGGTGATGTTTGTTTACAGATATGTTTTGTTGTAGCCAGAAGTAGCTGATGGTGATGTTTGTATACAGATATGCTTAGTTGTAGCCACAAGTAGCTGACTGTGATGTTTGTTTACAGATATGTTTAGTTGCCACAGGTAGCTGATGGTGATGTTTGTTTACATGTGTTTAGTAGTAGCCACAAGTAGCTGATGGTGATGTTTGTTTGCAGATATGTTTAGTTGCCACAAGTAGCTGATGGTGATGTTTGTTTACATGTGTTTAGTAGTAGCCACAAGTAGCTGACGGTGATGTTTGTTTACAGATATGTTTGGTTGTAGTCACAAGTAGCTGATGGTGTTGTTTGTTTACAGATATGTTTAGTAGTAGCCACAAGTAGCTGACGGTGATGTTTGTTTACAGATATGTTTGGTTGTAGTCACAAGTAGCTGATGGTGTTGTTTGTTTACAGATATGTTTAGTAGTAGCCACAAGTAGCTGACGGTGATGTTTGTTTACAGATATGTTTGGTTGTAGTCACAAGTAGCTGATGGTGTTGTTTGTTTACAGATATGTTTAGTAGTAGCCACAAGTAGCTGACGGTGATGTTTGTTTACAGATATGTTTGGTTGTAGTCACAAGTAGCTGATGGTGTTGTTTGTTTACAGATATGTTTAGTAGTAGCCACAAGTAGCTGACGGTGATGTTTGTTTACAGATATGTTTAGTTGTAGTCACAAGTAGCTGATGGTGATGTTTGTTTACAGATATGTTTAGTAGTAGCCACAAGTAGCTGACGGTGATGTTTGTTTACAGATATGTTTAGTTGTAGTCACAAGTAGCTGATGGTGATGTTTGTTTACAGATATGTTTGGTTGTAGTCACAAGTAGCTGATGGTGATGTTTGTTTACAGATATGTTTGGTTGTAGTCACAAGTAGCTGATGGTGTTGTTTGTTTACAGATATGTTTAGTAGTAGCCACAAGTAGCTGATGGTGATGTTTGTTTACAGATATGTTTGGTTGTAGTCACAAGTAACTGATGGTGTTGTTTGTTTATAGATATGTTTAGTAGTAGCCACAAGTAGCTGACGGTGATGTTTGTTTACAGATATGTTTGGTTGTAGTCACAAGTAGCTGATGGTGTTGTTTGTTTACAGATATGTTTAGTAGTAGCCACAAGTAGCTGACTGTGATGTTTGTTTACAGATATGTTTAGTTGTAGTCACAAGTAGCTGATGGTGATGTTTGTTTACAGATATGTTTAGTTGTAGTCACAAGTAGCTGATGGTGATGTTTGTTTACAGATATGTTTAGTTGTAGTCACAAGTAGCTGATGGTGATGTTTGTTCACAGCATATGCCTTCCCCAAAGGTCACCTGGTAGACGGCCAGAGCGCCACCTACACACCAGACATAAGCCCCATGAACATCACTATCGACATGAAGATGGTTGCCGGCAAGCTCCAGACGTCCCTTGACTGGAACCACCCTAGTGCCGAAGTGCTGCCTTGTGCCAAGAACAACGAACCATGTTTTTATGAGATGAACTGGTTCCTCACCGATTGTGCCGCCTACCCAAGAGCACCAGCCTGTGAGACGTTGCCGTACCACACTGCAGAGACCACCCATTTCTTCTACCATGAAAAGGTACATCATTTCGCTGTGATAATTGGTGTAAAACTTACTCACCCATTGTACAGATAGAAACCAACATAGTGACAACAAAGAAAATTAAAAAACCAACATGAATTTAACTGTTTGTAATTTTAGGTGGTTGATTTTATTTTTGTAAGTCATAATATTTTCTTTCGTTTCGCAGCCTAATTTCCGCATTCCTGACATTGAGTTAAACTCCCTGTACGATGTACTGATCAGCATCAGAGATGCCCATGGAGAGGCAGTTGAAGGGAAAACATCATTCAAGACGCCATTGTGTCTCAAGATGAGCATTGACAGAACAACCTGTAATGATGACTTGGATGTCTTTGGACAAAGTGAGTTGAGCTTTTTGGATCAATGCTGTTTCACATTTAAACAACATTTTACCTTCCAGATATGACTTCCACTGGAAATACTGTTAAGTTACACGAGGCAATATCCTCATGGAGACATGTAGTAATACTGAAGGGATATTGCCAACCATTGTGACATCATCTGTTACCGTGACGTCACAGTCAAATCAGATCGCTTGTCTTTTTGCCACGGAAGGAGGTGTGCTGTACTTTTTGCTATCACAATAAGTCTTGGTATTTGTGCAATAATGTAAATGTAGGGAGAATATTTTTTAAAAAAAATAATGGAATCTCACCTCTGATTGATATTATGACACATTGATAAAATTTGATCTTGGGAGACACTTGGTTAAATTCTCATTTGTTGAGGGTATTTCAATACCAAGGATGCAACGTGATGGAAGAATTGAAAATCAAAATATCTTGACTTAAATCACTTCTGAAATTTGAGTTACACACTTTTTATATAATGTGATAATTTTATATCTGAAATCCAGTGAAAAATCTAACTATAGAAATGATAGATAACATGAAAATAACTGAAAGAAAGCTGGTTCATTTGAAGAATTAAAAGTTCATAATTATATATACTGATAGGGATATGAGGTTGGTGGTACCTAATATTCAGTGCTGCATGTGTCGAGTTCTGAAGTCTCTTATTTCTTATTCCTTATTTTCAGACAATCCAGAGAATGTTCCTGCTAATTTGAGTAAGTTTCCAAATGAGCTTCAACAGAGACACTCCATATTACTTCAGTGGGAATATGGGATTAGTACCCAGTCACTGCATGGTAACTATAACAGCTAAATAAAATAATGTTGGCCAAAATGTGACCTTAAAAACATTGTTTGGCTGTCATTGACCCAGTTGTTACCTTCATTGCTCAGGTTTGTATGGCCAAGACTGCAGTTGTTTAACTGTATATGGAATATTGCGGAGTGCAGTGTTTAGCATTTGTTGTCTCCTAAGAAAATATACTCACCCAGTGCTCATTACTTGATGATAAAAATCTATGAATGAGATGTATGATAATTTTCCACATGGTGCTTTCAAATTTTATTGCCTTCGAGAGAGAAGTATACACACTGCTGTTGTCTCTTTCAGGCCTAGCTGTCTCAACTGTCTACCCTGAAACAGTCTCTAGCACAGGTTAGTGCTCCTGTTTGGCTATACAGAGACAGTTTTTAATGGGATATGTGTTCAGTAGAAGGATCTTGTAACAACTATATGTAACAACTGTTTGGGTTAATAAATCTATAATGAAGACCTGAGGAGGTCAGGGGTAGAACAGGCCTTCAGCAACACATAAAAGGTGCCATAAAAGGTGACTATGCTTGTCGTAAGAGGCGACTAACAGGATCGGGTGGTCAGGCTCGTTGACTTGGTTGACACGTCATTGGTTCCCAATTGCGCAGATCGATGCTCATCTAGTTGATCACTGGATTGTCTGGTCCAGACTCGATTATTTACAGACCGCCGCCATATAGCTGGAATATTGCTGAGTGTGGTGTAAAACTAACCAACCTACCTCACTCACTCACTCACTCACTCAAACTCACAATAATGGTGAACAAAGTGGAAAAAAACTTTCAAAGTCAATTGTGTGGTTTTGAATATATGTATTGGAAAACTATCAACTTGAGATGGTGATGACAGACAGTTCTTTCAAAGGAGGTGCATTTCCTTCCTCACTGGTGCATCCATCACAAACACATGAAAAGGCAGGTTAACTGATGACCTTCAAAACACAAAGCAAGAAATGATACAAGTCAAACTATGAAACTGCATCAATCATGCTTTCTCACTCATGCATCAGATTTTTTAAATTATTTGGATCTCTTTGGCTAATGAATAATGAAAGGTTACACTTGAACCTGTCAAAATGCATTCATTTTCCTTTCATAGATATACCAGATGTACAGTTCTGGTCAGTAGAACTACTTTATTTTCCAGATATTGAAGAACTGAAGCTGAAGATCAACGAAAGCCCACAGATGACCTTTAATCCTTCGACAGGGATGATGGAGGTGAATGTCACATGGACGAGTGTCCTGAACCAGTCTGTGTTTGAGAAGTATCAAGTGTTCTGGTACACAGATGATGATCAGTACAACCCCCATCCAGGCCAGAATGAAACAGTCCAAACTCACATGATCCTTGAGCTGGAAACAAATAGACTATATACTATTGATGTAAGTCCGATCTTATGCTCATTGATGTTCATCATAATTAATTTCAGTTAACTGGCATTATTGTTACGCTTATGGAGTTCATTTGCGGCAGTGCCATGCATATAAAATCTGAATAACAAGATAATTTTTGTTATTTATATCCAAGATGCAAGAATAGATCAATAATTCACTTATGATCAAAAATGCTGAAATTTTTACCTATTATTTAGTTTGCCTGTGATGAGGAAAAATATTTTAAAACAATATCTGGTTATTGTACACAAGATTTACATTTTTTAACATAGCATATTCTGCCCTCTAAAATTCTGCCCATGTCTCTGGTACTGGATCAACAAAAGACCAAAGATGGTGCCCCATATGATGTTGAGTATGGATCTAACTATAGAAACATAAGTTAACATTAGTGTTAATATTGCAGGTGACAGCATACTACACAGATGATTACAGTGAGCCTGGCTCAATCACGGATGCTATACAACTCCTCACTCAGAGAAACCTCAGTTCCTCAACTGTCATTGCTCAGCCAATCAAACAGCCTCACAGTAAGTTGATAGTCAGTCCAATAGATTGTTACTCAATGAACAGTCCGTGTGATTGGTTAATTGGTGGCCTGGATAGCTACTGGCAAACAAGGTTAAGTTGAGCACCAACATGACAATTGACCTGTATAATTAGCATTTTTCAGAGGCACTTCCCACTGTAAGCGAAGGGACTCTAATGAGCAATCAAGTGTGATCATGTGACAGTCTTATGAGTAAGGTGTGTGCGGCTATGCATGGAATCAAGTTCAATGTCTTGCACTACATCTGCTCTCCCTTTCACAAACCAAACAGGTTTGCTCATAGCCATGCTTAGCCAACTTCTTGTAAACATGTTATCTGTGCTGGTCAAACTTATCCTTATTTGTCAGTAATACATTTCTCTTAGAGTTTTAACCCTTGCTCTAGACAAACAAATGATCACATGTTGAAATCTGTCATTGTTGGGCTCTAATAATGCATTGAACTATTGATGGATTGCAATGGTTGAATCTCCAATATTAATTAATCGATTGTAGAAACAAAGACACAGGAAGTACATGAACCAGTTTCTTCCCTTTGATTTAAAGTTGTCTGCCCCTGTTACCTCTTAAAACCCATGACTGTTTGCTTGCTCTGGGTTTCAAGTGTCTTGCCAGTTATCAAAAGAGACTGAAACTGCTTCAACTTGTAATTATTTCATGTAGACTGTGCATTCAGTTGGGAAATGACTTCAACTGAGACAATAGAAGAAGAAAACTACTGCAATAGTTTCGCTATCAGATAGTTATCCCCCCTTCACTCATCACCCCTGTTAGTGCCATAATCCAGGGAGTGGTTAGATTTGGTCTACAGCTACCCATGATTGTAAGAGGCTAGTTACAGGATCAGGTGGTCAGGTTCACTGACTTGGTTTACACATCATATCTATATTGCACAGATTGATGCTCATGATGTCAGTCACTGGATTGTTTGTGTTAAACCCGACTCAAGCACTCGTATGAGCCCTACAAAATCTTCACCATCCTTGTAAGGAAGGGTAACAGTGTTTGTATTGTTAAAGTCATCAGCAATGTGACTGTTTGTTGATATTCTCAACGACAGTTAATGCTCTGTGCTTAGATAATGATGCAAGTACTTTCATACAGGAATGAATCTACCTTGTGTTTCTAACCCTTATAAAACATCTGTGACAAATTCTGAAGGAGGCATATTGCCTGAGAAAACAATCTGTGGTTACAGAGTTAATTTTTAAGTAATTTTGAAAAATGTACACCAAACACTAAATAGATCTCAGATATGTGGCCTAATCCAGTAGCAATATTTCAAGCTGCATGTGCAGCCTGCTGCAGTGTTGGGTGCAGACAGCAGTCCTAGATGTGAGTGCACCTGGTATTAATAGACTGGCATGCAGGAGGTACTACAGTTATAGATGTAGTTAGCTTGACCTGCTTGCCGAAGACCAAACATTCAGAAAAACCATCTTCCCCAAAAGAAATCTCTTCTCACGACTGATTCCATATGTTTGCAGCAATGCCAGTCATACTGTCTGCTTCTTGTAAGGTTTCAGACTATATGGGGTACATCTACAGTCGACGGGGTCCTCTTGTAGAGTAGATACAGGGTATAGGGTCCTTTTGTGGTGCAGCTACAGAGGACAGGGTCCTTTTGTAGAGTAGATACATGGTATAAGGTGCTTTTGTAGTGCAGCTAGTCAACAGGGTCCTTTAGTAGAGTGAAAACTAGATAATTAGAGCTGAATAGCGTTTTGTCACTGAAAATGTTAAACTGTCATCGCACATGTGTTCATTATGCATGACATCGGCTCTCATGACATCATCTCGCACAACCTCATCTCAAACACTGCCACACCTAACACCATGTTACCACACTTCTTACTTCCCTTTCCAGAACAGGATCTAAGTACTCTGAGTGGTGTGATAGTGGGTGTTGTTGTGGCAACCATCCTCATCATTGTTGGTTTTGTGGTCTTGTTCTACAAGAAGAGGAAGAGTTTCAAGGATATTATCATCACCAAGACATTTGTTACTAAGAGCAACAGCTACAAATCTAATGTTGGAGGTATGTGCTAAATGAATTATGTATAACTCGCTCATTCCTGCTCTATAACACATGATATTCTCAGAGAATTCCAGGATATGTTCTAGGGTAATGTGTCCATCATGAAAACACAACCTCTGTGATCTGGCTGACTAGCTTCTTATTCCCACACCATTAATAGTTACTCATCGCATCATCCACTGGTTTGTGTTGTGCAAATGTTGATAGACAACATTGACTCAAGCATATAACACTTTTTGGGGAAGTGCTCGTACATCTTTATCCAACCTCATGTAAGCATGTCCATCCGTGATTGGTTCAGAACAAATTACCATGTATGCCAGGTGCACAGCTGACATCTGCCCTAATGGGGTATAAATTTTTGCTGGGGAGAATAAATCATTTATACCTTGGCCCATGGAATAAAATAGCATCCATAGCAGTCGGGGAACCAGTGGTTTGGATTGTCTGGTCACTACATCCTGTATAGCCCTCATCACAATGCTACAAGTTATGTTAACACTCAAACTTGACAAATTTAAGTTGGGTTGTTACATATTTCCCATTTTGTATTTACAGCTGGCAAGTCCAATTACTCAAATCAGCTGATGGTAATTAGTGATGAATGGGAACTTGACCCCAAGCAATTGAAATTCAGCACCCAACTTGGTCAGGGTGCCTTCGGCAAGGTGGTCACTGGCTACTATTGTGATCAGAAAGTGGCCATCAAGCTCATTAAAGGTAAGCTCTTCACTTCATGTGGTGAACTATTTATTGAATCACAGGGAATATAGTCACCATTGTCAAGGTTTTCATAATCTTTTGAATGTCTGGGACATTTTCGAATATGATTTGCTCCAAAGCAAGTATTCTCATGAAAACAAGTCCCATGGTGACGATTCACAAAACCTTCATAGCACTACATCATTTGTAAACCTATGATAAACTACAGACGTATGACACATCATAATGTTATGACTGAATTTTGTTTTACGCTGCTTTTAGCAATGCTCAAGCAATATCACAGTGGGGGACACTAGATATGAGCTTCATACTTTGTGGGTAATCAAATAAGGGTCTTCGGCATGACATGCCAGTGCTTTAACCACTAGACCACCTCACTGCCCCTGCAACATTATTTGTGGATCAGGGCCTCCCGAACGCTAAGGTGATCACAAGTCACTAAGGTAAGCTTAGTGCAATGTTAAAGGGGCACTGATGCGGAGCGAATAATGTTTCTCGCCAACGGTCTAATTACGAAACCAAACCGCAAATTGGTCAGCACCCGCTCCTTCGACCGTGACGGACAAAGGGACTGGGCTCCTGTCCATATTAGCACAATTTCTTCGCCTAAACAGTCAGGAGGCCGGATGCCCATCATATGCCATTTGTTTAAAAATATCCATGGTATTCCTTGTCTGATCGTAACCAAATATCCCAGCAGTGTAGTTCTTTTCGGATGCTTGGATGGTATAGTTATTGATCCAATTTGATCCTATTTCTGTGTTTTTCACATCGATATTTAATCATGTTACATGAAAATATGATGTCTACAGGCACGTAGCAAGCCATTTGTTTCAGTATGGAAGATTGCAAAGCTTTACATATAGGTAGTTTTGAGTGTTGGTTCAGCTGTGATAGCAAATATCATACGTCAATTTTGGTAGCTATGGTAGCTACAATGGTTTATTATTTATGATACTAAAACACACGGTTGATTTATTTGAATTCGTAAACAAAAAACGATGACTTTGCCTTTGGTAGAGAAATCTGAAAATTTTCTTACGTAAAAAACCCTTATTTCACCTATTTACCCAAGTACACAGCAAATGCCTGTGTGTATTCCTTATGTAACGAAATTCCGTTGGTATCTGCAAAACAGTTTCGGCCCATAAGTGTTTTCAGGCTGCATGCGACACAGAGATTACATCTTCCTTGCTGTAACTCGCGTTTGAACCTACACGTGTTATTTGTCATCCTTCTCTGGATGGTCAATTAACGAATTTATAACAGGTATAATTAGTAGTAACACCACTTCGGTTACTCAACAAAGGTTCCCATGTGGCATTTCTCCTGTCTGGAGTAAATACTCAACATTATAAATTAAGGTCTGTAATTGCAAATGTATTGTATGTTATGTAATATGTGCATGTAAGTGATGCAAGAGGGTTTATCAGCTGAGTTGCAAAAACAAACATCGATCAAAGGATTAACCGATAACACACTGATTGATTAATTACTTTTATCTCCTAGCGGATTTGTCAAAAGGCAGTGTGTGTAGATGACTACACCCTGTCGTCAAGAGTGAGTGCAAAAACAACATCCTCCCTTCAAAGAATTAACCACCCTTGCGCTCATTGATTGATTGTTCATTATTGGTTAACTAAATTACTTAGAATAGTGGACATCATACAATTAGTTGTCAGGTGTGCTATCTTGGGAGACCAATGAGAGGTTTATCTGGTTTTCACTAACGAAAGACGTGAAACGATGTGTTACTTTTTCGCAAACTAGACAGTTGTAAGACACGCTACACAAAGCATGATTATTTACCAGCTGCAGATGAATGGAATACGATTTCTTTTACGTGGATATTGATGGATGCATTCCTGAACAAGGTAGTAGCCTGACATTGTTGCTATAAAATTAGTCTGTTTTACATTCATTATTTGCATTTTGTTTTAATTTATTTGTTGTAGCATTCAGCAGAATCTGTATGACAGAAAACACACACTAGATCGCGTATGTGTGTGAAATAGGATCCACATTGACAATGTATAAATGTTGCTGTTATGTTAGAAATTTACTATGAGTATAAGCAGGTCGTGTGTTCTTTTATTAATTTTCAGAATCATACAAATATGACAATAAACTAATCAGGGTTATGAGACAAAATATAGAGACGTACATTGGCTTCGTTATTTTTCTGTCCTAATAGTTTTTTACCATTTCTACCACTGGCAGATGATTAACCTTCAAAGTGTTTCATTTGTTTTCATAATACATTTGTAATGAAGTAAAAATGACTTCACCTAAGTTGATCTGTCTATAATTAAACTATCAGTTGCGCTTACGGAATGCGCAGCAGAGGTCACGAACCAGTCACAAATTCTGGGATATCATCCGGGTACTCACGGGAGAAAAACAATAACAAACGTTTACACCAGTCCACGGAAATTGCTCCACATCAGTGCCCCTTTAAAGAATGAGAATTACGGTTAACCTTAGTAAAATTGCAGTGTGAAAGGAGTGCTAGGACCGCAGCCTCTCCACCCTAACCCACAGACCCTACCCCTACCCCTACCCCTACCCCTACCCCTACCCCTACCCCTACCCCTACCCCTACATTGAGATTATTTAATGGGCAACTTCTTAGTCATGATAATATTACTTTTGCTTTACAGACGTTGTCAGCAAGATACAGCTGGTATATATTTTAGTGAATATCTGATAGATAACAGGGCCTTTGTCAATGACTTTTACAATCAATTCTTGTTGTAAGGCCCACATGTTATATATTAACATATGCAAATGATGAGTGCCAATGTGCTCTTTGACGTTTCCCTACAGTGTCAATATCAGGGCCTACCTGAAATGTGTACATGCCAAACAAGAATTTCAACACCCATTTACCCCCATTCCTCAATTTCAGCTTGATTAAACTGATACACATGAAAAACAAACTGCCTTTAAGTCCCAGGAGAGCCGGCAACATAATTACATGTAATAACAAAAAATAGTGGCATCATTACTACCTTTTTATGATATCAAGGACTATCTGCAGTTTGAAGTCAGAACACTGAAGAAAGAGGGTGTTTCCAGCTTTAAACATGTCTACTTTAACATACTTGATATTTACAGGCAAACGCAGTGATATTAAAACTAATTAAGATAATAAGGAATGGTGTCTTCTTTGATGCCTGTCACATCTCCTCACCAGAGCTGTTTAGCTTAGATAATCACCAACTTGCAAAATGGTCCTGAGAAGGCACTTCACAGCACTTGAATAATAGCTTTTAATGGCTGATGGAGATTTAAGTGTATTGGTGTGGAAAGCTGACAAGATTGCTGAGTGAGGAGTTTCTTTAAAATATTTCACTTAAATGCATTGGATTGAAGTTACTTCAAATATAAGTGTATATTAATCTGGCATGAGTTTATTGACCTGTTTGATTTGTTAGTGCTGAAATGAAAAATAAATGCATATGTTCAAGTGCAGGCATGTAGAAACTTGTGCTCAAAGACCTTCTGCTTGAAAGTCTTGTGCTTCGTGTTTTTCACTGGCATTTAGTCTCTCTCAGAAGATACATGTAAGATTTAATCTTTGTGGTAAATATTATGGTTTGGGAATCACTCACAATTATATGCAGTGTGCATTGCGGTATATTTTTAAAAGCTGAAAAACCAAATGACCATGATACAGTCTCATACCAGTGTTTGGGGCAGTGGAGTTATGGTCCTATTGATGCTATACCTGGAGGCCCTTGTTTGTCCAGACAGATCAGTCATATGTGATCATGAGGCTTCAGTTCACATCTCACCACTGCTTCAAGAATAACAACTCACTTCACATCACTGCTTCATTAATAACACTGCTCATCATATCATTGCTTCATAAATAACAATTTATATTCCACTGCTGCTTGATAAATAGCATGTCAAATCACAAATGTTCTTCAACAATAACAGTTCACATCACAAAAGTGCTTCAAGAATAACACCACACATCACATCACTGCTTCTAAAATAGTAGTTTACATCACACAACTGCTTCAAGAATAACACCACACATCACATCACTGCTTCTAAACTTGTAGTTTACACCACACACAATATCACTGCTTCTAAAATTGTAGTTTACACCACACCACTGCTTCAAGAATAACAGTTTACACCACACAACTGCTTCATAAACATCAGTTTTCATCACAGCAAATTTGCCTACGTTGCATGTCACTGCATGGGCAAACCTGTTTTCCCTGGAAGTGTTGACATCTATATCACAGCCTCCACTCAACAGGTCCAGAGTTTATACCTGCGCAGCTAATGACATTTTTGGGATTAAAATATGTAAAACACAAACATGTTTGACATTTCAAGGAAAGAATCTGCCAAAAACCTGCACCCTTATCAAAACCGGATATGTCGCCAATAGTCTAAAAAAGTATCTACTACATAAACAAGTCACGTATCACCACAATTAAGCTATATAAAGCCGTAAAAAGTACCAGTAGTTTACAATTGCCCATCCATACGTGAATTAATTTCCATAGTTTGTAAATGTTAAAGACGCTATCCTTGATCTGTTTACATGGAGGTTTTTCTTCTCAAAACTCCATCACAGTTTTACAGCATGATGGTAAGACACCAAGACCGCTATCTTTTAACCTTCTCTTGAGAGTCTGCCAGTGAGCGCCAACCTTTGATAAATATCAGCCCAGTTTATGGCAGGATAGATTGCAGCAGTTGAGACGGAGGTGCCCGAAAAGCTGAGGATGTTGGTAGACCTAGACTCCTTCATTTAATTCACTATTTATAATTCCTGTACACATACTGAGTATGTAAATATGTAAATAGAAGCTCCACCATAATGTTTATCATGACTGCAATGTGATGCATAGATGAAAGATGGGAAATCAGGTTTCCTTTGGAAGAAAGGGTTTTCATAACTTTATATTGGTATTTATGACATTTCAATCTCAAAGCAGGGATCTGGTATTTGCTGATAAATGACAGATTAAGTTTTAATCAATGTATTGAGTTTCATCCTTGCACAGTCTACTAGTTTTGCACCCCTTTGAAAATTGGGTTAGAAATGTTTTCTAGAGGTGACTAACAGGATCAGGTCGATAGACTAGGGTTTGATGTGTGTTACGGTATTCAAATTGCATAACATTATGCTCATTATGTCAGTCATTAGATTATCTGGTCCAGACTGCAGTCAAAGAGATGGAACATTGTTTAGGTAGGTATTAAATGGGAAACCAACAAACATTATTATTTTTGTATCACTCGTTTCTAACCACAACCACTGTGTTCTGGATAACACTGAAGTGACCTGAAAATTATGGCTTGAAACGACACTTCAACTGAATATTACATGTGTATTATTTGAAAGGATCGTCTGTATATCATTGGGAGGGTGGTTTAATGAGTGTATGATGTCATGTATAGTGTTTGCTACACTGGAGTGTTCTGTAACTGATAATTAAATAACAAGGTTGAAATCTACACACACATCATAAAATATTATTTGGTAAGCTTAATTTAGAAACTGTCCTACTATGGAAACATTGCTGAATAGTACTTTAAACAACTGTGATACTGAACAATCTAATTGCCACACAGTATCAGTCAACAGTCATTAATTATTAATTTAACCATCGTCAAGGACAGACTTGTTGATAGCCGCAGACGTTGAAAATTGGGCTAGCACTTAAGAAACATACATTAGCCCAGACTAGGACATGCAGCAAAGTGCATGCACGCACACAGGCACGCACGCAGGCATGCACGCACACACTTTTATCTTGAACAGAACATTAAACCCCATATCATCTCTTGTCTCATTTCAAGTGGTCCCACATAACTTCACAACTGGAATTGTTTGATCACTATACTCTTTGGTATCACCTAAAGTATTTGAAGTGTGCTTTAGTCCAGTCACATGGCACTTATTACTGTAAAAGAGGGAGTTTTCCTGTCCCTGATTGAGAGTCTGATCCTCTGGCCACTCCTGTACAAGAAACAAAGGGGAAACATGAGGAAGATGTGTCTAGACCTTACAGAAATGGTAGTTCTAAACATTGAATCGAAGAACTGCAATCCCATCCTCCAAATGCCTGTGACATTCCTGTGTCAAGTAATGTGCCCTGGGAATGGGGATCCGTCTCTCACCCCCTTCCTCCCTGATGAAGTCAATCTCCACACTGATACACAGATCCTGTGGGGGTTGAGGTCTATGATGTTATGTGAGCAAACAAGCCCTCCAAGTTTGAAGTATCAGGGAGAGGTATGGCTGCCACCTGCTTCAGTTGGAGCAATGGGAATGTAAATAGACACATAATTGTCGGAGGATTAATGTCCTCATTTTGTCCTCTTTTGTTTAAAATTGTATGCCTGGAACTCCCATAAACCTAACCCTGGCAGTTGCATGTGCTCATAGAATGAGGCCTTGTGGTACTTGATGTAGAAATACACTGAAGATGACAATGTAGCTGATCAAAACATCAACTCCTGAAAGCAACCTGTCTTCAATATCTTCAGAAGCAAATCCTTAGGCTAAACAAAGCCCAGGAGTAATAGGAAACATGTAAATTCAGTGCATAATAATGGCATATTTCCCTGATTACAGGTATGTGCAGAACTTTCGACTGTAGCCACAGAACAAACAAAGATGGTCCTTTCAGCGTGACAAATAAATGCTAGGTAGAATTTTATATGGTTGGATATCAATATTTTCCTTCTGAAAGATCAATATTTTGTTGTACGGGCAGAAGTGGTGTGTAGTGACTGTTCCTTTGGATTATCATTTTCCACTATTGATGTTTTCACGGAAGCAGCAGTAAAGCTGGCTTTTTCCACATTATAGGATTGCAGTATGTATTCTGTGACAATTCTCAGCTAGCTGACAGCATGAGCATACAATGCTCATACTGTCAATTACTATTTGAGAAATTAGTGTACATAATGCTCACAGTATCAACCACTGGTTGAGATGTAACTACATCATGCTCATGTTATCAGCCACTAGTTGGGATATGACTACATGCTCTCATTATTAACCACAGGTTGATATATGAGTGGACATTGTGCTGATCTTATCAACCACTGGTTCCCCTGTCCTGATTAAACCTGGGATATGTCATTGAAATACCACAAAGGTAACACCCACTCACAGAACACACTGAGGTAAAAGTAGTTGGTAAAGCAGAACTCCCACTGACTTCATAAAGGAAGTTACCAATTAGTTTTTTAAATTATTTCGCAGGAACATGCGATGGTGCAGTGTGACACCTGGGGAACAGAACTGAAAATAGTTTAAGTGAAA
Organism: Haliotis asinina; assembly: GCF_037392515.1. Lineage (NCBI taxonomy): Eukaryota > Metazoa > Mollusca > Gastropoda > Lepetellida > Haliotidae > Haliotis > Haliotis asinina. The sequence goes on from NC_090287.1 coordinate 11,350,142, forward strand.
CAGTGTTTACACATGCTATGTGCATGAAACATGCAGTTTAATTATCTAAAACCAAGATGCAAAGATCAATCACCATGTTCATCAGATGAAATTCAAAATTACCTGGATGAAAGTTAGCTGCCAGCACGACATTCTGAAACAGCTATTTGTAGGACTCAGGTGTGAAGGAATCAACAGACATACCACTGCGTTTATGAGCATTTTGAACACACCCTGTGTCTCCAGATTCCTCAAGTAACATCATCATCAGCAGGGTGCTGTGAGGGTTTGCAAATCACAACCATCCCATGGCTCATAACAGGAACAGTACCAGGTAGTATCTTCAGCAGACCTGTGAAGGTCCAGGTTACAACTGATCTTCTGTAACCCATGCTTGCCATAAGAGGCACCTAATGGGATTGGGTGGTCAGGCTCACTGGCTTGTTGACACATGTCATTATGTCCCAGTTGCGTAGATCGATGCTTATGCCATCAGGCAATCAATTGTCTAGTCCAGACTCTAATTTGTAGACTGCCACCATGGAAGATTGCTCAGTGCGACATAAAACTAAACTCACTCACTCACTTCATTAGCAGTGTGCAGCGAGATTTTACAAATTCAATCACCTCATACCTGATGAGAGGAGTAGTATCACCAGTATGCATGCTACAATGGTTCAAAGTAAAGAAGAATGACTATTCAGAGTACCATTTAGAAATACCATTATTTTCTATAAAATGCAAAGTGCTAGTCAGTTTAAAATTCTGAATTCACACATGTTTTATTTTTTTAGTTGAACCTATGCTCTAAGAGTCAGGCACCTAATCACCTATACATAAAGTCAGCCATCTAACCCACTCAGCCACAATGGTTCCAAAAAGATGGTAGACCAAAGGCTATTAGTCTGGATAACCAATTTTCTGTACCCCTCTGACAAGTGTAAATTGTGCTTTACTAAGAAAGTGTAAAAACCAAAATAACGTATATTACATTTTATCACTTTCTAAATAGCAATTTGCTTTCACAATTCTGAAGTTTGTTAGTTTCATGTGATTTTGAAGTTTGTTTGTTTTATCAACAAAGCATTCTCATCAATAGCTGTCAAGGGTAGAAAAAATATTCACATAAGAAAAATATAATTTGAGGGCAAATGAAATGGCAGTTTACACTTCAGTCTGTGTCTTTTAAACATTTTCTATACTTTCTGATGACTGACTTGATGTTTTAACAATCTTGGAAAAGCAAAGCTAGAGTTAAGGGATCATTAGTGTTGAGATGTATGCCAGACAAAGACGATTATTCCAACTTTAAACAGATTCCAGTCTTCGCACAGTGAGGAAGATCATTCTGCCGGTGTTCCTCGGTGAAGCAGCACTTAGTTGATTGTCTTACCCTATCATCCAAGGATGCAAGGAGAATAAAAATGAAGGAAAACAAACACAGACGGCTGGTAGCTACCCTGAACATACAGTCCATAGCCTTAGATAGACACTTGTCTAGATCCCTCTCACTCTTAGCAGCATCAGATGCTGTAGAACACATGCTTTGATGCTGGAGGGATGAGGCTGGGGCACAACAGTGCTCACTTCCTCCTAAATAGCCCAACCACCTTTTAATCTGGCTTCTAAAGTTAGAATGCGATGCTATGGGCTTGTATTTGATAAACAGGGCTATTTGTGTAGGCCGATGATCACCTGGACACTTTCAACAGTGCTTTTTATAAGGAAACTGATGGTGAATACATGTTTGAAATAAGGTTTTTGTGTCACTTGTGAAGAGATAAGTTTCAGAGAGATACTGCTGATGCATGTTTTAATATGTATTTTGTGTCCTACGTGAGGGGTAATGAAAGTCGAACTATGACCCTACATACATGTAAAGTAGTTAGAATATTTGAATCATCTTTTCTGCCGTGAGTCAGATCTAACATTAGCAGAAATTATTCTGGAATCTTAACTGTGTTGAAGACTGATTCATGGCTGTACTGGAACTGTGTCATATTCAGGCTGCTCAGAGCCTTTCACGACTGTTCTAATCACCTAGGCCTAGATTTTAGAAGCTCTCTTAGCGCTGAGATAGTCGTGAGTGCCATACATTAACATTAACTTACAACTATCTTAGTGCTAAGAGAGCTTCGATAATCTAGGCCCTGTTTGCCTGTTTATGATTGAAATGCCAACTTGGCTATGTTCTTTTGTTTGGGAATTTTATGAGGGGAGGTAGCACATTAAATTAAATATTTAGAAGGGTCCATCTTTCTTACAATGATGGCTGGGAGGACCTGGTATTGGTGACAGGGGGTGACAACTTTTTCCTCCAGCTGTTTCGTTAGACCCTGTATTATAAGCAGGGTGGCTAAGCCTGGTGTTTATAAGGATGTTTGTTAGACCTGTCATTTTCAAGGATGTTTAGGTGGGAATAGCATTTTTCAAGGTTTGGTGGATTTATTTTCAGAGAGGTTTGGTTGGCATGTCTTGTAAAAGGAGGTCAGTTTTGTTTTGTGGGAATATTTACCGGAAGGGTTTGGTTGGGTTATTTACACAAAGGTTTTGTAGGGCCTGTCAGTTACAACTGTTAAGAGAACCTGGTGTGCTTACAAGGTTTCATGTGCCTATTTACAGGGTGGTTTGGAGAACCTGGTGTTTACAAGCAAGGTTTCATGGGTTTGGTGGGTCTGTCATTGACAAAGAGGTAGTGAGGGAAAGGTGGCTTGCTGACCCAGCTGCTTGTATACAGCTGTTTCTCAAGAGCCTCAGTGTTACAAGGAGACTTTGGCACAGGTATTGTTCATTGGTCTAACCAGATGTTTACCTGTTTCAGAGGGAGCACCATTGTCATACAAGGAAGACCTGGTTGCAGAGATCAACCTGATGAAGCGTGTCGGCTCTCACCCTAACATTGTAGCCATGATAGGAGCATGTACCCTCAATGAGCCTATTGCCCTCATCATGGAGTTTATACCTCATGGCAATCTCCAGAACTTTATGAAGTGAGTATACCTAGTACCCATTGGTGTCATGGCACTCAAGGATAAGTTGAGCACTGACCTGACAATTGGCCTGTGTTAGCATGTATGGTTGGCACCCACTGGTGCTTGCCATTGTGAATGAAGGGACCCAAGATTGTCGACAATCAGATGTAGTGCTACATCGGCCACATAAGAGTCTCATGTGCAGGGTGTGTGCAGCTATGCACAGAATCAGTTTCAGCGTCATGCACTACACATGTACTAACCTACATCTGCTCTCCCTTTCACAAAGCAAATGGATTTGCTCATTGCCATGCACCACCTACTTCTCGTAAGCATGTTAGCAACAGGTGTGTCAGTGGTGGTCAGTGTATACAGGGGATATTATATGAGTGCCCATGTCATACCATGTTTATGACATGAGTGCCTAAGTATTGGTACTTTGGCATGAGTGTTGTGAACATAGTATGTGATGGGCATGAATATAATATTTTGTTTATTACCAAAGGCATTAAATTGAGGAAAATAAACCCAAATCTACATTCAAACATGGGCTGAATACCTGCCATCGCTGTATGTAGAACGCAGTGTCACAGAAGAACCATGACATCATGGCAATGTTCATGACGTCGCGTCACCATGACAAAGTAATATTGTGCCCAGTGGCATCGTATGAAAGATATGAAACCTGATATGTTTCGCTCTCATAGGTAATAACCTGTGGTTTGTCCCTAGTGTGCAGGGTTCAGCTGTATTGCAGATGTAAAGGTACACATGCGAAAGATTGTCTATGATGCCAGTGTGTACAGGATCTTTGAATGTTTACAGCTTCAAGATCATAATGTGTGCAAGTACATGATCACAATATGTACAGGGAGCGAGATCCCTGTGTTTACAGGTACAGGATCCCAATGTGTACATGATACTAATGTGTACAGGTACAGGATCTTAATGTGTACAGGTACAGGATGTTAATGTGTACAGGTAAAGGGTTTAAGGGACAAGATGCAAACACTCCTTTTACAAGGAGTCCTTGGTGTGTAGATAATACCACCACTAAACTCTGTAGATATGGCAGTTCTCCAGTTGTCTTCACTTAAGAAAAGACATTCCAACCTTTTCATTTAAATTCATGTTCTTGAATCTTGATAATTCAATTTGTTCATGTGATAAGAAGAGCACAGACCCCAGAGTAATGTGTTGTGTATGATAGAGCTGGCAACCAGTTTGTTAACCATACTTACAGTTTTGGACGACTTTCAATTTGATAAGGAAGACAATTAGTTGTTTGCGTTTAGCCAAACATATTTTTTTATGAAATTCATAGTTCCTGATGAAGTCCCTGCAGTTGCTTCCTTGGGGATACAGAATTGGTCCCTAGTACCTGACTGCACAGTAAGAGACTTAGTGGATTGGGTGGCCAGGCTTGATGGCTTGTTTCATGGCATGGTTCATGCTCACTATGTCAGTCAGTGTTTCCTGTGGTCCAGACTTGGACATTTGAAATCTGCAGTTAGGGTGAACATTGCTGACTGTGGTATAAAACCACACAAACACTGAGAGAGAAACTAATACTGACACTAAATATATTTAATTTCAATAGAAACAAATAACTCTAGTCTTAAATGGGTGCAGTGAATGTGTGAAAGGAGTTGATAGCATGCACTTTGTAATGCACATTTGTCTCCCTGTGAACCAAGGCATTTGTGTGTGTTGCCTTTGCCAAAGTCATCAAGGAAGAACACCTTGATTAATACCTACAGAAGGTGTGTTCACAGAGCTGTAGTCATGTACACAATATGTCTTTAGCAATAGGTCACTTGCTTTGAGAAGCTTGAACATTTTGTCATATTGATATGTATATATTTGTAAATTAATCAGCATCTAGTATTATTACCAGCAATGTATGATGGTTTTGTGCATCAATCAATAGACCATCCTCAGTGCAGTTATAGATACGAATAGATCTTGCATATTTTGAGATTTTGATGACAGAGGTGTCAGTTTCAAGTTTCAGTATGGTAAAGAAAATTGGATGCCATCAATTTCTGCCATCTTCCCACATTCATGGAACCTATAAGCATCTGCATTGGTAACACATCCTTAAGTTAAGTTTACTGAGAAAGCAAGAAAACAAAAAGATTAAAGTACTCTTGGAGACTTCCTTTCAGGAATCTGTTGCCAAAGGTCTGATGATCATTAACTAATGTTATCTACAGGCAAAGCTGGATGGAATGTCTTACATTTAAGTCAACATGCACTGAGGAAGTGTTGCTAAATACATGCGTGCACCTCATTAACCTCTGAGTGCTTTGTGTGCTGAATTAGCAGCATTCCTTAAGAGCATCACTCGTCACTTTAGTCTGACTTCAGTCTCCAAGCTTCTGGAAATTTTTTATGTCTTTTTTGTTGTTTATGAAATGTTATTTAATGGTTCGATTGACTGGATTTATATTAAAGAAAGTAAAATTAATGTACTGAGATTCGAGTTTTACTTCCTAACCAAACCTGTACTGATGAGAGAAGTATTAAAATTCACCAGCAAAAATGGAAAAGTGTTTACGATTTTATGTACTGTGTATGGTTTCTGTGAGCAGTGGAACAAAATTACCTCTGCTTGAAAAAGTAAAATAAGAAACATACAAGAAATACAAGACAGGCAAGAAATACAAATGTTACATTGTAGCATATTATGAAAGAACAAACTCGAACATCTTTGTGAACATCTGGAGTAATCATAGATTTTCATATATCCAAATGAAACTATTGATTACTATTTAGTCTTCAAGAATATGATGAATCGAAAGAGGCTAATCTGTGGCATTAATGTCACATATTTTCTGAAATGCATTTTTTCTAATATATCCAAGTCAGGATCCAAACAAATCTGCAAACCAGAAAAAAGTAGCCTTTAAATAAGATTACTCTCTGTAGTATAATTTAACATAAATACTTTTTGATTGTATCTAGGAAAACAGTATGCTTAAACTCCTTTTCTTCCCCTTAATCATTTGCAAATTTATATTCATAACTGATCTAGTTGTTTTTAAAGTCCTTTGTTGACAGGCTTTAACTTGTTTACATGTATTTATGGTAACTTCAAAACTTGTTTTAGTCAGAATGTGCTGAAATTTTGCAGATGTGACTGTAACTCTTAACTCACTCACTTAATCACTGGTACCAGTATGCTGGAAACATACACTTTAAATTGTAAGTACCCTAACATTGACTTGGAAAACACTTTCAGATTTTAGGTTTTATCGTTCAAATCAGTGATATTCCTAATGCTCTTAAAGAGTTTCAAAAGTATAAATTTTTAAAAGGTTTGATAAAACAATGAGTGCAATGTACTTCACATCTGATATTCTTGATGTCTTGTGAGTGCAGAGAGACAAAAAATGGATTAAACACTCAGAAAATAAGATGCTTGTAGTTGATGAAATTTGTTAATATCATCACAAGTGCACTGTGTATCTTATCACCTACTTGTGCTGTTATGAAACTATCTTATCTTTGCTACAATTTGCTTATATTTGGCATCTTCTTTAAGAAGCAGTTCAATGCAAGGAACTGTATAACGAATTATCTGATATCGTTCTATCAGGAAAATTGTTAACTGGTGCTTTTGACACTCATACTTTCGCCAAAGCTCAAAAGACTGATGTTATGCTTGGCGTGTATGCCTTGATGATAAAAGCCATTGCTTGAGAGCTTAATTCATTATGACGCTTGGCTGTCTGGAGGGGAAGGACTAAGAGATATCTGTATGTCTTGCGGTGAAAACTGAGCTTCTTTGATAAAATAATGCTGATGTCTTATCGCCACTGTGTCTAAATTCATATGTATTTTTTTAAAAAAAGCATATAATATCTCACTGGTCAGAAGTCATCTAGTAAGGTACATTTGAAGTCATTTGTTGAAGGTTTCATAGGTCGAGGTCAGAGGTGTCAGATCATCAGTCAGTGTCAAAAGAAGCCCAGTTTTAGGTCAAGGTCAGACAGTTTTAGGTCAAGATCAAAGTATTTGGGTAAACAGCCACTACTGGACTTCATTGGTGGAATATTCTTTGGAACAAATTTACAAGATTCATCAATGCATATCTTACAGGTCATTGTCATACAGCTGGAATATGATATAAATAAGAGATATAAAAATTGAAACTACCAGGCAAACTTGTGCACTGAAAGACTGTTATTTATTCCTGAACTCGAGCTATACAGTGTAATCAATTAATGACTTTATCACGTCTGATCGAGATGACTGAGTAACCGTCACCTTCTTATCAGGGCAGACACAACATCATGCAGTTCTTGGCACCAGACAGTACATTCCTGCAATCTGATACAAATCTCTTATCCTAATAAACCTGAATTTGTAGGTGAGAACTTTTGTGAAATGGAGTTACGTTTAAACAACTTTGGCAGAAGGAATGATCTGTTGAAAGTTGAAGTGTTCACATATTATTTTTTTAAACTACCAGTACAAATATAAACTGTTTAATGTTTTTTCATATTGAAACTTCTTCAAAAGCATTGGCTTTTGAAAACCAGTTCTGACCCAAATCTTCAATATGATGCAAACATAACATGTTATATTTGGGATTACACTCGTTTTGTAAAATACAGATACTTGTACATTTATTTGTTGTGTTGAGTCCCATCTGGGATTCAAACCTTCACCCTCAGAATCAGGCACCTAATTGCCAGCACACAAAATCAGCCGTCTGACCCTCTCAGCCACTGCAACTCCAACAAGGATGGCTTAGGACCATTTGAAACCTGACTTTTCACAGAGGAGCTGATGCTGGAGTGAAATAACCTGGGTATTGTTTACAGGGTTAAAACTAAATTCACTGCCTCAATTTAGTGGTATTTATTTTTTATATTAATTTTGGACAATGAGGTAACCAAGGGTTGAAGTATTTGCTCTATTCACATTGATTCCAAATCCCAAGGGTTGAAGTATTTGCTGTATTCACATTGATTCCAACTCCCAAGGGTTGAAGTATTTGCTGTATTCACATTGATTCCAAATCCCAAGGGTTGAAGTATTTGCTGTATTCACATTGATTCCAAATCCCAAGGGTTGAAGTATTTGCTGTATTCACATTGATTCCAAATCCCAAGGGTTGAAGTATTTGCTGTATTCACATTGATTCCAAATCCCAAGGGTTGAAGTATTTGCTGTATTCACATTGATTCCAAATCCCAAAGGTTGAAGTATTTGCTGTATTCACATTGATTCCAAATCATCACAAAGTGAGGAACCCATTCCTGATGTTACATTAATACTGATATTGAAATATTCTTACTTTGTGTAAAGCCATGCTCACTGAACTAATACTGCAGTAACAATGAGATTTCTGAAAATAGTCCCAGCCACAATAGTATTAACAAGCTGGTGTGAAAGCTTGCAAGTCCCAGGTAGGTAAAGTGAGGTAGAGCTGTAAATTCTGTTCCCGATCTTGTTTGAATGAATTCCTGGCAACAGATGTTTATGAAATAGATGTTTATTTTCAAAATCAATCCAGAAATGCCTGTTATGCAATGTGCAAAACTAATTGATGAAATTCTTCAAAACACCATCTTTAAAAAGTTCCGTGCAAACTTGCAGAACATGTTGTTACTATATTACTGTTGAGGGTTTATTTGAAAACTACGGATGCATGACATGTATACTTGAACAAGCCGGCTGGGAGCTGGACTTGTAGTTGCTGATGGTAGAAACAAGGTGTAGGAAATGAAATACACATCCATCGACAGATGTCAATTTCGTGAAGCACTGATATAAACATACTACATAATCAGGAAAGCAGTGGGTACAGGAAGCATGTGTGTATACAAAGTGTAACTTTGAAGTGTTTATCTTGTTGGACTAATTAGTGCTATGTTTAAAGTAAGTGTGATGTACACAAATATGATGAAAACATGAAAATAAATGTGCTATTGTTAAGAAGGTGATGCACTTTGGCAATGGATGCTTATTTATTGTGAGGATTCAGAGAGGGCCAACACAAATAGTTATTGCTGTGATGGAATATGTTTAGTGAGTGAGGCAATGTTTCTGCAGGTTCCAAAGTATGGAATCTGGTGCTACTTTTTACATAGCCTTGTTCATGGGGCATGTGTAGAGATGATGAAGGGAACGTTTTCAATTAATGCAGACAGTTTTGTCTAGAAAAGCTTAGTGTTTGGCTCCACGCATGCAAAATGAATATTCTTTGTTTCATGAAGTTTAGCATCCCTTAAACTTCCATCATAATCCCTGTCCAGCCCATACACTGACTGGCTTTTTATGAATGTTCACATTGTTTTTCCTGTTCTTGTCCCCTGTCCCCCGTCACCTCTCCATTCCTCTGTCCCTGAGTTCCCATTGCCACCAGCTGTGGTCCTTTTTGTTAGCCTTCAACTCTGACCATCACCAGCAACACCTTCACCAGCAGCACATTCACCAGCAGGACCTTCACCAGCAACACCTTCACCACTTCTTCATTCCCTCTTAGAACCCCTTACTGATATTTTTACCCATATCCTCCAATGCACTTAGTGTTCCTACCTTGTACTCGCTCACTCTTAGGCTCACATTCCATCTCCTTCCCATCGCCCCATTCCATCCCATCCCATCCCATCCCATCTCATCTCATCCAACTTCATCACATCCATTGTCTTTCTTTGCCTCTTCCTTTTCTTGATCCTATTCCCTGACAATTGTCCTCCTGTTTACTGGCTAGCTCCAGACTCCGATAAAGTAGGACATTTCATTGTACTAGACACCATTGGAATAATAGCAGCATGTGTCTGACATGTTTAGCTCACCTTGTCCATTGTCAGACTGTATAGTAGATTGAATTTACTTCCACAATCAGGTGTAAACTTGCAAATCTTCCACTAGTAATTAGTATTGTAATCCCAGGTGAACTTCCATAGTTCATGTCTGTTCTTCATATTTGTGGCATGTAATTATTTTCAATAATTCATCACATTTGATGACAAAAGATAAACTTCTTCCCTCATCAGATGCAAACTCATTTCAATCTACAGAAAGGATGGTATCGAGTACTTGATTACAAACATGTCCCTTCAGGGATGCTAGTCAGTTCGTCAAGAGTATTCATCAATATTGCAGGAAGTGTCGTCTGGAGGGGGATCTTCGGAAGCGGTCTGATGGTGCCAGTGAAATTGCATACTCCATGGTTGATGATTCTGGTGGCATTGAAAACTATTTCATCACCCCGACTGACATGTTGTCCTTTGCTAGACAAGTGGCCATGGCAATGGTAAGTCTTTAATTATCAACTGATAATAATGATAATAAAAATATGAAAAACCAGTAAACCTGCATTTATGTAGTAACCAGCAAGGTGCTTCATTGGACTGTCTTTCTTTGTGTTTGACTAAAGTTTTGACTTTAAAAGTTTCATTCTGACAATCCATGAATAAGACATGGAACTAAATTGTCTTGAATATACAGCAGTTGTCTTAACACTGACAAAAACTGTGCTTATAGGGCAGTGCTTTGGTACATGTTCAGCAGGTGCAAGGTCCAGTTTGACATTCTTCAAGGATATTTTTGGAGTCCCCTGCCTTGATATTCCAGGAATATTGCTGAAAGTGGTGGAAAACTAAACTCAGTCACTCACTCAATTCAAGGATACTGTTTGTGAAATTGATTCTTGATGTTCTTTCATGGGCAAAAGCAGTAATAGTCATATAAGTTTGAATGGGGCAGTAGGGTAGCATAGTGATAAAATCGTTTGCTCATCACAATGAAGACACAGGTTAGATTCCCCTCATGAGTACAATGTGTGAAGCCCATATCTGGTGTTCCCCACCGTGATATTGCTGGAATATTGCTAAAAGCGGCATAAAACTAGTGACATGTAGTTAATGCTATAATGATGAAGGTAAGGCCTCGCCAACAATCAAGAACATATTTATGTAATAACTTGAAGTTTATGTTTAAAATATTAATACATTTAACATGTATGAATTATAAGGATAAAGTATTGAAGATGCCCATGCTGAAAAAAAACTCAAAAGATTTCCTACTGAACATTCCAAGTATGAATCTGTAAAGATTTTTGGACTTTGTAATATTCATCTCGGTTATATTTGCTAACAGAGTGGTTTAATTACTGTAGACAGTGTTACTTTTCACTGCTTTTTGACTGTCTGGGGATATCATAAAGATATCTCATAAATGTCCATTTATAGATTGTTATATAGATTGCCCCTGAGGGAAATCTATCATCACAGATGAAGGGTAATAATTTTGTGATGTATTTTGATTTGCTGTAGCGTGTGTATTAATAAATTCATGATTAGGATGTTGCTAAGTGTTCTTCATTAGGGAGGGTGGTGTTGGCTTTAAACTCCTAGGGTTGTGCTTTTGTTATTACTGAAATTATGTCCAGAATGACATCAAACTCATCTCTCTATATCATGTGGGGAACAGTCATAAAGGACTATTCAAGGAAACAGTTAATCTGGTCGAATCCCCCATACAGTTAGTTAGAAATTTCGTTATGGTGACTTTTAAGTACGGGGTATTTTAAACAGAACTTGTTTACATCAGTCTACTTTGCTGAAAGTCCAATTTATGATATACTCATGAGACCTGTACCTCTTGGGACTTCAAACCACATTCAGCGCACATGTATTGACATAACTGAATACTGTTTAAAGTGGTGTTCACCTTACTCTCTCACTGTCAACAATTCCCTACTAACCAGGATAGACTGTGCAGCCTTTTCTTCCAGGACAGTGCTGGGATATTGCTGAAGACATTGTAACATTCACTCACTCTCAACTAACTTTGTAAAGGTATGGGTTAAAATAGGTCTTTCAACAACATTGGTTTGTTGTAAGAGATAACAACAGGTGGTCGACACACTGATGTGGTTGATGCATGGTATTATATCCCATTTGCATAGATTCTGACTTATAACATTGATCATTGGGTTGTCTGGTTCAGACTCCAATAGGTACTGACTGCTGAGCGTGCAGTATTAAACAAACAAACACTTCTGCAATTTGGATTTCTTCACTGCAACACATCAAGTTGTAAATCCTATAAAGATGCTTCTACTCAAGCATTCCATCAGTATGTTGTCATATTACACACCACCAGAGGGAATTCACTTGAAATGCATGTAATCACTGTAAAAAATGGGCTGCACAACAAACACTACAGTTGAACTGTTTTAAAGTCTGGTAATGTCAGGTTGCTTGGCAACTGTTCCCACCTTCCAAGACCATTGTGCCAAGCAAGTAATGCACTCATCTGTAGCTAGTTTCCTCCATGGAGTTTTATTGAACAACAATCAAGGTGAAATTAAAATAAACATTCTGGCATTCATTTCACCTGTTAGATATTCAATCTATCTGCCTTGCCATCATTGACGTAGGAAATATAAAGAAATTGCATGCCCTCTAACAAGAAAAGATAAATCGCGTTTCAGTGTAACATCACAAGTTTGTTGTGCATTAGCTTTTTGCGTACCCACTTTGCCCAGGCACAGATGGCAAAACGATAAGCATCTCAGGGAAGCATTTTAAAAAGTGTTAGATAAACAGGTTTTGTTTAATGACTTAGTCATGTTAGTTGTACACAGAGGCCAATGTTTCCACTCAAAAGCCAACAAGACCTGTCTGGAGATATGACAGACTCTCAACTCGACCAGGTTCCAATAAACAGCTTTCGCAAACTTTCTGATAATGGCTTTTTTTCAATCTTCCTAGTCACCAGATAGGCATAAGAAGTTTACTTTGTCAATATTTACATTGAAAACTTGGAGTGAAATTAACCATAACGTGTTATAGGTTTGGTACTATGAGTTCTGTCTGAGTTGTGAAATGCACCCTACAAACAGCTGTTCGGATCTCCTGACCTGTAATGACACTGGAATAACATATGGGAATTGCTGTGGTTGGGATATACCCCTTGTGCGTTGTTTACTGCACTTCAGCAGGGGATTGTCAACTGTTTTATAGTAATTCTCAAGACATTTTGCTGCATGTTTGTGCCCTGTTTTGTAAAGGATATAAGCCAGGGTATCAGTAGAATGTTTCTTCTGACATAGTTGTGGCTTTGGAGGCTGAACAGACAAATGATGTTTGACAGGCTGATCGACCATTAGCTGGTATATTGTGTCCCTGCACCTGGTGACCCACATACATCATCTAGTATATAAGATAAACAACGCATTTCCTTTTCACTCTTTTTTGGGAGCATAGATTCAGCAGTGCTCACTCGTACTGTAATGAGGGCTATTGCATCACAAAAAACATTGTAAATTCTTGAATAATGGTTTGTATTTGGGATAATGGTATTGGTTTTTTGAGTTAATGACATGTTGTAGGATTGTTCATGTGATAATTGAAACAACGATGAATGTTCTAAAGTGTCTGTAGACCCGTAACATGAGGATACAGAAACACTGACTAAATCTAAAGTATAAGCCAGTCAACAAAAGTGAGGTAAATAAGTAGGCTATCACATACTTATGGTCATAACTATCATTCAGACTTAAAGAGACAAAGCTATCCATAAGAATGCATTAAAACCTCAACTTCACATGACCAGCAAAGAGAGTAAGGTCACCATAATTGGGACTAGTAGGATTGCGTACTTCCACACACCATCTCTTCAGCACTCGGTATTTGTTGGCAAACTGAAGCTGTGTTGAGTCTTGATATACACAAGTTTTGGATTATGTTGGTTTCACAGTCTGTTCTTCTTTTCCTAGGAATACCTAACTGATCGAAGATATGTCCATCGTGACCTTGCTGCCCGCAATGTCTTACTCGGCCCCAACAAGGTGGTCAAGCTGTGTGATTTTGGCCTGTCACGTGACATCTACAATGACAACCAGTACAAGAAACTGACCAATGGGAAGCTTCCTCTCAAATGGATGGCTATTGAGTCCTTGAGAGACAGGGTGTTCACCACCCAGAGCGATGTGTGGTCATTTGGCATCCTGCTTTGGGAAATTGTAACAATGGGTATGTATATTAGAACAGGTCATCTTGTCAAATGTGAAATGGAAACATGCATTGCATTCCTTGCAACAGCTCCTGTTGTCTGTAACATGTTTTGATTGACACTTCATATTCCAGACTGTATGCATGATATTGTTTTAAATTATAGATCATTGCCTCAGGATATGCACGCTGATACCATAGCTACAGTTCTTTTCATAATATGGAGCAATTGGGTAGCCTAATGGTTATGGCATTTTTCCGTCACTCTTAAGGCCTAGGTTCAATTCTTCACATGTGTTCAGTGTATGAAGCTCATTTCTGGTGTTCCCCTCCATGATATTGCTGAAAGTGGCATACAACTAAGCTCACCCACTCATTCTTTTCATCATGATGAATGGAAATAGCAGTACCCAGTGTCCATTACTAGATCTGTCTACCACGGATCAGATGATTCAAATGTTTTACCCAGAAAGTCATGTGTCAGTTTACTTTGATCACATCAGCCACTACTTGTGCTCTCACCATCCAAATCTTTATTGAGTCAAGCCTCAACTATTTCCTGCTGCAGTGATATAACTGGAATATTTCTCACTGCGATCAGTCACTTGCAGACTCTTTCAAAAAGTGAAAAAGAGAGCATGTTCCCAATTTTGAACATTGTCTTGTCTGTTTGATTGGCATTTTAGAAGTTGATGAATAAAAAATGTAAGATACTTTATGGATAACAACTTCTTAATTATATTATGATGAGACTTTTCATCATACCGTTGTAAAGAATCTAAAAGAACATGTACCGAAATATCTCATCCTAATGTAATAAGGAAGTTGTCATCCACTATAACGTTTGGGGCAGCGGGATAGGCTAGCCGTGGTTAAAGCGTCCGCTCGTTACACCAAAGACCCGGGTTCTATTCCTGACCTAGGTGATGCTCCTGGAACATTACTAAAAACTGCACAAAACCATATTCACTCCCTCACTCATACTAACCTGTCTTATTGTCTAGTCTCATATCATGGTTGAAAGTGACCATGTGATGTTTGATTCCAGGTGCTTCACCCTACCCTCATATAGCGCTGTCTGATCTCTACTATGTTCTTGTGAATGGCTACAGGATGGAGAAGACAAGCAACTGTTCAGATGAACTGTGAGTATTGACTTGGGTTTCAATACCGCTGACCTCACATCTTAAGGCTTCTTAAGGAAGAGGATCAAATTGCATCCCCTGTCCTCCCGATCTTTTCTCTGTGTCTTCAATGTGAGATCTTCCTTATTTCACAATTAGTGATAAAAACGTCTTCCCCTGAGGTGGCATTGGTAATTAGCTGAAGGTTATCTGATATCATCTCCAATAGCAGTTGAGATTTTGTTGTTGTAGTTTCACATAGTAATGTTGTTCCTTTCAAGGCTTTACTTGCAGAATAGGAGCAGTATATTTAGTAGAAATGCATAAATGTTCTTTCAGTTTTTTTTAAATGTTACCATATATCACCATGTATAGGCCAGATTTTGAGGACCCAACACAAGCAGTCTGTAGAATATCACCTATGCGTATATTATGGAACTTAGTACACACATCGTGCTAGGTTATGAACTGTGACGAAAATGCTTCGTGCGTTAAACATTGTGTGTGTAAGTATGTTCACGGGGACAAAAGCCGAGATGTCACTTGAATTGCATTCCATGGTCACTCAAAAAAAATGGAAATAGTAAGTCATATTGTATATTTGACAACTTTTACAAGTACTCTTACTCTTACTCAAGCCTGATGTGTAGAATGGGTTAAGGTATTATTGTGGATATGGAAAGGAAAACATACATGGGTTTCTAGAATAATGGTCAGTATGATCTTTATTAGAAACGAATGTCTTGCCAAACATACTTACGTTTTACATAGAAGACTCTAGATCTAACTTCAGATGTGTTGTGGTGTGAGTTGGCTGCAACCCATCGCGGGGGTTCAGCTTATGTATGAAACATACTATTTCAACACGAACTTTAATTGTCAAGTTAGGGGGTTGGCTTATACACTGTAATATATGTTAAGTCTGACATGCATTGCTGACACTACCATGGCAAGTGACATTCAAAATCAAGACCCAGGTTCAATTCTCTATATGGACATATTTTGTTAAGCTCATTTATGGAGTTCCCTGCCATGATATCACTGAAATATTGCTACAAGCATACTTACTCACTCACTGCACCTGTGATAGTAGCTGACACAGTTGTATTTCTGCTTTCAGGTACGCCCTCATGCTGCAGTGCTGGGCAGCTAACCCAGCAGACAGACCCTGCTTTACCCAGCTCCGGATGATGCTGGAAGAACTGATGGAGGAAGACAGGGACTATCTGGTTCTTGAGAACATCAATGTTCCTCTGAACACTTCGGAGAACAGCAGCAGCTCTTCTTCCGTGGATGACATGTCAACCCAGCCTTCAGGAACATCCTCTGGAGCACTAGTTGTGGCCATGCCCAAGGAGTCTCTGCGAGTGGATGTGTGTATTCATGGGAAGTCCACAGATAGACTGCTGAGGAAGTCTGAGAGTGATTCAAGTCCCTAGGACCAGGACTGTGTGTATTGTGTGACTATGTGATATGATGTTGTGTGAGAGGGACCCATCAACATGGGACAACTGTCGTCATGGTTTCAATGCCTGTCATCGTAGTTTTAATGTCTGCCTTCATGGTTTCAGTCACTATTGTCATGGTTTTAGTGACTGCTGTCATGCTTTCAGTTACCGATATCATGGTTTCAGTGACAGTTGTCATAGTTTCAGTGACCGCTGCCCTGGTTTCTGTGACTGCTATCATGGTTTCAGTGACTACTGCCTGCGTTTCAGTGACCACTACCATGGTTTCAGTTACTGCTATCATGGTATCAGTGACTGCTAACATGTGACCACTGCCTTGTGATGTCAGAGGCTGGAATGATGTTCTCCGTGATTATCACCATGACCTTGATGACAAGTATTATGATCCCCAGGGCTGTCATCGTCATGGTCTGTCATCGTGATATCAGTGACTGATGGTGATCATTGTCTCTGTGACTGTCAAATCTGTATGAAGGACATGTCATTCATGACACACCACTGGGTACCAAAACTAACTTAAAGTTGCAATGTACATATGTTTTGTCAGTTATACCGTGATTGACTGACAGCTGAGAACAAGGTATTACTGACATGTGTTTTCATGAACTTCAGTGAGATACAGTTATCAGAACTGGTAACAAAACCCTTACATCAAAATGCCAATCTTTTGTTCTCTGAAAGGACAGCAAGAGAATATTCTACCAGAGTCCAATAAACTGAGTGAAAGAAGACCACAGGTTGCTGCTAATTGAACAGTCAGTGATTTGGTAAGGATTAGCTGAAAAGGAATTTTTGTGATCGTGTGTGCTTTTTTGTACAAAAGGATATGGACACATAAGTGCCAATGAGACAAAAACACTGCTTCACATATGTAATTCCCTTTGGGTGGAACTAGTTGTTGGGGTTTTATATGGAACAAGTGTACATAATTACAGATTTACCCTTTGTGCAACAAGGGAACGTTGTGGAGCTGCCATCAAATACCAAATGTATATATTGGTAATATTTATTGTTGCAGTATTTATTGACAGTGAGACCTCCATTACTGCCTGTGCATTTTCATGTTTTCATGACAGGGCATTGACTGCCTGGATTCAGTCTCAGTTATTTGACAATACAACCTTAACTGGATTGATTTCTGGAAGTGGTGTAATGATGGACAAATCGACTCAGGACACACAAGTTCTAGGAGAGATTTTGTGTGCCTCTGTGGCCTAAAATTGAGGAGTGAAGCCCAGTGGATGTTCATAAATGATACATGTACCTATCATTTTAATTTGAATTTTATGATGAATGGACAATGTGCAAATTAATCACCTTGGCGAAGCATCAACATCTCGAGCTCACTACCTTTGTATTGTGGCAACATCTCATTGCCTTGGGATTGTGGCAACATCTCATTGCCTTGGGATTGTGGCAACATCTCATTGTCTTGGGATTGTGGCAACATCTCATTGCCTTGGGATTGTGGCAACATCTCACTGTCTTGGGATTGTGGCAACATCTCACTGTCTTGGGATTGTGGCAACATCTCACTGTCTTGGGATTGTGGCAACATCTCATTGCCTTGGGATTGTGGCAACATCTCACTGTTTTGGGATTGTGACAACATCTCATTGTCTTAGGATTGTGACAACATCTCATTGTGTTAGGATTGTGGCAGTGCCTCTATGCCTCAATTGTGGCAACAACATGATCATGGTAACATCCTACTGCAAGTGGTTGTGGCAATATGTCATCATCATGCGTTCAAACAACTTCTCATCATCATGGGTTGTGGTAACATCTCCTTGGGCTTGTGGCAGCATCTCACCATATTGTGTCTGTGGCAACATCTCACCATCTTGGTTTACAAACCATGTAGGAATGAGTGTATTAATACTCTGGCAACACATCTCAACTATGTGATGATGGTGTTTTGGCAAATCACGACTTCTTCACTGATGAGAGAAGCTCTTGTTACAATGTACTAGCAACATCTCACTGCCATGGTTTGCTGACATTCAAGGGAGTTCTCGGAGGACAACAGGACAAAGACCGATGATTCAGAACATTTTATGTGATGGTTTATTCGCTGGAGAAATGACTCTACATTTGTTTGTGAACTTGTTTTACAGCACTAGTGCTATAATGTTGTTTTACTTACAATGAACTCTTTTATACATGTTTTTAGATGTTTCATCAGGTGTAAAGATGTGAAGGTAATTTGCTACTGGCTATGCTCCTTTTCTTCATTAGTAACCTGTGCATATGAATTTTCCTTTCATTAAACCAGATAATTAATGGTGATGAAATAATTAAATCAAAGGCTGTTGTTGGAACACCATCTACTTTCAGGTATCCCTGTATAATGAATGATTCTATGATTCGTTATCAGTAAGCAGTGGATTTTTTCTTTTTATTAACTGCACAAGCCTTATCAAAGAAATTGGTCTTAATCAGTAGCAAATGCCACCATATTCAGCTCATCTGCTTCATATACTATTATATGTATAGTGTTGTGAAGTCTATAATTGGAAAGGTAGTCACTGTCTTGGGCCTTCAAAATTATTTTGAAATTTCAGTCTTTCAATCTCGTCCCTTTTGGAGATGTGAAACCCTTTTAGGGGATGGTCACAGGTTGATGGAGAATATTGCCCACAGACAGGACAGTTGTTGCTTTGACGTTTTCTTGACATAATTGTGTGCTCAACAATTCTTTTTTTATCTGCATCCTGTTAAGTTGAATCATATTTTTATGAGATTCAGGGATTACTTGATCATAATACACTTCATTCTCAGGTGATGGAGAAGAATTACCGGTAGATGTTAAAATATTTACAGTTCATCAAAAACTTTTAAAAACAAGTGTATGAAAATAATGTAAATCTAAAATAACTGTGTGTAAAATATTTTGCAATTTAAAACATGTTTACGATAAAAAAAGGAAAATTCTCAAAACAATGCCAAATATATTTCATCTGACATTTTATTTCCATAATGAAAGTCATTCCTAACCTGAAACACTAGTTTTAAGAATATGATGATTTGTTTTGTGATATGTTATGAGACCTGTTCCTATAAAAGAATGAGGACCATGTTTTTGTAGGTTTTGTTAAACTGTTTCAAGCCATATTGTTTCTTTGGTATATGTATATCATGTATCATTTCTTATTCCATGGATTAAATTCTAGAACATCACAAGTCAGCACTTCATTTAGACAACTGGAAAAGTGATTGCTAAGATTCTTTTGTGATGTAAGTATTTACTTTTGAAACCAAAATCTTTAGAAGCTATTGCCTTTCATGAATATGAAATATTTGTTTATTCAATTACATTGTAATTAAGGCCATAACATTTCATGTAACATGGAGGGAGTTAATATTCACACATTTTTTTGTATTTTCACAAACTTAAGACTGACGACAGTACACAGGTGACTAATTCTTATAAATTTGTGATTTGTGATTAATTCTGTATATAAAGTAGGTGTTATGGGTAAGGGTGGTGTTTAGACTCTTTTTGCATTACTGAACTCCCTAGGGCCATGTTCAAGTGTTGTGATCACTGTGTGACACCCGGTGTTGCCTCGGATGTCATCAGCAAAGAGGTGGTCAACTCTTCCCTCCAGTGGGGGGCTCTCTTGGAATACCCTAGACATCCAGCAAATTGCCTGTCTCAATTTGATATCCCATCCAGTCAGTGATTCATGTCATAATATGACACTACATCAAGCCAGTGATTCACATTTGACCAAAGTAATTCTTTTTCTCGAAACTTGTTTTTTCTCTTCATAAGAACAATTTCCAATTCAATAAATGACCTAAAACACTTATAAATGTTTGGATTTTTTTTCAGTTTGATAAGCTGATACTTAATTCTTTGCAATAACCACCTTTCACCTGACAGTTTTTGTATCAATCTGAATTGTTCCTTGATCAAAATGCCTGTTATTGTGCATATTTAATTTTGAGAAATTAATTGAATTGATAACACCTTCAGCAATAGAAATGAAAGCTGTTCAGCAATAAAATGAAATATGGCAATTTTTACAGGCAATAGGGTCTGGCATGTCTACTTTAAGTCCAAGAGAACGCCCTACCTATAGTGATATGGTATATATATATTGAGGTGTAATATATTTCCCACAACAGGTGTATATGTATGTTTTTGTGTTAAGCACAGATACGTTTAGAGATGGTGAAGTTGTATTCACAGTATGGTTTAAGGATTGCATAGGGCCATACGTGTCATTACCGTATACAGTCAAATAAATCCACATTCTCCAGCTCTGTCTCGTGTTGTTTATAATCTTATAAACATGTATTACCTTGGTGAAATCGTGTCAATGTTACAAAGTAAGATTGACGTGCAACATTGCTCTGTTCTGTAGTGCACCACTCCCACATGTGACCGAGTTGTTAGTTTTGGCTATCAGTTCACACTTGTGTTACAAAGATTTTATTTCTTGTATGCAGAGGAAAGGTGCCGATGCTGTAGCCTGGTTCGAGTCCTGTCATGGTACTCTGTCATCAGGCCACTCTCCTGATCTGTGGTGTTGCTGGAACGTTACTGAAAGCGGCATAAAACCACACACACTCATTGTCACATGGTATGAATTCCGTCCGGTAGAAGTTTTGCAAGTATAAATGTATATCTTGCCTGGTGAAATTTACATACATGCGGATACGTAATACGAAACTGTCCGGATTATGTGTATTGAAATGAAAATAAGTGCCATGTACAGCTATTCAGTACCAGAAAGTTGTTTTATCGAAGCTATTGCACTGATGTAGATTATCCTGCCTCGAGAACGAGTGAGTGAATGAATTTGGTTTTACGCCAAAGTAAAGTTCTTTTTCAGAGATGTGCCTGCCCGGCAATCTGGTTTGGGGTGGGAACCCCAAAGTGACCATTTGTTTGTGTTTAACACTTCTGTGAGTGAGTGAGTGAGTTTTGTGTGGCGCCGCTTTTAGCAATGTACCAGTGGAAGTCGCGGTGGCTGAGCGGGTTAGGCGGCTGACTTTGTGTGCTGGCGATTACGTGCCTGACTCTGAGAGTGCGGGTTTGAATCCCGGATGGGACTCAACCAAAAAAGAAGTACTAGGATTTGTACTTAACTGAGAAAGTGAAATCCCAAATATGACATATGTTGCATTTGACCACTTTCTAAATGGCATCGTGTAATCACAGTATTTCTGTTTATATTTGTTTGCTCGTATTCTACTTGCTACACTACATATACACGTTTACTGTGGGCTAACCATTATTTGACGATCATGTGAACCAAACCGCCAATTAACGCTGAAAGAATATCCCTTGGCAACGTCCTCGCTCTCCTCTGTACAGTACATCCCCTCCTTATCAAGCAAGTGGGTCTGGAACACGACACGAACACGTCGTTGACATGACGGTGGCCCAGCGATAGAAATAATCTGATTGACTGTTGTGAAAATAGAAAAACAATTTGCGTTTTTTTGTCGAATGTAGGTTTTAGTTTCAACGTCGGAAATTCTTGACATTATAGGGTATCTTTGGAAAATAAACACAAAGGATTTGAGGGCTTATTGAGAGCTCGTTTGTCGTCGCCAACGAACGTCGGACTGGGTGGTAACATGTTGTTTATTGATGTGTTTTTGTTGATAAAGAAACTTGTTGTTATTGAATTATTGTTCCTTAAAAGAGATCTTTTTAAGTGACCATATTTTCAAGCATTGCATTAAAGATTAAAATTAATGAAGAAAAACACTTGCGCGGTGTTTATTTGTCTATGCCTCAGTCTCAGGGGTCTGTACGTGGAATGTGCAACCGATTGTGTCTTTGGAACATTCGATTTTAGGGACATTGGTATTTTGTATATGTCAGAGGATTAAAACAGATTAAAATTAACGGTTCGGTGATTGTGCAGGGTGAATTCGTTCACAAGATAAACCACGTGAACTATATTCATATCATTTGCAACAAATTAAACTATAATCTAGTGAACTATGTCAACAACAAGCACCATAAAGTGTGGACATTCAAGTATGCACCCGTTTCATTCCTAATGGACGCGGCGGTCAGTATTTGGTGTCCAGGGGCTGTAAGTTCAGTATCAAGACCAGAGCATCCATTGGATTACTTGGTGTCGACAGTCATGTTCCTCTTCTCTTGTGTCCGCAGTCTTTGCACCAATCAGCTTTGTGTGCTGGCGATTAGGTGCCTGATTCTGAGGGTGCGGGTTCGAATCCCGGATGGGTCTCAACCGCAAAAAGTACTAGAATTTGTACTTTACTGAGAAAGTGAAATGCCAAATGTGAAATATGTTGCAATTAACGCAGTTACAAACTGACGCCAGTATTCAATCAATGTCAAGTTCAATGTTGTGAATAGCGGTTGTTAGTGGTAGGTCAGATTATGCAGACACTTTTTGCCAACACCTGGTGTCATCATTGATTTTCAGTGATATTTCCATGTAATTTACACATCTATTTTCCTTTACACCGAACAGAATATATTTATTAGGAAAGTAATGGCCGATTATTCTTTCACGCTGACATTCTATGTTTAGCCTAACCCTTCCCGCGAGATCATTTCTATAATATTTTGCGTTCATTAACTTTAGTATTTCCAGTTTCTATTCTTTTTGGCATGTGCACAGCAATTAGACAGTGCACTCAGGCCGCGGTGTAGCGTGATGCACGATTCGAAGGCGTAAAAAGGTTTTATCTGTTATTCCAACTTGATCGAACATTTAATTAAAAGAGAAACTGATTCAGCATTTTCTATTTCACAATGTTCTGTTGAACCCGTACGTTTTCGTTTTTAGACGATGCTCGTATGACTCACTGCAGGTCGGGGAAACTGCGCAAACGTTTATTCTGTGATACATAACACTTTGACCTGTATATAATGCACTGGCACGCATAAGGCGAAACGATATCCCAGTTGTCAATTGCAATCTATGGCACAACAGGTGTTAATTTCGTTACGTAAGCGTTGCATTCGTAGAAGTTGTAGACTGCAGAAAACAAGGCTTGATTTATGTGTTTTAACTTCAGTATTCTTTGAAACGTCGAAACGTCACTTTGGAGAAAAACAAAGAATTTGAAATCCACAAGTCAACTGGTACCAAGCTTCACATTAAGGGCATGAAGAAGCTAAATCTATAAGTCAGTTCTGTCTTCACGTGTTAATTTCATAACACAAAAGGTGTACCGCTGGCAGAGCCTGTTAAATTATTGCCAGACAAACGACAGAAATAGACATCATTTGTAGTAAACATGCTGTATGCCAATGAACGTCTTCGCCGTACAACCGCGGCTTGCAGGGTTTGTTGCGAGCAGTGTACATGTGTGAAAACACTCTATAATTCCCACAGAAGCGACCATTATGCGTGTTCAGCTGAACAATGCAAAAACCTGTTTGCTTTTAAGTGTGTTGAAAATAGATAATTGAGTCATTAATGAACTCTGGCTGCCGGTGCAAGAACTTCGCGACATTTTAGATCGCATGTGTCAATATGTGGCGACTGTTTATGCATTAAGTGTCTGTGCGGATGTTTTTTGGCCGAGAAACGCCTTAATCAGAAGTCCTCATTTTTGCATGCATATTTTTACATTCAGAGGGCGTGGTCGATGGTGCATTGATAAGCGTTAATGCTGCTGAGGTAACTGTGCCAAGGTCGTTTAAGTAAAATGACGGATTTCTTTTTGGTATTTTCAATATTTAAATGACAATGTTATTTATATAGGAGTATGACGTACAGCGCTCGCTCTGATATTCGGCTATTAGCTTTAACCACTATATCTAGCCCACCGCCCCGTTTTCCGTAAAAGGGAAGAACAAGTGTTAAGTATACACCAGATAATTGAACGTGACCAAAGAAATATAATAGTTATCGAAATGTTTCTAAACGGAAAACAGTAGTCGAGACACCACCAACATAAGGTGAAACTACATTATAACACACACGTAAATCAGTTACATCATCACTGAATCCACGAAGATCCGTGTTAGATTTGATCTTCAGCAACCCATGCTTGCCACAAAAGGCGACTATGCTTGTCTTAAGAGGCGACTAACGGGATCGGGTGGTCAGGCTCGCTGACTTGATTGACACATATCATCAGTTCCCAATTTATTGCCTGGTCCAGATTCGATTATTTACCAAGAGCACCGCCATATAACTGGAATATTGCTGAGTGTGGCGTAAAACTAAACTCACTCACTCGCTCAAAGATGAAGGTAAAAGGATGGAAAACAATCCCCATAACTGCTCGAAGGTCACACTTTCAGAATCTCTATATGTTTGTTTATGCGGAAGTAAGATTAACATGCCGTTTGAAATGCAGTTATTTTTGTCAATCAAGACCTAGATAAATGTTTACTTATCATTTCGTTTTAAGTTAATGTAACTTTGGCCGACATCATCCATAAAACGAAAATATACTGATCTACACCAGACTAAAAAGATGACACTAATATTACCCTGATATTAATATAACTCTGTTAACGTCACTTTATGTAAACTTACAATAAAAACGTAATTGCGACACATATGATAAGACGTATTCGGAAGCTTTACTTCTTTTTTTCTGATATTCTAAAATTGTTCAATTATGTGTTGATAACCGTTCATATAATGTACGTATAAGATTGCAAGTTTTGGATAATCAAACACAGTATCTAACATCGGTGCACAGGGGGTGTAAGATAGAACTTGCTTGACGTCGGACAGAAATATCCCAATTCTGATGCATAACCACAAACACGCTCTGAAAAATCACTCACGGCGATATTTGACTGTCTGCCAGGTCCGTTGTTGTGTTGCCTTCTCCGAGCAAGACGGGGGGATACTTGTGACGTCGATAGACCGCTCGTCTTACGATAGCTATAAAAATAAAGAACAAGCGGCCAAGTAATACCCCCTACATGGCTTTCGACTGAAATATGCTAAGTAAATATATTGCGGTGGTGTAAATAGTCGTTAAAAAGTTCATCTCAGCTGTGGTGTTCTATCTGGCGTCGGCGTCATTGTTTGATGTCGACTCATCAAATCCGTTCCATGTCATATCGTGTCGATTTCACGTGTCTGTTTCATTTATCAAGTATTCGTGATAAACTGTACATTTCATTACGTACCCCCACTGCTTCGATGGCAATCATTGTCATGTTTTTTTAAGGAATACTGTTCCAAAGTCTTTGAAGGGAACGAGGGTGGTGGAACTGGGTCTGATTTTCCTCGCCAGGTTAAAAGGAGCATCGCTTGAAGGAGAGAGGTGGTGGCTATTTCGCGATGCCGCCACACGTTGGGTGTGAATGTCGTTGTTTAAGGTTATTACTACACATTTCACTGTGGTGGGATATTTTCGGGGAGGGGAAGCGGCATATGTAGTTCTATATATCCACGGTGACATCCACATACCAAGAATTCTTGACCATGTTGACTAGACCCTCTGTCACCAATCTTTTCAGAATTCAAGACAAAATTCGAAGAGGCTTTGTGATTGCAGGTTTGGACAAATTTGGATAACTGCCTGTATACTCTATGCAGAAGAATAGGGAATATTTAGCCATCATCATCATAATCATCAGCAGCAGCAGCAGCATCGACCAGTGAAGATCCGGGTTGCAATTTTTTACCCACTTACAATTCAGCAACCAATCTTCAGAAACCTATTCGACTAACCTGGGATCGTGAGGGTTAGACTCGTGTCAAGATTGCCTTGGTTAACACATGTCATCATATCGCAATTACGTAGATCGATGCTCATGCTGTTGATCACTGGACCGTCTCGTCCAGATGCGATTATTTACAGACCGCCACCATATGGTTGGAATATTGCATCATCGCCGTCGAAGTCGTCGTTATCAGTGGCGTCTCCATCATTTAACATTACAGAAATTAAGTCAGGAAAAAAGATTGGAGTGCTCGTGGTAGTCAAGCGGCTTTCTGTTCCTCTCTTCTGAAATCGTCCATGATGTGTTGCTTTACAACGGCATACATTTTCAAAGAGATCGTGTTTTGGAGGGGGGTGGGGGGTGGGGGGGTTGGGGTTTTTTAAGGGTTTTTTTTTTGTTTTTTGGTTTTGTTTTGTTTTTTGTTTTTTCGCAGAATCATTCAGGTAGACAGGTGTCAAAGTGATAGAATACATACAAGGTCAATGCAACCTCCATACAGCCAACTAATCGTCTACTTCATCATTGTTCCGCCTGTTTGGAGAGATTAAACGATCAGAGTTCCTTCTGTAGATAATTCCTCAATGTTAATTTATCAGAAGAACATCCTTTAAAGATTCTGTCTTAAACGTTCAGCGCTCGCTTCTACTATAGGCTGCCGCGAAAAGCGGTTAATTTTCAATAATTCTCATATTTTTGGTCTCCCAGGGATGATGATATTCAAATAAATAATCAGCCTACTTCAAAGAACAAGCCTCTGGACATATATAACAGTTAAAGTCTTGACAGGTGGTATGTATCTATTGCACTTCCGGTGACATGATACGACGTCAAACTGTCAGTCGACCAATGAAAACGTTTGTGTAGAGCAATGACGCTCTGCATGACCTTCTAGCGGAGGAAACTGACGTGGAATATTGGGGTCTAACGCTTTTGATGAAGCTCTGACGATGTTTACACGTTGCTGTCCTAAATGAGATAAGTGTGTTTCCAGAATACATAAATGAGGGAGGTGTCTATAGATTCAAAGATAAGCCATATTTCGTAGCTTGGTTCTTTAGGAATATTTTGAGGAGTATCACAGCGTAGAAGATAAGGTATTGCGTCAGTGGAAATTTACACCCTTCATAAATTTGAGTTTTCGAAAAAAATCGTCCGTTTAACAGTTACTCACCCCGTTCAAAAATGAAAATAAATCAGTTCATATCAATTGTGATATTTCATAATATACTCTCCCCCAAAGAAACGCATAGGTGATATAGATATATAATACACTTTAAATATGTTTCGAAATGAGTTTTGATTTTTATAATTTCGCCGTTATAATGTGTACATGTGGAACGAATGCACAGCGAAGAAAAAATGCATCCTCGGAAACGTTTACATTAGAAAGTGTCTTGCGTGAAAATGTCATGGAGAAAACATGGTTCACAATATGCACGTGCAGTCATGAGAAATCGTGAGCTGGGACCGTGACTTACTGCTGTATCTCTAAACATTGTCATTGGACGTCTGGAGGCTGGGAAGTCTCAATCTGCCGCTGCACATCACTCCAATGTTCACCAGATTACAATCACTCGTTCATTGAACTGATATCAACCAACCAATTCTACGCAAGATCGGCCTCGCCGGCTCCAGTGGTGCAATACTCGCGATTCTGTAATCACACTCATGACGTTTATTGTTCAGTGTCGATTCACGTTTTCTGCTTCAGTGCCGTGACGGAAGAACGTGTCTATTGACCTCGGCGTGAAGGTTTTGCTCAGAATTGTCTCCCCTGGATGGATTTTGAGAGTGTCAAAGTGTGGAGAGCCATATCCTACATGCAGAAGGATAACTTTGCGCGCCTTCAGGGCAGTCTAACTGATATTCGGTACGGCGTTTTATGGATTTACATGCTTCCAATTATTTGACCGTCAGAGAGGCGAAGATAATGCCAGGCCTCACACAGCACATCACTACTCATTATCTTCAGAGAAAGTTACAATGTTTCCATGACCTTCCAAATCACTCGACCTCAACTCATCGAGCATTTGTTGGATGACCTCGGCTAACGTGTTCGGGAACGTCAACAGGCGCCCGAGACGTTAGATCAAATGTTGCAGGCAGTGCAAGAGGAATAGGCAATTCAAAGACATCCAGTCCATGCCGAGATGGTGCAGACTCGTTTTGGAGGCACATGCATGGTGGTCACAACAGATAGTGAAGACAAACTAGAAACGGATGTCCATATAAATATATAATACACCTGAATCCATTCGTAAAAATGCACCAATGCTTTTCTTTTTGGGGCGAGTATATATGAATTTTGAAGCGTGACATTTTCTCAAATCGTGGACAAGCGAAAATACAAACTGTTGGTAAAATGATTTTATGGTAAGAAGCTAAATGTCGTTTGAAATGAACTCCTCTCGACGGGAGCCACGATACGCATGCCAGTCTGTTTAATTGGTTTCCATGGTAGTTGAACTTCTTGTTGAGTTCAAAGTCATAAGATGCATTTTCAATTTCTCCATTACAAAAAAGGTCGATAATAATGTGTGAAAGCGCTGGGGATATCAGTGGAATATCAATTCAGGAGCACGCCGCACAATTTTCATGACAAAAAGAATTTTCTTGGAGATGTAGAGCCTATTGTGTGATTCTGACAATGCCATAACCACGTGTGTATGAATCATTATCAATCAGTGACCACAACAGGCGGTTGTGGAAAGATGATCCGTTCCTGTTCCGTCACACGTGCACAGACATCCAACAGCCATGATCACACAAGTACGTATACACGTGCACCATCGTTGTCGTTGGCTGTACATTAAGTGAGTGAGTGAGTGAGTGAGTGAGTGAGTGATCAAGGGTTTACGCCGCCTTTCGCGATATTCCAGCATTATCACGGCCTGGGACACCAGAAATGGGCTTCACACATTGTATACATGTGGGGAATTGAACCGTGACGAGCGAACGCTTTGACCACTAGGCTACCTTACCACCCCTCTTTACATACAGAATCATAATGCACTAAATAACGTTTACAACGAACTGAAAGGGACCACTAATTTGAGTTCCTTATAACTGTGGTTCTTTATTCGAATTTTGAGTGAAATATAACACAGAAAAACAGTTCGTATTATCCATTGGTTCGTCATAAGTGTGTTAAACGTAGTTGTAGACATCATACAGCTGCCATATTCCTAAAACAAATACATGTTCATAATATTGTCACACCTGTACAATCGACTTTGCTTTTGGTGGAGATTTCTTATGAATGCGGAAGGGTTCTGTCGCTTCTGTTTACTGTATTTAGAAAGGATCGTAGATCGTCATTTAGGTACGTTATCAAGCAGGGTCATACGTCTTTGGAAAGGATCATCATTCATCCTGTAGGATCATATGTGCATATTATGACACAATATCATGGTGGCGTAGTCATATAGGGTCATACATCCTCATATACTGTCATACATAAAATAGGCTTACACATCACAGTCATACATACAGGACCACGTGACACTACATATACACGTTTACTGTGGGCTAACCATTATTTGACGATCATGTGAACCAAACCGCCAATTAACGCTGAAAGAATATCCCTTGGCAACGTCCTCGCTCTCCTCTGTACAGTACATCCCCTCCTTATCAAGCAAGTGGGTCTGGAACACGACACGAACACGTCGTTGACATGACGGTGGCCCAGCGATAGAAATAATCTGATTGACTGTTGTGAAAATAGAAAAACAATTTGCGTTTTTTTGTCGAATGTAGGTTTTAGTTTCAACGTCGGAAATTCTTGACATTATAGGGTATCTTTGGAAAATAAACACAAAGGATTTGAGGGCTTATTGAGAGCTCGTTTGTCGTCGCCAACGAACGTCGGACTGGGTGGTAACATGTTGTTTATTGATGTGTTTTTGTTGATAAAGAAACTTGTTGTTATTGAATTATTGTTCCTTAAAAGAGATCTTTTTAAGTGACCATATTTTCAAGCATTGCATTAAAGATTAAAATTAATGAAGAAAAACACTTGCGCGGTGTTTATTTGTCTATGCCTCAGTCTCAGGGGTCTGTACGTGGAATGTGCAACCGATTGTGTCTTTGGAACATTCGATTTTAGGGACATTGGTATTTTGTATATGTCAGAGGATTAAAACAGATTAAAATTAACGGTTCGGTGATTGTGCAGGGTGAATTCGTTCACAAGATAAACCACGTGAACTATATTCATATCATTTGCAACAAATTAAACTATAATCTAGTGAACTATGTCAACAACAAGCACCATAAAGTGTGGACATTCAAGTATGCACCCGTTTCATTCCTAATGGACGCGGCGGTCAGTATTTGGTGTCCAGGGGCTGTAAGTTCAGTATCAAGACCAGAGCATCCATTGGATTACTTGGTGTCGACAGTCATGTTCCTCTTCTCTTGTGTCCGCAGTCTTTGCACCAATCAGCTTTGTGTGCTGGCGATTAGGTGCCTGATTCTGAGGGTGCGGGTTCGAATCCCGGATGGGTCTCAACCGCAAAAAGTACTAGAATTTGTACTTTACTGAGAAAGTGAAATGCCAAATGTGAAATATGTTGCAATTAACGCAGTTACAAACTGACGCCAGTATTCAATCAATGTCAAGTTCAATGTTGTGAATAGCGGTTGTTAGTGGTAGGTCAGATTATGCAGACACTTTTTGCCAACACCTGGTGTCATCATTGATTTTCAGTGATATTTCCATGTAATTTACACATCTATTTTCCTTTACACCGAACAGAATATATTTATTAGGAAAGTAATGGCCGATTATTCTTTCACGCTGACATTCTATGTTTAGCCTAACCCTTCCCGCGAGATCATTTCTATAATATTTTGCGTTCATTAACTTTAGTATTTCCAGTTTCTATTCTTTTTGGCATGTGCACAGCAATTAGACAGTGCACTCAGGCCGCGGTGTAGCGTGATGCACGATTCGAAGGCGTAAAAAGGTTTTATCTGTTATTCCAACTTGATCGAACATTTAATTAAAAGAGAAACTGATTCAGCATTTTCTATTTCACAATGTTCTGTTGAACCCGTACGTTTTCGTTTTTAGACGATGCTCGTATGACTCACTGCAGGTCGGGGAAACTGCGCAAACGTTTATTCTGTGATACATAACACTTTGACCTGTATATAATGCACTGGCACGCATAAGGCGAAACGATATCCCAGTTGTCAATTGCAATCTATGGCACAACAGGTGTTAATTTCGTTACGTAAGCGTTGCATTCGTAGAAGTTGTAGACTGCAGAAAACAAGGCTTGATTTATGTGTTTTAACTTCAGTATTCTTTGAAACGTCGAAACGTCACTTTGGAGAAAAACAAAGAATTTGAAATCCACAAGTCAACTGGTACCAAGCTTCACATTAAGGGCATGAAGAAGCTAAATCTATAAGTCAGTTCTGTCTTCACGTGTTAATTTCATAACACAAAAGGTGTACCGCTGGCAGAGCCT
The DNA here is from genome assembly GCF_037392515.1 of Haliotis asinina. Lineage (NCBI taxonomy): Eukaryota > Metazoa > Mollusca > Gastropoda > Lepetellida > Haliotidae > Haliotis > Haliotis asinina. Next base: position 11,381,788 of record NC_090287.1, read on the forward strand.
GTTAAATTATTGCCAGACAAACGACAGAAATAGACATCATTTGTAGTAAACATGCTGTATGCCAATGAACGTCTTCGCCGTACAACCGCGGCTTGCAGGGTTTGTTGCGAGCAGTGTACATGTGTGAAAACACTCTATAATTCCCACAGAAGCGACCATTATGCGTGTTCAGCTGAACAATGCAAAAACCTGTTTGCTTTTAAGTGTGTTGAAAATAGATAATTGAGTCATTAATGAACTCTGGCTGCCGGTGCAAGAACTTCGCGACATTTTAGATCGCATGTGTCAATATGTGGCGACTGTTTATGCATTAAGTGTCTGTGCGGATGTTTTTTGGCCGAGAAACGCCTTAATCAGAAGTCCTCATTTTTGCATGCATATTTTTACATTCAGAGGGCGTGGTCGATGGTGCATTGATAAGCGTTAATGCTGCTGAGGTAACTGTGCCAAGGTCGTTTAAGTAAAATGACGGATTTCTTTTTGGTATTTTCAATATTTAAATGACAATGTTATTTATATAGGAGTATGACGTACAGCGCTCGCTCTGATATTCGGCTATTAGCTTTAACCACTATATCTAGCCCACCGCCCCGTTTTCCGTAAAAGGGAAGAACAAGTGTTAAGTATACACCAGATAATTGAACGTGACCAAAGAAATATAATAGTTATCGAAATGTTTCTAAACGGAAAACAGTAGTCGAGACACCACCAACATAAGGTGAAACTACATTATAACACACACGTAAATCAGTTACATCATCACTGAATCCACGAAGATCCGTGTTAGATTTGATCTTCAGCAACCCATGCTTGCCACAAAAGGCGACTATGCTTGTCTTAAGAGGCGACTAACGGGATCGGGTGGTCAGGCTCGCTGACTTGATTGACACATATCATCAGTTCCCAATTTATTGCCTGGTCCAGATTCGATTATTTACCAAAAGCACCGCCATATAACTGGAATATTGCTGAGTGTGGCGTAAAACTAAACTCACTCACTCGCTCAAAGATGAAGGTAAAAGGATGGAAAACAATCCCCATAACTGCTCGAAGGTCACACTTTCAGAATCTCTATATGTTTGTTTATGCGGAAGTAAGATTAACATGCCGTTTGAAATGCAGTTATTTTTGTCAATCAAGACCTAGATAAATGTTTACTTATCATTTCGTTTTAAGTTAATGTAACTTTGGCCGACATCATCCATAAAACGAAAATATACTGATCTACACCAGACTAAAAAGATGACACTAATATTACCCTGATATTAATATAACTCTGTTAACGTCACTTTATGTAAACTTACAATAAAAACGTAATTGCGACACATATGATAAGACGTATTCGGAAGCTTTACTTCTTTTTTTCTGATATTCTAAAATTGTTCAATTATGTGTTGATAACCGTTCATATAATGTACGTATAAGATTGCAAGTTTTGGATAATCAAACACAGTATCTAACATCGGTGCACAGGGGGTGTAAGATAGAACTTGCTTGACGTCGGACAGAAATATCCCAATTCTGATGCATAACCACAAACACGCTCTGAAAAATCACTCACGGCGATATTTGACTGTCTGCCAGGTCCGTTGTTGTGTTGCCTTCTCCGAGCAAGACGGGGGGATACTTGTGACGTCGATAGACCGCTCGTCTTACGATAGCTATAAAAATAAAGAACAAGCGGCCAAGTAATACCCCCTACATGGCTTTCGACTGAAATATGCTAAGTAAATATATTGCGGTGGTGTAAATAGTCGTTAAAAAGTTCATCTCAGCTGTGGTGTTCTATCTGGCGTCGGCGTCATTGTTTGATGTCGACTCATCAAATCCGTTCCATGTCATATCGTGTCGATTTCACGTGTCTGTTTCATTTATCAAGTATTCGTGATAAACTGTACATTTCATTACGTACCCCCACTGCTTCGATGGCAATCATTGTCATGTTTTTTTAAGGAATACTGTTCCAAAGTCTTTGAAGGGAACGAGGGTGGTGGAACTGGGTCTGATTTTCCTCGCCAGGTTAAAAGGAGCATCGCTTGAAGGAGAGAGGTGGTGGCTATTTCGCGATGCCGCCACACGTTGGGTGTGAATGTCGTTGTTTAAGGTTATTACTACACATTTCACTGTGGTGGGATATTTTCGGGGAGGGGAAGCGGCATATGTAGTTCTATATATCCACGGTGACATCCACATACCAAGAATTCTTGACCATGTTGACTAGACCCTCTGTCACCAATCTTTTCAGAATTCAAGACAAAATTCGAAGAGGCTTTGTGATTGCAGGTTTGGACAAATTTGGATAACTGCCTGTATACTCTATGCAGAAGAATAGGGAATATTTAGCCATCATCATCATAATCATCAGCAGCAGCAGCAGCATCGACCAGTGAAGATCCGGGTTGCAATTTTTTACCCACTTACAATTCAGCAACCAATCTTCAGAAACCTATTCGACTAACCTGGGATCGTGAGGGTTAGACTCGTGTCAAGATTGCCTTGGTTAACACATGTCATCATATCGCAATTACGTAGATCGATGCTCATGCTGTTGATCACTGGACCGTCTCGTCCAGATGCGATTATTTACAGACCGCCACCATATGGTTGGAATATTGCATCATCGCCGTCGAAGTCGTCGTTATCAGTGGCGTCTCCATCATTTAACATTACAGAAATTAAGTCAGGAAAAAAGATTGGAGTGCTCGTGGTAGTCAAGCGGCTTTCTGTTCCTCTCTTCTGAAATCGTCCATGATGTGTTGCTTTACAACGGCATACATTTTCAAAGAGATCGTGTTTTGGAGGGGGGTGGGGGGTGGGGGGGTTGGGGTTTTTTAAGGGTTTTTTTTTTGTTTTTTGGTTTTGTTTTGTTTTTTGTTTTTTCGCAGAATCATTCAGGTAGACAGGTGTCAAAGTGATAGAATACATACAAGGTCAATGCAACCTCCATACAGCCAACTAATCGTCTACTTCATCATTGTTCCGCCTGTTTGGAGAGATTAAACGATCAGAGTTCCTTCTGTAGATAATTCCTCAATGTTAATTTATCAGAAGAACATCCTTTAAAGATTCTGTCTTAAACGTTCAGCGCTCGCTTCTACTATAGGCTGCCGCGAAAAGCGGTTAATTTTCAATAATTCTCATATTTTTGGTCTCCCAGGGATGATGATATTCAAATAAATAATCAGCCTACTTCAAAGAACAAGCCTCTGGACATATATAACAGTTAAAGTCTTGACAGGTGGTATGTATCTATTGCACTTCCGGTGACATGATACGACGTCAAACTGTCAGTCGACCAATGAAAACGTTTGTGTAGAGCAATGACGCTCTGCATGACCTTCTAGCGGAGGAAACTGACGTGGAATATTGGGGTCTAACGCTTTTGATGAAGCTCTGACGATGTTTACACGTTGCTGTCCTAAATGAGATAAGTGTGTTTCCAGAATACATAAATGAGGGAGGTGTCTATAGATTCAAAGATAAGCCATATTTCGTAGCTTGGTTCTTTAGGAATATTTTGAGGAGTATCACAGCGTAGAAGATAAGGTATTGCGTCAGTGGAAATTTACACCCTTCATAAATTTGAGTTTTCGAAAAAAATCGTCCGTTTAACAGTTACTCACCCCGTTCAAAAATGAAAATAAATCAGTTCATATCAATTGTGATATTTCATAATATACTCTCCCCCAAAGAAACGCATAGGTGATATAGATATATAATACACTTTAAATATGTTTCGAAATGAGTTTTGATTTTTATAATTTCGCCGTTATAATGTGTACATGTGGAACGAATGCACAGCGAAGAAAAAATGCATCCTCGGAAACGTTTACATTAGAAAGTGTCTTGCGTGAAAATGTCATGGAGAAAACATGGTTCACAATATGCACGTGCAGTCATGAGAAATCGTGAGCTGGGACCGTGACTTACTGCTGTATCTCTAAACATTGTCATTGGACGTCTGGAGGCTGGGAAGTCTCAATCTGCCGCTGCACATCACTCCAATGTTCACCAGATTACAATCACTCGTTCATTGAACTGATATCAACCAACCAATTCTACGCAAGATCGGCCTCGCCGGCTCCAGTGGTGCAATACTCGCGATTCTGTAATCACACTCATGACGTTTATTGTTCAGTGTCGATTCACGTTTTCTGCTTCAGTGCCGTGACGGAAGAACGTGTCTATTGACCTCGGCGTGAAGGTTTTGCTCAGAATTGTCTCCCCTGGATGGATTTTGAGAGTGTCAAAGTGTGGAGAGCCATATCCTACATGCAGAAGGATAACTTTGCGCGCCTTCAGGGCAGTCTAACTGATATTCGGTACGGCGTTTTATGGATTTACATGCTTCCAATTATTTGACCGTCAGAGAGGCGAAGATAATGCCAGGCCTCACACAGCACATCACTACTCATTATCTTCAGAGAAAGTTACAATGTTTCCATGACCTTCCAAATCACTCGACCTCAACTCATCGAGCATTTGTTGGATGACCTCGGCTAACGTGTTCGGGAACGTCAACAGGCGCCCGAGACGTTAGATCAAATGTTGCAGGCAGTGCAAGAGGAATAGGCAATTCAAAGACATCCAGTCCATGCCGAGATGGTGCAGACTCGTTTTGGAGGCACATGCATGGTGGTCACAACAGATAGTGAAGACAAACTAGAAACGGATGTCCATATAAATATATAATACACCTGAATCCATTCGTAAAAATGCACCAATGCTTTTCTTTTTGGGGCGAGTATATATGAATTTTGAAGCGTGACATTTTCTCAAATCGTGGACAAGCGAAAATACAAACTGTTGGTAAAATGATTTTATGGTAAGAAGCTAAATGTCGTTTGAAATGAACTCCTCTCGACGGGAGCCACGATACGCATGCCAGTCTGTTTAATTGGTTTCCATGGTAGTTGAACTTCTTGTTGAGTTCAAAGTCATAAGATGCATTTTCAATTTCTCCATTACAAAAAAGGTCGATAATAATGTGTGAAAGCGCTGGGGATATCAGTGGAATATCAATTCAGGAGCACGCCGCACAATTTTCATGACAAAAAGAATTTTCTTGGAGATGTAGAGCCTATTGTGTGATTCTGACAATGCCATAACCACGTGTGTATGAATCATTATCAATCAGTGACCACAACAGGCGGTTGTGGAAAGATGATCCGTTCCTGTTCCGTCACACGTGCACAGACATCCAACAGCCATGATCACACAAGTACGTATACACGTGCACCATCGTTGTCGTTGGCTGTACATTAAGTGAGTGAGTGAGTGAGTGAGTGAGTGAGTGATCAAGGGTTTACGCCGCCTTTCGCGATATTCCAGCATTATCACGGCCTGGGACACCAGAAATGGGCTTCACACATTGTATACATGTGGGGAATTGAACCGTGACGAGCGAACGCTTTGACCACTAGGCTACCTTACCACCCCTCTTTACATACAGAATCATAATGCACTAAATAACGTTTACAACGAACTGAAAGGGACCACTAATTTGAGTTCCTTATAACTGTGGTTCTTTATTCGAATTTTGAGTGAAATATAACACAGAAAAACAGTTCGTATTATCCATTGGTTCGTCATAAGTGTGTTAAACGTAGTTGTAGACATCATACAGCTGCCATATTCCTAAAACAAATACATGTTCATAATATTGTCACACCTGTACAATCGACTTTGCTTTTGGTGGAGATTTCTTATGAATGCGGAAGGGTTCTGTCGCTTCTGTTTACTGTATTTAGAAAGGATCGTAGATCGTCATTTAGGTACGTTATCAAGCAGGGTCATACGTCTTTGGAAAGGATCATCATTCATCCTGTAGGATCATATGTGCATATTATGACACAATATCATGGTGGCGTAGTCATATAGGGTCATACATCCTCATATACTGTCATACATAAAATAGGCTTACACATCACAGTCATACATACAGGACCACGTGACCATGTGTATATGATTATAACAGTTCTGCCAGAATATCTCAATCTTTTCCGATGGATCTCGTTGTCATACTCGAGACATTCCTAGAATCGAGTTATTTGGGTTTAACGCCACGTTTAAAGGTATAAGTTGGAGAGTGATGTTGATATGGATGGGAATCACTCAGTAATGTTTTTGCAAAAACCCGCGAAAACCCAGAAATTAAATACGAAACATTGTGTCTGCTTTGTGATGCACAGAAAACGTGACATGAAAGCATATTACATAGAGAGTAGGTATCTAAAGACTTGTCCGTTCTATCACCATTTCCAAATGTTGTTTGATAGGATTCATTTGCCAGAGATTTCACCAATTTAGCTCAGTAAATACTCTGGAATGCCTAACCAGGTGATAAATTCTCCGTGGAACATCTGTGTTGGCAATCGCTAGAACCGTCCAAATATTTATCAATATAATCTCAATTTTGGTCATGTTAGTAAACACAAACAGTCTTGTCCCAGACATGCAAACTAACATATCAAATAAAAGATATTGTGTCACGTACTTATCAAAGCCAAATCAACCTTCTATTTCCTCTGCCTAAATAAGCAATCTACACCCTTCGCAGTAATGGCGGTTTACCGATGGAAATACAGCTTGAAACAGCTGATGGCAAATATGTGCCCGCCGGGTTGATGCACCAAAGTAGGCTGTGATATCTGAAGATATCGCGACATCAGCTTATGTTTTTGGTTATTATGACATTTGTTGTTTTGTTTATGTAACAGAAAACAGTAAACGTAGATCTAACGAGTGAAGTACATGTGTGTTGTATTATGTATGTGATTCATGTAAGTCGTTATGGCGCCCTCATGGAATTACTTACAGCTAGGAGTTAGTCCCCGATACTTCTTTTTTCATAGTACTATCGGATCGAACTGAGGCGAAACTTCAGCCAATCAGAATCATCGATTCAACTTACTATTGTCCAATCAAGTGTCTCCTGTTAAACAAACATCCTGACTTCACGTGCAGTTCGTGACCTTCAGAAAAAGGCAATGTTAGTATCTGTGGCAAGCTGGATGGAGGGTATCAGGTAATTCTTTAAGAAATCATATGAAGTTGAAGACGCAGTGATGATGAAGGGGCATGCCACAGACACATTTTTCAATATATTCTAGGGTCAGCCTTCACTCAGGTCTTCACGGTCTGATCATGATTTAGGACGGTTTTCGTTCATCGGTCTAAGCCAAAATTATTGATTTCCAGTTGGTACATATGTAGAAGTCCAGACTATTTGTCGTTATTACGTCGAAGACACTGGTTCGATTCTCCACAGGTACAATATATAGAGTCCGTTTCTGGTATCCGCTACTTGATATTGCGGCATAAAACCATACCTACTCACTCACTCAAATGGCCCTATTGTACCGAAAATATTTAGTGTTAAAAGCAGCGTAAAACTGTACGTACTTACTATATTGAAACGGATGTCTGTGTTCCGATTTGTTCGGACGTTTCGTCATAGGTAGTTGAAAGAGCAACTAAATGATTTTGTGTTCATTTTGGTCTAGATAGGTTTGAACTGCCAACATCGTAGGCCACAGCATTCCTGAATATTTTTCTCGATGTGCAGTACGAACATAAAAGGTAAAGCATGCCCTTCTTGAAACATTCTCAACATCACGAGGGACGCTTTACATGTTGCTTCTACCGTTTCAAACATTCTGATGATGGGAAGATTATACGCTATTACCAAAGGAATGATTTGATCACTCAGAAACAACGTCAACAAAAGCTAAACGTTTATGTCTCGCATACCCGGGAACATTTGATCGTTGTTTGGCGATACGCATAGTGAGAGAATCATTCCTGCTTTCCCTGAAAACGAACACTTGCAATACCCAAGATCTGAAAGATTGGTAAAACAAGCAAGTCATTGAAATGAACACATTGCCATGATAAAACCCCCTTCTATTTGCCCGTAAAGCCTGTGTGTGGCATAACATACATATCTCTACTCTAGCACTATTTTGCACGTGCTCGCGGATCAAGACATTCTGCACCATTTCACTTCTGTGGGTCATTTATAGGCTGTGTTTATATGCATTGGCAAATTCATACACGTATATCTATAGACAGGTCAGATTAGAACAGGGGAAGGTCTTTGAGGTCTGCGAGAGCTTACCTAGAGGAATATAGCTCTTGGAACAAAAGCTTACTCGTCTTGAGTCTCAGCCAAAGTCATCATATTCTTGCAGCAAATCTTACAACCCTTATACTTAGTTCACTATTGGATACGGTGAAGAGAAAGATGTATATACCTCCCATCATGCTGGATATTCTGTGCTCTGAGTCGCCCATGTTGGCATTACTTTGGCGTTATGGTAAAGAAGTCTTCTTGAAGTATGTTCTGTATATGTCTCCATGGGTATGGTCATATCCACCTCGTAGAGCGTGTCGAGGACATCGGATTGCAAGTTCCATATAACACTCAAAGGTGGTCAAAATGCATCATTTGGTCATCTATTCGCTGTGTAGATCTACACCCCTTTGCTGTAGGGCGGTGGGGTAGTTTGGTGGCTAAAGGGTTCGCTCGTCACCCCGAACACCCGGGTTCGATTCCCCACATGGGTACATTGTGTGAAACCAGTTTTCTGGTGTCCCCCGCCGTGATATTGCTGGAATATTGCTAAAAGCGTCGTGAAACTAAACGCACTCACTCACTCCCTTTGCCGTAGCAGGATCCGCGAGTTCTTGATTCATTATAAAGATGAACCGAATTAGTCAACTGATATCCACAACACGTTGTGTCACCTGGGGAGTTGGAGTTCTCAAAGTGAACACAATGTTAGCCATGATTCTATTTCAATGTCGGGTAAGCTAAGTATATTTATTATGTTTTCGACCTCTATTGGACCTCCAGTGGACCTCTATTTGTATAGAGGATGCCCTGGGTACATTATAGTGCCTAACACGATAACATACCCTGAAACCTACTTTCTGAGTACCATGAGCAAATTTTACACACAGCATGAATTCATTTCAAAATATTGTGGCAATGTAATACCCTGTGCATGCCAGTTTTATCAGGCCGTTGCGGATGAGTGAGTGAGTTTAGTTTTACGCCGCACTCAGCAGTATTCCAGCTATATGGCGGCGGTCTGTAAATAATCGAGTCTGGACCAGACAATCCAGTGATCAGCAACATGAGCATCGATCTGCGCAATTGGGAACCGATGACATCTGTCAACCAAGTCAACGAGCCTGACCACCTAATCCCTTTAGCCGCCTCTTACGACAAGCATAGTCGTCCTTTATGGCACGCTTGGGTTGCTGAAGGCCTATTCTACCCTGGGACTTTCACAGGTCTCGTTGCGTGTTAGTTTAAGCTGGCAGGGTCAGTGGGGTAGCATGCCGCTTTAAGTATTCTTTTGTTGACCCGGGTTCGATTCCTCACATGGGCACAACGTGGGAAGCCAGTTCCTGCATGCTTAACAGAATATACATTAATACTATATTTGTCAGAAAGGTCACTCTAATGCTTCTGTGGTCTTGAACTCCCTTGTGGCTGTAAGTTGATTTTGAACTCTCTCGCTGTAAGCTTTAAGTAACCCAGTCGCACAATCATTCCCCCCATGCCATAGTTTGTCGTATATAAGTTTTACTCAAATAGCATCACATATCAGGTACTAGGCATTATGACGTAAAACACGGGCATTTCAACCAACATCAGAGGAATTGAATTTATCTTGGCAATGTCGAACAAAACAGTCAACGTGAAGTAGTACACCTGTATAGATCCGGCGTTATCTCCGTCTTGTGAAGTTCCCAAACCTACACAAGGGATTCGGCAAGGAGATATTCTTGGCCCTATATAAATGTCATCATTAATACGTGCCGTACAAATGCACGATAACAGCTCAGGGCTTAAGCAGTAGCACATGTACAACAACCTCAGTGTTCCTGGGGGGCGGCCATCTTTAACCCCTGCTGTTTGAACCCTATGTTTGCACACTTGAAATCCCAGGTGAGGTCTTGTAATTGCTGCACATGTACAAGACTCAACATGATGACCTTTCATTGGAGCGCACCGTCTTCTTGGCATGGCGCATTGCTCAGCACATGGTTAGTTTCGGGGCCTGGTGGGGGAGGGGTTGGGGGTTGGGTTACTGGAGGGGTGAGTTTGTGTGTGATTCTAGGGATTAACTGTTATGAAACCAAGTGTGCAGCTCGAACTGCAGAGCTGATCATATCTACCGTTATGTCTGTTAACCAATTTTGTCTAAGGTGGGCTTAATGTTACCCGACTCTTGCGTTCACACTTCATCAGACTGATGTTACGTGGCATTCAAAGTAACGAATTTGATAGTTGTTTATCTTGGGAGTTTTTCTGTGATCTAAAATGGAACGGTTCAGACCAAGACAGTAACTGATGAAGCTAGACTACTTCTTCAATGGATCCACGGTTCAGACCAATGTGTAAGTGATGAAGCATGACTGCTTCTACCGTAAGGTTATGGTTCAGGACGTTACATTAAGTGATGTTACTTGGAAGCTGAAATTCACAGTGTGTGCACACTGCTAACATGGCCATATTGCAATAATAGGTTTTACGTTCAATGCAGCGGCAAGTTATTTAGTATATATACATTTGTGATTTCGATCAAGGTCTTGAGTGTACTGAACTTCTAAGTACATTTGAATGGTGGCTTTTATAACAACGACACTCTCAGCCACAGTTCCTGGGTAAAAGCCGGAACAAAGTGGAGTTTAGGAACAAAATGTGCAAGTGATATCATAGTGGTGACTACTCGAACGACAATAATCAATTACTATCATGGATTAGTGAGTTGGGATACAAAGAAAACGGACCCCTGATAAAACGGACCCTACTAAAACTGAGAACACTGTCATTGCGCTGGGTAGAACGGCATTAGAACGGCATTAGAACGGCGAGTCCAGTACTGAGTAGTGTGCTGTAAACTTAAGAGAGATTATAAAATGTAATACCTTAATATCTTCAAAACCTATTACTCACAAACACATTTACTTGTCAAGGGCGTGTATCTTGTGATAACCAGACTTCCACCGCGGCACGAAGGAAAGGATACAAACCTAAAAGAAATATATCTTACATATTTATCTTGCAAAAAAGTGAGAACACATTCAAAATGATCTCGGGGATGCTGCAATATCGGCTCCGCCAGTTGTCTCCCTTTACAACTTGTCCTATTCTCGCCCACTTTGCTAACACTCGCGAGACTTCCTCGCTCAGAAAATGTGCAGATATTGTGCATATGCAATAAATCTGCTTACGCGAGCACATTCGTGGACAAACTAGGTGGAATAATTTGCAAACGCGTGTTAAATGTTGGCGAGTGTATCCGTTTACCCTCGTTACATGAACAGGGTCACCAAATTAGTGTCACGCTCGAGTAGCGGGCATAACGGTAGTTTTAAGACTTCCGGAAATTACGTGATATTTCTCCGACGCCAGACCTCAGGTTGGCGATGTTGCTACCGTATGTTTGGCAATCAACCGAAGGATGGTGTTTAACGCTGACATTTTGCTGTGCCAGTTATATACATGTAAAAAATTAAGCTGAAAGTTTCTTCTGGACTAGATAAAACTGAGCGTCAATGAATGAATGAATGAAAGAAGTGACACTGCTAGTGATCGCTCTGTCGACAACAACACGGACCCTGTCCGGTAATACACAGGTAACTGACATGAGTCACAATGTATCAACTGGTGTTTGAGGAGTTCCCAACAGTGATGCATAGAGCAGATATTTACCCTCTTGATTTCAAGTGAAGGTGGCGTTGCCCAGTGGTTGGAGCATTCATTCGTCACGAAATGTCTGAGTTCGATTCCACACATGGTTACTACGTGTTAAGATCACTTCTTACATCTCCCGCCTTGACATTGCTAATGGCGGAGTAAAACGTAATTCACAATACACAACCACACACACACTGAGAATAATAGGATCGATGTTGTTCACCACTGAATTATCGATTACGTATTTGACCAGACTAGATTATGTACAGAACGTCGCCTTATAAGTGGAATATTGCTGAGTGCGGCGTAAAACTAAACTCACTAACTCCACTGCAACAATGATTGGGCAACAGTCGTTTGTGCAAAACCAAAACATTCTGAATTCGTTCACCACCACGAACGCCAGATAACCGCTATCTCACACGGGATGGATGCACAACCTAGGTCTGGCCTCGAGCGTCGTGATCTGTTGATTATGAAATTAAGATAGACAACAGATGCCCCTTGCTAAACGCGATGGGAAGCTAAGGTCATTCATTTTTGTTCAAGGGGATGCGTTTATTAATGTAATAATTGCAAACATGACACCTAGGTGAAAGGGTAAATTAGATTTCCACAGCGCCTTTCAGCGATTAGGTAAAATGTTAGGTCAATATGGGAATACGTAATGACACTGACGGAGCCCGACACCTGCCGCCTGTGAGGGCCTAGAAAATGAACACCAGCTTCCAAGCGTTTGCCTTTTGTTGCTTTCAAAACTGTCCGTAGATTAGGACAATGGAACAAAAAGATGTGAAGCGTTTGTGGAATCCCGGTTACTTAAAATTTGAATTAACATTACTCGAGGGCTGCATGATAATTATACGAAAGAACAATCTTCTTGAAGACTGCTGGGATCCTGACCGTCTTGTCATATTACTGCGGAGTTGCGTGTTTAGGATCTTCTGTTTTACTGCGAATAGCTGATCTTCACTGGCTTTATGAGTCAACACTGTGACAAGATCTTGAGGGAGCGGCTGTTTCGTCCAGCTGCTTGTAAAATCTCCAGCGAGGTTGAACAATATTTCATTACCTCCAGCATTTAATTTGGGAGTTGTTTTCATGTACAATTCAGCTTGCTCAATCTAGAGCATCTGCGTTCAGATAAATCGCCACTATCGGAATATAGACCCTGGAGATTGTTACAGCTGGGTTGCTGTACTCGTATGTGAACACATAAGCCTCAACCCTTATTGGGGAGTGAAACATTCTTCTTTATTCCACGTGTATGTATCTCTGACACAAAAAACACTCACTCTCCTCTCTCTTTTTGGAGTTTTCTCCCTTTTTGTACATCATAAAAAACGGAAAGGTAACATACTTAACCGAGCAAAACCCATGTACTGGTAAGAAGACTCTTGACGGGTTCACTTACCCGTCACAAGATTATCCAGGATGATTGTTCTAGGATTCATAGAACACCGTACAGCTCTTGCAGAAAGGTTATTTGGTAAGGATTAAACGTCCTAGGCATAATGTGCGTAAATTGTAAAGTTTACTTTGAGGCATGTCTGGTAATTGCATTTTACCATATACCATATACGTCCCCGTGTTTTGGGTGCACAATTGACTTGCCTTTGCGTGTATTAAAGATGGCTGCCACCAGCAGGCAGGACAAGCTTTAAGGCTCTTTGTGTCATCTCCATCTTTTAACAGAACATTGAAAGATACGGCTATATTGGATTTGGAATAATTTGTAAAATAGATTTCAGGTATAGCTTTCCACCTGGGTTTAACTATCGGCAGCGGGGTATGTACAATACACCTCACTTGTACACGGGGTGCATTGAAAATAATAGAAGAGCGCTCAGCCAATCAGACAGCGACATTTATGTATGAGGAAAATAATGAGAGTTATGTTATGGGATGTGGGATTTCAGTGAGGCCGAAGTGATGCAAGTAGTGTAACCAGCGGTGAGGGTATACTCAAACATAACCAGTGTGTGTAACCGGCACTCCTCGAAGTGTAACGTACGAGACCATATATATATATACCAAGTCAAATGCTGCCCAGCATTAGCAACGGCAGTGTTGTGAAATGGTGTTTTGCCATTCAGAAATAACTTCATTAGATCATCAGAAATTTATTTACCCGAGTTTGCATATAAGGTGAGTTGGATTAGGGTAAAACACGGTAAAGCTCGGTAAAGCTGAGTATATGTATGTGTATATAGGCATTGTGACTTTAGATGTTGGACAAGAAGCGTTGTGGATGAGAAATTTAATGAGCTCGTATACTGCTACGGTCAATTCCATATTCAATCGTGCACTTCAGTACCACTGAAGACTTCTTCACTTCCACGCACCAAATTAGATCTTTTTTAATTCATATGTACATAAAATGACGCACACAATGTTTCAACCTTTAAAGAAATGACGTAAATATGTGGGAAAGAGTTTTGCTTGTGACTTACAGGTCACAGACATTCTGTACAAGTTGCGACAGCAAAAATAATTAATCCCATAACACCTGGTTTATGCTTTCTTTATTGCGTCATATAGACCCTGACACAAATATACCCAATGCAGCCCATGAATTTGTAGAGTACATGGCAAGTCTGAACTACCGTCGTTTCAGGCTGAAAATGAAGAAATTTATAATGATTTAAGGTTATAATTGTGAAACTGGAAAACATCTTAATGTCACAGACTGTGCGCCAGTTTATTATGCTGACCACACTGTCACCATGCTGCGCGCAGACCACGAAGCAACCATAAAAGGTTGTGTATATACTTCACTGGGAAAGGTAAAGAAAGTACCTGCATAATCGTGAAAATTTGACATGCAGGAATTGGAAACATTTTCCAAACGTTACCAAGCTGAACACATCTACAATGTCTGTATCTAACTCATCACCACAGAAAAGCCATTTGTCTTCGTGTCATTGTCAGACACCATCAAACAAAGGTGTATACGCTTTTACATATCAAGGAACTTTATTGCTTGTCATAATTACTCAAAATGTACACACTCGTGACGATCTGGATTAGAATTCCTCATAAACCATGCTTATCGTAAGAGTCCACTGACGGGACCTAGTGGTTAGGCTTGATGACTTGGATGACACGTCATTGGTTCACAATGACATGGATGCTCGTGCTTTTGATCACTGGATTGTCTGGTTCAGACTAGATTATTAACAGATCGTCGCCATACAGCTGGAATACTGCTGAGTGCGGCGTAAAACTAAAGTCACTCACCCGAAAAGTACATATGAAAGCAAGAAAATAGAACACATTATCTCATCCAAAAAATGTCCTCACAAAAAAATACCATTAAGTATATCTGTTCCGGGTGAGCTTTGTTTCATTGAAAACAGTTTCTTCTAAAGGGTACTGACCAGGGAGCGTGCAACTCGACAGCCATTAACACCTTCCCCACTAACACGTGCAAGTGTGTTTACACGTTTTATTAATAAGCAATATAACTGTACCACATTTGGTTCTAATCACCTGTGAGTCGGGGCCTCCGGTGTATCATTCGTGTGTGTATACACCAACATGCGCAGGGGTTTATTTATGTACATGTTTTAAGGTAAAATGTCAGGATGCGCGTCTGATCTTCGCGGATGTTCGTTGAGCGTACAATGCAGTTAGGTTTTATGCTGACGGAATGGCCTCAATTTATTTGTAATTGGCATCAGAACTAAGTTTCCGTTTCTCATTTCGAAATCACGGGTGGAAAATGTGACACCTTGGTCTGTTAGTATTTTGAGTGAGTCCTATTTTTAGACGAATTTTATAATCTTTCATGCATATTTCCTCTCAGTCCGTGGGAATTACTGAAGATATACTTTCCTGTGGTCGTTTGAGTTTTTCAAACATACGCATTTTCCTCTGAAAAGGAGCACCGAACAATTTTTTTCACAAGTATATATTAACGTTGTTTTTGGACAATAAGTGATCGAAATACGATTGTTTTTATATTGCTTAATGTGAACAACGTATGATATGACCTTACCAAATGTTGCAACTCTGTGTTTCGAGTATTCATAACTTATAACTTGTGTAGAGCGTCTTGAACTGTGCATCTGTTGTGCCAAATCGCCCTCGTTTAGGTTACGGAAACATGCGAGTGGTGACGAAGGAACCCGTTCCGTGTCAAAGCAATGACAGCATGTCGATATCACCACGTGCTCCTGTCCAGGTCATGGGTATGATTGACAGATTCATTCGATTTCCGATGCCCATTTCACCACTTGGCGGTTATTTGTGGTGGACATTTTAAGTGTCCTGGAAGATGCTCGCCTGAGGGGGTGGATTAAGATCGGAGATTCTACAGAAATGTCTTGAATGTATTTGGGCTATCTTCTCGTCCCAGTCGGTAGTGTTTGTTCGGGTAAACGTATCATATAAGAGGATTCTTACGGAATAAAAGCTGCGACCTTTCCTGAAGCGATCTCTGTAGAAATTGCATTTTATGTTGTACGTGGTCCTTTTTGTCCATCAACCTCAATATGTTTTAGAAAATGAATCAGAGATGGCATCTCTTCACAGCGACACTGGAAGCGCTTAACTGATTCTATCTAAGCATAAGTCACCAAAATAGGTGAAACAGTAGATAGCAATTAGAGAGAAACTTACACACAGGTAAGCTGTATTTCCCCACTGTGACAGGGGTACCCCGTAGTCGTTCGTTACTGGTAAACACATATAAGATGATCCACGACCTGACAAATGACCCCAATTTGCATACTTGCTAACGCCCCACAGAACGATCTACTTGAAACAAGAGGGAGACAGGTTGTCTGATAAATATCGAGAAGTTCATTTTCCCCGTGCGTTTCACGCATGAATTGTTTTAGCACACTCGATGTGGGAACAGGTACAATCCCAACGAATTGAATCAACACAATATACTGAGCAAATATGTTTAGGACCACCGATCCCTTTCACGAAGCAAATGACATTTTCCTGGGTTTTTATTAACAACATTGTTGAATATCTAAAATGCTTGTCAATGCCCCAATCATCTATTTGTCTTCGTCTTAACTAAAGGTTAGCGTGGAATGTCAGTATCTTATGCCTGAAATTGCAGTCTTATCATTCGAAGGAATATGCGGTGTTGATTTCATGTCACGGTTAGTATGTATTGCACGTGAATAATCGTCCAGCTACCTGTAGCTCCAAGTGTACTCGCCCAATTCGTTGTACCGCCTCTCTTGTCACAAATGCGTTTAGTGCGCAGGACCTAGCAGTAGTTTAGACGTCGATCTGTGAAAATAATCGGATCTTGATCAGATAATCCGATGATTAACAGCATGAACATCGATTTACGTAATAATAATACGACGATATGCTTCAAACAAGCAATGGTTGTTTCGCAAGAATTCTGACCAGGAGATATATATACCTGGGTGTATCTAAAATTAGATTTATTACGTAATCACGGCCTAGATTTTCGAAGCTCTTTTAGCGCTAGGATGGTCGTGCCATACATTAACATTAACTGACAACTATCTTAGCACTAAGAGAGCTTCGAAAATCTAGGTCCAGAATAGTTCTGTTAAGGAACCCAGATATAATTCCCTTGTGAAGATGTGAAGACGATTTCTGGTATTGTCATTGCGATATTGTTGGAATATTCCTGAACCCTGTCTAAAACCACACTCGCACAATCACCCACTCACGTGTGAGCTGTCTAAGATGCATATTGCGCGTTTACTGAATGCACTATTCCTTCCTTTCTTCCTTCCTTCCTTCACTCACTCACTCACTCACTCACTCACTCACTCACTCATTCACATTATAGATACGACGTTACCGTGATAAACATTATCTGGATTTCGCAACAATATAGATATATCCTGGGTTCGATCCTCAAATTGGCTTTGATCATGCCATTTGGTTTGTTTGTAGACGGTGGGGTAGCCTAGTGGTTAAAGGGTTCGCTCGTCGTGCTGAAGATCCCGGTTCGATTCTCCACATGGATACATTGTGTAAATCCCATTTCTGGTATCCCCTCCGTCATATTGCTGGAATATTACTAAAAGCGGCGTAAAAGCAAACTCACCTACAAAAGTGTTTAACCTTAAAAAAACAGGGTTACTTTGGGATTCCCATCCAAAACCAGGTGACCAGGGCAGTCACATCTCCGACAAAGATCATCTCAAAGACATGGTAAACCCACGCAGCCCTGTACCAACTCACACTGTCATTCCAGCACGAGATTCCCTAATTATGTTGCTAATAGCACAAAGTACAACCGGGGTAGTGGTCTAACAGTTCATCTCAGTCACATTCTGTACCTCATCAGATAATGCACAACATGTTCTGCTAGTCAGAAGTTTACTGATCGTCATCACTGTACGCTTTAAACGCTCTAAACGACATCTCCCGGCATAATGAATCCTTTAACCCAAGGAAACCTTTTGTTTGGTACAAATCTCGGTGCCATCAGGTCAATGTGTATACACACTATTGTAATGCAATGTACGTGCAGAATTCTTCCTTGCCTCTAACATGTTTCCTGCAGCCCGACGTCTTAGCAATGGCAAAAACTGACTTCATTAATTATCTACAGAGATGCACGACACATGTGCTGCCGCTCAACAATAACTGAACAGTCCTGTGTAAGAATTGGTCGTGCTGATTGCGCTATAAACAGTTTTAGACAAGGTGAGTGTCACGAGAATGTGCATTGCGGCGCACGTGCAGAAGTGTTGCCGCCAGCTGATATGAAATCGACAAGGGTATGTGGCGTTACACGCATCTATCAACGCTGTAGATGCTGTACAAATAGCCAGGGGATGAATGCAAGTGTTTTGTATCGCATGGGTCAGTAGCATATGGGGTGATAGATTTCAGTCCGCTTTCTGAAAAAGAGTGTGATCATTATCTTCTAGCTGATGGTCATGACAGATTAGAAATTTCCTACTTTGTCGTCGTTTTCAATATCACCTATATCGATGATGCATCTACATCAGCATCGCCTTCGTTTTTTATGAACCAAAAATGTTTATGTGTACAATGCAGCCCCTTTTATCCGGACGGTACGTTGCCAGTAGAGCTAATGCGCCCGGATCAGCGGAGCAATGTTCCAGCTATATGGCAGCAGTCTGTAAATAATCGAGGCGGGACGAGACAATGCAGCGATCAACAGCATGAACATTGCCTCTTACAAGAAGCATTGTTTGCTTCAGACCAATGCTAGCCATTATCTTCACGGGTGTGAAGATCAAAAGCAAGCGTATCGCAATTGATGAGTCTTTGCATGGATGAGTGACTGAGTGAGTGAGTTGAGTTTTACGCTGCACTCAGCAGTATTCCAGCTATGTGGCGGCGGTCTGTAAATAATCGAGTCTGGACCAGACAATCCAGTGATCAACAAAATGAGCATCGATCTGCGCAATTGGGAACCGATGATGTGTCAACCAAGTCAGTGAATCTGACCACCCGACCCCTTACGACAAGCACAAACCTTTTCTGGCAAGCATGGGTTGCTGAAGGCCTATTCTACCCCAGAACGCATGAATGAAAAAGCTTCCCCGAGTGCGTTCGAGGCAAAATGATTCAGGTGAATTGCAATCTAACACACACAAAAATAAACATAAAAGAATCAAACCAACGCAGAGTACAATAACAACAACAGACCAACTCTAGAAAAAAATGCATAATATTTGTCACAAGAATAGAAAAGTTGTTTAAAAAGCTGTCGTCATTTATTTGTGCATATTCCAAGTTTGCTACAAGGGCGCAGGAAGGAACAGCGCGAAAAGCGAGATGCACGTGCATTAACACATCAGTGAATCAGGGGTTGTGTCAAAATCTTACTGGTGAAATAAATAGAGACTAAAACTACTATAAAGTGGTTTTGAATGTATGAATGTGCAGTTTTGATACATCTTTGTTCTCATTTTCTTCCACTTTGTCAACCAGCAATAGTCACATGTCCCTACGTCACTAATGAACGTGCATCTCGCTTTTTGCTCTTTTCCTTTAGTTGCCACTGCGCACTTGCACTTGGTATTTGAGCAAGCGTGGAAAAAGCGAGAGCTGATATTCTCCATTTGGTAAATTCGTATTGTGGGTTTTCTCGTATGGTGCAATGCGCTGTGTAGAGTTGTGTCCCTTAGACACCACAGAAACCTGTGGTTGTGAGTTTGAATCCCGGTTTGCCCCAAGCATGTTTTAAGATCCGTCAGTTCCATACATGTACTTGTGGTTTACATCAAAGTGTGTGTGTGTGTGTGTGTGTGTGTGTGTGTGTGTGTGTGTGTGTGTGTGTGTGTATGTGTGTGTGTGTATGTGTGTGTGTGTGTGTATGAATGAATGTGTGGGTGGTTGAACGAGTGGATGGGTGAGCGGGTGGACTGATGGATGGATGGTTTGTTAACTATTCGACCTTCTAAGAACCTTCCACTGGATTTTGATGTTGAGACCTTGAACGGGACAGATATGATACTGTCGTATTTTGTGCGAAATGTATCTCAACTGGTGCAAACATACGAATTTCACATCATTTGCTGAAAGAGACATGAAAACGCCACTAAGCAGCTGCTCGTGTTGCACGTGTTGCACCTGTGTTTACAACTCCTTGACATTTAACCGTAAGCATGTAAGTCAATGTTTGGATAGATTTGAATCCACATTGGGACCATGTTGCGAATTTGGTGTCATTGTCGGTGTAGCATATTAGTGTTAATCGTTTTGTTTACAATTTTGTAAAATTGTATCCAGCATCTGTTTTGGGATTGCTTTGACTCTTTTTTTCGGCATTCAATAACGTGTACGCATTTAAATTCGTAACTTTGTCTACTATTTGTATATTTTCCGTTTTTCGCCTTCGACAATATTCCAGCGGTGAGGTGAAACAGACAATCCAGTGAACGATATTGTGAGCAAACCCCATCGGATTGGTGGAGGTTGACCTAAAGTCCCACTCACCCCTTTCCTTTTATTTGGTACTAGGGTAGGGTCTGTAAACCTATATGTCTTTCCAACACTGTTTCTAAGAGATACAAGACCCTGTGTTCCTAGGTTTATTATTAAAGGTCACATGCAACAGTGACAAATTATCAAAAATGCAAATTCAACCTACAAAGTTGAAAAATAACACGATTATAAAACCCCCGTAAAACCGGAGTTCAAAAGACTGGTAACTAGCAACTGACTATTTAGAAACAACCCTCAAAATAACGCAGGTTTGCACTAGAACACACTTTCATCCACATACAATAATTTAACGGACAATCGAGAAACGATCGTTACCAGCTCCAATAAACATGCATTCTAAACTCATTTGCAGAATGTTATTGAGCGTTAAGGTATATGCTGCATTCCATCTCTGTAGAAACTTGACTCAACCTTGTAATTACATATCATTTTAAGTACAAACAAATCGATAATTGGCTTGAAAAATTAAGATTCAACAGAAACTGATACAGTGCACAGTGATAGCGCAGCGGTACTGCGATATTTTATTATTGTTATTGGTTAAGCTACCTAATCTTGCCTTTCCACCTGTGACGTGTGGCTCAGCCACTGCGCCTCGCTTCCGCTATATACAAACCATATTTCATTATGCCTTCATAAACATTCATTAATCAGTGCTTTAACATTGTTAGAGGTGCTAAAAATTTCTATCTGACATTTATGATTTACACCATGTTTCTGATAGAGTGACCGATTAGATGTTCAAATGTCAGAGGTCGAGTATATGAGCAAGGACATGTGTGTATGTACAAGGCACGTGCACCTGGTTAAGGTGTATATTTCATGTATATTTCACAAACTACAACGTCAATCAACACCAGAGGTGTGGAAGACATGGCTCACGTCAGCAGTTCCTTGGGTGTGAAACTGATAAGTCGATCTGCACTCGACCAGTGTCTTGTAGAACCACTACAACCTGCCAATATGCCATGATAAACAATAGTGGTCCCGGAGTTGAACAAACAAGGTCGCACTTGCCATTGTAACGGAAAGGATAAGACATACACCAAATTATGAGTGCAAGGAATGATGATGAGATTCGTCTACTTGTTGTAGATTGCAAGCATCACTGACTTATCCCTTGCATGTTCTTATCAACGATATATGACACAGAATATATCAACAATATACAACATAAAGAATTGTAAACACTTGCATAAAAAAATTAACAAACTTCAGTTTTCCATCTTTACATTTCGTAACTATTACACACATTGATAGCCTATAATGGAAGCGTCAGCACCCTTTTCACATCCATCAGAAATCTCTGCTAAAAGCAGAATCGATTGTAAGGTTCTGATAATATAATGAACATGGATTTGATTCAGTAGTAATTAAACTGAACAGTGTTGTTTGCAAACAGCTTAAGTCTGGTTCCGACTATCCAGTGAATGTAACCAAATGAAATATGATAATAGAACATGTTTTTGTTCATCACTAAGAAATAGTGACACTGGCGTGGTATATATTTCTTCAAATCTTGTGCTGACAAGACCTTTCTGTGTAGATCTACACTGGCATTTCCAACGGAAAAAAGTAATTGTTCATCATATGTAAACATTAAGCTTTCGGCAATAGCAAAGTAATATTCGTCTGATCAATATCACAACCCTTGGCAAAGCAAACCGTGAACCACTTTGTAGTAGGAGACAGTGTACCACGTCCCGTATATGTCTGGACGTGACAATTAACTGTATCATTATCGGGTGTGACCATCAAATGTGTCAATACAGGCGGTGGGGACGTAACACGTAAATCAACAATATCATTACTGGGTATCGCCATCACGTGTGTCAATACAGGCCAAGGAGCGCCGACGTGTTCAAAAGACTACACGACAGAGAGAGTGAAAAGATGGACCCAACCCCGCAAATGTTGCTGGTACGTAAACACACAAACCGAATATGGTTGTCCTATTGACTTGACATGTGGGTGACTTGTCTTATGTAAATCGTTGGTGTTGCCCTGATGTCCATCAAAGAGTTTTAAATGTGTGAGTGGGTATTTTCCAGATCGTCTTTAGCAATATATCCAGTAATATCAGGGTGGGGGACACCAGACATGAGCTTCACACATGTACCCATTAGACTATATCAAAGAGTTATAAAGAATTCAAGTTGTGAACCATGCAAATCCTCAGACGGCTCGATGTAGCCACGAACATACAATTTTGTAATTTCAAAATACATGTGTCTGTATTCTTTTTTCCTCGTCTTGTTGAAATGTTTGCTACTTTTTAGGAATATATTTCAAACTCCATTCATAATAAGTGAGCCGGTACATCCCCTGCTCCTAGTTAACCTCAGAATATCCTTGTAACGTCTGTTACTATGCATGAATGTTTTGAATCGATCCATATGTTCCTGAAAAAGACTTCGTTTTACATGTTCTTCTGACAGGGCCACTTGTTTGCAAACACCTGGTGTCATCACAGTGTGTATGTGAACTTAGAGATTCGATGCATCTGTATGACGGCCGTGAAAATAGTTTTGACGCTTTATGTTATTTCAAACTCCAACAGACCCGTTAAGATCCGGGATGGAATAGGTCTTCAGCAACCCATGCTTTCTACAAAAAGCGACTATGCTTGTCGTAAGGGGCGACTAAAGGGATCGGGTGGTCAGGCTCACTGACTTGGTTGCCAGATGTCATCGGTTCCCAATTGCGCAGATCTATGCTCATGTTACTGACCACTGGATTGTCTGGTTCAAACTCGATTATTTACAGACCGCCACCGTGTAGCTGGAATATTTCTGAGTGCGGCGTAAAACTAAACTCACTCTCTCATTCAAACTGCAACATGAATTCAGTACTTAGATTACAATACTTATTTTTAACAAAAGATATTAATTCCCCATATACATTCACAATTTTCCTGTATAACCTTCCTAAGTAGATTTCCGGAACAAATCTGAATTTAGGAAACAGGGTTAGCCAGGGCATTGGCATAAAACTCTCCTTTTTATATTTTGCTATGATTCATTTACGGTCTATAAGTCTTTTCCTATGTACCCAGATGCCCAGTGACGTTAACCAAGCCCAGATACTAAAATAAAGCCAATTAATCAGTCTTAAAGCAGAGATCACCATCATGCCGGAGTCCACGATATCTCGTCCGGTACGAACGTTGACAAGGCAGATGTGAGAAGAGACGAACCGATAAGTTCCGTACTTAATTCCCTGCAACTGATTACAAGATGAGATTTATATTTACGCGATCGCGGAGCAGTTTAGTGGTTAAATTATACCACAGCGACTTTGTAAATAAATTTATGTTCAGTTTGGTGTAGCCCTCTGGCGAAGAGGCTAATTAAATAAGGCTTTAAGTCAACGTCATTGCTTAGTAGTTAATACATGTCTGTTTGATGGCATCGTTACCGGAATATATCATGTGAAATATAAATGTTTTGAATTTACTTACCCTCAAGCATCATAATTCAGATGTATTTAAAACACATCCTACCAAAACATTAAAGTATGTTGACATAACAATAATACGTTTATGTACAAATTCTGTGTAATATTTGGTGTCTTTGAACATTGTTATATGAGATACCTCTGCAGTTATGTATATTAATATTAGCTGAGGAATAACCGTTTGATCCTTCATGGATAAATTATCTTTGTATTATAAAATAACAAGATTGTCCTCCTTGTTCAGTGTTGGGACAGGTGCTGAGAACATTATTACACCGGGTGCTAACAACTGTGCCCGTTGCAAGGACAGGATGGGGAGGCCGGGGCACAGGGGGGCTACAGTGAGTCACAGCATGCCCTTATCTTTCATCAGCTGTGGAATACATCCTCGTTTAAGCTGCAGGGACCCGTTACCCTGACATGCTTTAGGCCATAATGCTCAGTTCCTAGAGTCTACCTGATTGACATGAAGTTGAATTTTGGGATATTTTCGATGTTTTCGTCGTTGTCCAATAATTAGATCACTTAGCAACTATTTTTTGTAAAACGTAGGCGATTTTAAACAAGCTCATTTACAATAACTGACAAAAACCAATATCACTTGAAATGACTGACTTGACATATGGACCAAAAACCCTAAATATTAAGTCATATAACATTAAATTGTATGTCTTCATCATAACGTACTTACTTTGTCGTTATAATGCTATCTAACTACAAAAGAATGAGCGGTTATATCACTCATTGCGTCAGGGACATTTCATTGCCGTCAGACCATTATGGGCTTGTCTTACAAACATTTAACATTTACAAATAATATCTATTCAGTGAAAACAAATTCCAGAATTGTGACAACATCATGACTATAAATTCACAAGAATCTCATTATCAAGTATTAACAGTTTGTTAGAAGGAAACACCATTTATACACAGCACGTAAAAATAATGCGTGACAGTTGTCCCTTTTGTCTTCAGATCTCCAGCTATCTGCAAACGCCAATGTTAAGAACAAAGCGGCATCGCTGCCTTCATTCAGTACTTTAGACTTACACTTTAAATGATCATACTCTGTACTTCTTGGAATTTGTTGTTGGTATTTTGTCTCATCTTGCATTTGCTAGTTGATCGCTATTCGTTTTAATGACTACAAGCGTATCTGTGATTTGTTTTGAATTGTTAGTGAATTATTTTGACGTATGTGTTCCATGTTATATGCATGTTTCTCTTGTGGTGTAAGAAATATGTACGAGAATAATATTAAACCAAATCATTAAGAGTCGCGAGAATGGCGACTACTGAATAATACTGTCTTAACAACGAGTAATGCTTCCTGTCAGTATGGCTTCTACCGCTGACTAACTCACTTCATCTGTTTCTACTTCCCATGAGAACATCATCACATCTCGTGGAGTTCTCGCCATGTCTCGCATACCTGGGATCCTTGACCGTGGCCATCAGAGTCACTTTCTTGTCCATTGTTTGCCGTGAGTGTTCGACACGTCGAATCATACTACCCTGATTGGCAACAGACGCCGATAGGAATGAGAGAGTGTGAGAGAGTTAAGAGACGGTGAACCTGAGATGCTGT
The DNA here is from genome assembly GCF_037392515.1 of Haliotis asinina. Classification (NCBI taxonomy): domain Eukaryota; kingdom Metazoa; phylum Mollusca; class Gastropoda; order Lepetellida; family Haliotidae; genus Haliotis; species Haliotis asinina. The sequence goes on from NC_090287.1 coordinate 11,407,482, forward strand.
TACGTCTTGGAACAAGATTCACTGATGAATCAATTAAAGATCAGAGACATCAATGATGAAGGCAGGTAATCCGACACCGCTTCCTCTAGGTATGGTTCTAGGTGCACAATCTATGCGGGAAGCGGCGAACATAAAAGCAGTGGAGAATCGATGCCATCAGTCTTTTTAGGTTTCAGAGCACGTTAATCGTGATTGTATCAGAATGAGATTGTTTTGTGCCAGTGAACTGTTTCTTACGGGATGAGGGGAATGGCGATCTTGGGCCCTTTCCCCTCTTTATAATCACGTATCCGCCATTCCTCGTGCCCACGGTAGACATTAGTTTGCAATACAGGTTGCACATCGGGCTGGAAATCAACATCTGCTTTTCCAAATCATGCAGAATCGCGGGTGGCCTTTGGTAAAGACGGCGTAGGTTTTTGTGTCGTTGCATCAAATCTCTTTTGAAGTTTAATTTTAAACGAAATAATCACACCGTTCCATCATCGGTCCCTTAACGATAGCTGTTAACAACCTCAACATACACACATGTCTGTCCTGACATTGAGATATTCCATGGTTCATGGGCGTTATTTTAGTTTTTATTCAGTTTATGCATAAGTCATTTAGACAGTGTAAGTCAGGAATACTGTCTGTAATCGTGGCACATATGAGATCTGCTCGTCGTTGGTTCTACAGCCAAATTTTAAGGTCAAAGGTGGTAAAAGGTCATGAATGGGCATCATCTTGGACTTCACCTCCTGGGTGACACTCTGTGGTGTGACATGATGCTGAATGTGACCCTAAACGTTTAGCACTCGGTCGCTATCCAGAAGCAAGGCGCATTGACTACCCAAGGCTGTTTTTATTTGAACATCTGAAGAGCGCATCTGCACGAAATCGATATGCTTTGAGAAATGTATGTTACGTCACAGATCAATTTAACGGGGAAATTGTAATATCAATGTGCCTGATCTGGAAACATATGTTGAGTAAACGGATGAATTTGCTATGAGATCGCACTGCCCAGCAGTACTAGTGCATATGTGCGAGTCTCATCTTGTCTAAATGGACGGTACGCTGTGGCGGTACAATTAATGTGGCCCTGTCTTTTCTACTCCGGCCTTCTCCGTTGATCTTACGTTCTGCACGTGGCTCAGACGAGCAGGTTGATTACAGAATCCTTCAACGAAATAGTTTTTTCTTTTAATTTTTGAATGACTTTACCCCCTTACCCCCCTCCTCCTCCATATGTATGTATGTATGTTTGTATGTATGTATGTATGTATGTATGTATGTATGTATGTATGTATGTATGTATGTATGTATGTATGTATGTATGTATGTATGTATGTATGTATGTATGTATAGTGACATAAACCAAAATAAAACAAACAAACCTGGCCTGACCTGCATGACCTGAAAAGGTAATTTTTGACACTGATCGCATCAAATCGTACCAAACCTATTTGGTTGTATATCGATCTCACTTTGCAAGGTCAGTAGAGTGGCCTATTAGTAGAGTGTTCGTTAGGCTTGCCAAAAATCCGGTTTCGAATCCCGTCATGGATACAGTGTCTGTTCCTGGTCTCGTCGATCGTCGATATTCTTGTAATGCTGCTGAAAGTGGACTCACTTACTCACTCACATGTCCAACGAATTCTTTTACAGTAAAAACATGTGGTTAATTATTGGTTTGCAACACCTCTATTGAAATAAATTGTCGGGTCAATGTCACGAAATAGCTTTTCCGTGGTGAGGCTTGTGATGCGGGGCATCACTGTCATAAATCGCATGCTGTATTCATCCTTATACCACTTTGATATTGTTTCGTCAAATCCAATCTTCGAGCATATTCCTCTTCATGTTTGGTGGTTTAAAGTGTTTGTTTTTGTTTGATACACAACAATATCAACCAATTCACCAACCTCGTTCTGTTTTAGTGATATCCATGTAATGTGGCCGGATAGTGAGATGACTGATTGTTGTTTCACGCCGCACTCAGCACTATTCCAATAATATGGCGGCGGCGTGTCAATGCTCGAGTCTGGACAAGACATTCCGGTGATCGACAGTATGAGCATCGTACTACGCAATAAGGATACGATGACATGTGTCGACCAAATCATCGAGTCTAATCACCCCATCCCGTCAGTCGTTTTTGCGACAATCATGGGTTACAGATGGAAAATTCTAACGCGAATCTTCATGAGTAGGAATATTAGGATATACACGCAATACATTATCATTCTGAAATTCTCTATTTTAATAATCTTTTCATATGTGCATACCTATAAAATGTTTTCTTTGTGTAAAGTGTCCGAATCATTAAAATGCTATACATGAACACCAAAGGGCACAGCTTACATAGTCACGTTACACTAAAACAATACCCTGTAGAACACAACCCTGCCGTACACCACAGCTACAAGGTATCACTTACCCTTAGCTCTGTCCTGCAGATGGTGAATATCTATATATACGTTTCCAGTACTCGTAACGCCTTTACGACCCAAGACGTGTTAATACCTCAAAATGTTAAAAGCAAATTTGCTGCTCCGTTTGATCCCAGCAAACCATTTTGTTTCCTATTAATTTACAGCATTTTCGTTAAAAAATGTTCATTTGGAAATGTGAAAAATTAGACGAGATGCTCGTAATGTGTTCAGCTCGGATAAAACCTAATCTACAGACTTTCCCTGCTCAGCTGGGTAGAGTGTCTCAAAGTCTGTAGTGGCCATATTCACAGAGCCATAAAAACATGTTTCCCTAAAATCACCCCGTAACGTAATTGGCAAGACTAAGTGGATGTCGAAATATATTTTGAAGGAAAAAACGTGACGTCAGCAAGAGCTGTTTCCCCTAGATGTGTACACAGCGCTATGCAAGGATTTATATTCTATGTAGCGAGTCTTGAGTGATTAGACTTTCGTGGAAGATAGGTTAGAAGGTTTGATTTTATCTCACAAAGGAAAATGTCTCATTTTGAGAATTTTCAGATTTGCTTATACTGAAATATTTTATTTTTTCTCTGAAGGAAATGTTCCAGCTTTCAGTTGTCCATTATTCATGCGTTATCTATTTCGTATATCGTGTATATTTAGTTTGCTGGCAAACCTTTATTTCGTTGATTGAATGAGTATGGAACGTGTGTATCATGGTTAATGAAGACGTTACAATGAAAGAAGTGTCATCTGCTGTCCGTAACTCTTACTTGATAACTCGAGATACTATCTCTTTGCAGGTTCTTGTGGATGTATGTGATTTAAAAACCAGTGTCGGGAATAAGAGTGAGTTGTGCAGTCTGGTGAAGGTGATGCGGTATACTCGTAGCATTTTGATTTCACAAACATATTTATGTTTGGTTTATGTCTACATACATACATACATACATACATACATACATACATACATACATACATACATACATACATACATACATACATACATACATACATACATACATACATACATACATACATACATATGGAGGAGGAGGGAGGGGTAAGGGGTAAAAAAGTCATTCAAAAATTAAAAGAAAAAACTATTTCGTTGAAGGATTCTGTAATCAACCTGCTCGTCTGAGCCACGTGCAGAATATTGTTAGAATATGGCGCACGTGTGCATCATCCTGGACCACAAAAGCCAGTGACTAAATATTGCGATGGTTAAACAATGGCAACGAGTCTGACCATCTTGATTCCCTTTGTGTCCTTGTTGGTTGTTGTTTTGCCCCTCTCACTCGGCAGTATTCCACAATGTTGCATCGGTCATTTGTCAGACACGTACTGGTTTCTAGGACCATTTCCGAAAGGAAACTCTATGGGGTAAAACTGTTTACGTCCGCAATGTAACCCCCGTTAAAGTATGAATCTCTTTACGTTTCATTTGGACTGTTTGTTGATAATAAATTAAACGTCCAATCCCGACTCCACCCTGTGTTGAAACCAATCGCAGCCCAAGATTGCAACAGATTCAAACATGACCGTTCTGAAGTTTAAAAAATACGTTTTAAATGTTTGAAAAATGACTATCAGCAAAGTCCTTGGGCGAACGATGTGGGTTTGGTTTTTGTGTGGAAAGTATGAACTTGTTTATTTCAATGTCACTCTTACTCTTTACGTATAGGAAATTATAACATCATGTATCCATTACACCTGACATTTTATCTTTCATTATGAACAAGGAAGTGTGGTCAAGCTTGATGCTTTAATTTCAGAACAGATATACACAGGGGGCGTGTGTGGGCATTAGGGTGAGGGTATTTGATAACTGAATAAGAGGGGAAGGGTTAGAGATGGTCACATTATTGCTGGACTTCTAACATGTACTTTTCTATTCAGATATTTCTTTTTGCTATTTGCATAAATACGTTCGTCTCTGTCAGCTAACCCGATCTTCTACACGTACCAAAACCCATATTTTCCATTCATGTAACTTTAGACCCCTTTGTTTACAGAATACATTTTAACCGTAAACATGCACGCGCATTTGAAATAGCTTCAAAATCAAGTCGGGTTTACTTTGGCAGATGGTTAAGGTAAGGATAGATTGCATTTCGGCACCTCTGGAAATCATAGACATGGCATCGACGAAGGTCATATCCCTATAATCGTGATTTGAGTTTATTATCAGGAAGTATTGTATGGTGCTGTGGATATTAACAATGGACGTTAATCTGTAAAACATAGGGAGGTTTGTTTGGACCAAGTTCTTCCATTTCATACATTGTGATAAGGAATCACCTAGGTGGCGCCTCCTTGTCCGGGACTACACTAACTACATACCTTGGTCTACGAGACAAGAGGAACGGGAAAGGAGATCTTATGGGCGATTGTTTTGTTGATAGGTTTGAAAACACTTGTGATTGTTTTTTTATAGATATCGGGCGAGTGTGATTAGGTGTGAGAATACTAATAAACAAGTTTGTTGTATTTATTGATAACGACTGCAGTAAAGGAAACGACCAAGCATGAAGCTCGATCTACGATGACATAGGCGGTGCTTGTTTGATGATAATATATTATGGTAAAATGCGAAAGAAATGTCAATGGGAAATTCATCAGCACAGTACCACTGTATCTCTACAATTACACGTGTTGGACCCTTGTCTCAACACTATATCAATCTCAGTTATATCGATATCAATGCGCTTCAATTCAAGGCAGGGGAAAATCTATAGAGATGTATGCCCATTGCCTAGGATGTATACCAGCCTAGTGTAATCCATGTGCACGCGTATGGCCCTAATATTCCAAACATCCCAATCATAAATACAAGCTGCTAAGGGGCGCAACTCTGTGGTGACATTTCGGGTGATCATTCTGATCGGGCCCAGTAACAAAACCATTGTTTGACAAGCTGTTTCAAAGCAAAGACTGTATACGTTAATATTCCAAACATCCCAATCATAAATACAAGCTGCTAAGGGGCGCAACTCTGAGGTGACATTTCGGGTGATCATTCTGATCGGGCCCAGTAACAAAACCATTGTTTGACACGCTTTTTCAAAGCAAAGACTGTATACGTTGGGTTTTTCTGTTTATTTAGTATGTTACAGATCCTGATTACTTGGAACGTAATCATTGGCCATACTAAATGAAACGTTACGTTTCGTCAACAAAGTCCTCTCAAATTTTTGCTGTCTTTTCCGAGACAGTTTATACAGGGATATCACCAACCTGCTGACGCGCAGTGCAACCACTTTAACCTGCCTTGAGTTGAAGTGCTGAAGCATTTCTTGGAAGTAATGTGTTTAACTGATGAACAGACATTGGTGATGATAACACATACTTTAGTTCTAAGGTGCATCTTACATCAATGTATTATTCAGATGTAAATACAGACCAATATCTTTCATTTAAGATTGTCCCGACATCGATCATAGTATAAGGGAGATAACTTGTGTATGCCTAAGAGCGTTGGCAGAGTCGTTCACGATTACTGCGTTTATATATAATCCAAAACGCCACTTTTATGAACATGAAGAGATTAAAGTGAGATATGTGTTACAAGTTAACAAACTTAAAAGCCTCCATATTTAAAAAGGTTTGTTTCAATCAACCTCCCTAACCCTTTCATTAACAATATTTTTTAACGCTAGCTATGTATACCCAGTCCACATCTCAAATGTACGTGGAATATCAATTGTTATTTCATAGCATGAAGAGATCATTGGCATAGTGTAGTTCGTGGTATATTTAGAGACGGCGCATCAATGACGATGATGACTGTTAAAGCGAACCAAGGACCAAATTAAATGTATGCTTTCTCGGAAGAAACACAAGGACTGTGTGACGCTGGAGATATCATAAGAGGGTAAGAGGATAAGATTCTTTATGGATAGCAACTTCTTTATAACAGATATCATTGAATAACAGGGACCAGGGGCCCATGCTTACCTCTCTAACTCGAGTGCTCCTGTTTGAAAATTCTTGAAAAATAGCTGTTTCAAATCTGAAGGAAAAGGATCAGTTTGAGCCTTCTGGTGTTAAGTAAGTTAATCCCTGTTTCCTCATCAAGAAGGATATAGGTATATAGAGTGAAATCTTGTGTCGAGAAGAGTACGAAACATCCGATTAGCGGTTGTTGTTTGTGGCGAATGTTGCCTGAACAGAGCAGAGCGGTTGCCCCATGAATATTGTACGTGCGCTTCACTTGCTGAAAGAAGCTAAACGCAACTAATGACTTCAGGAAGACTCATTCACTCACTGAACAGCTAACACGTCCATCCCACACTGAACAGATAACACGCCCACCCCACACTGAACAGCTAACACGGCCATCCCACACTGAAAAGCTAATACACTCATCCCACACTGAACAGCTAAAACGCCCATCCCACACTGAACAGATAACACACCCATCCCACACTGAAAAGCTAAAACGCCCATCCCACACTGAAAAGCTAATACACTCATCCCACACTGAACAGCTAAAACACCCATCCTACACTGGACAGGTAACAGGCACATCCAACCCTGAACAGCTAACACGCCTATCCGACACTGAGCAGCTAATACACTCATCCCACACTGAACAGCTAAAACACCCATCCTACATAGGACAGGTAACAGGCACATCCAACCCTGAATAGCTAAAACGCCCATCCCACACTGAACAGCCAACAGGCACATCCTTCACTGAACAGCTAACACGCCCGTCCTACACCGAACAGCTAACACGCACACCCCATCCCAGAAGCTATAAATGTCAGCCGACATCGTTACGCTACATGAATAAACAGGCAAATTGAACCAAAAACTTAATCACGCCATGTTTACACCAAACGTTTTGGGAAGAAAATAACTCGTGTAATTTAACGGAAATGGGGCTTTGCTCATCACGAAATGCACGTGTAAACAACTGCATGCTCTTCTTACAGCAATGAAACATTGATGATAAGATTCATCTAGCAGTAACTGTGATCAAGCTCAAACAGGTTTAGACTGAAAATCAAGAGTGACAAGTCATATTCACACGCACGCACGCACGCACGCACGCACGCACGCACGCACGCACGCACGCACGCACGCACGCACGCACGCACGCACGCACGCACGCACGCACGCACGCACGCACGCACGCACGCACGCACGCACGCACGCACGCACGCACGCACGCACGCACAAAGACGGGTATATATTATGGGTGATGTCTTGAGTTGGTTAGTCTCAGACCCCGTAATTTTAGACACATTGACTCCGTGATAGGGTTGTATAAGGATGGGTTTTAATCCGGCACTTTTATGATGAATTTACACCTGTCTACGCCTGACAACAGACAAAGACGTCTGATGAAGACGGTCATCTGTAGATAGGTGTATTGCGTTGATATGTGTCACTCTAGCCCCCCACACGTAAGTCTTTATTCCACGTATCTCTCAGGGTGGAAATTATAATCATCATGTACAGATTAGAATTATGAATTCGGTTGAGAGGGCTCAAGTGATTTGTGTTTGTTTTGGATTTTTTAAAAAGTTATAAGGAGTTCCACCAAATTTCGAACATCAGCAAATGAACAACAATTTGAGAGCGTCAGACATTTGATTTGATTAATCAGATTGATGCAGTGGAAATGATTGATCAAGTTGTATGTCTATTCTCCGTTTTGGAATACACAAAACACAGATTAGATGAGTGAGTATGGTTTTACACCGCTTTTAGCAATAGTCCAGGATTATCACGGCGGGGACAGCAGAAATGGACTTCACACTTTGTACCCATGTGGGGAATCGAACCCGGGCTTCGGCGTGACGAGCGGACGCTTTAACCAATAGGCTATCCAATAGCCACACAGATTTAATGAGGTCAGGACTCAAATACAGCACAGATCAAAGATCATACAGAACAAGTGTCGGAATGGGGAGAAACGACAACGACAAGAATGTTTATTTCATTTTGTTAGGTCATGTGTCGTCCATCAGAGATAACAAGGGGCATTTGTTCGCAATATTGGGTCTGCTAATGTTCCATGATCTAATGTTTAATGTTCAAATGTTCGAACTGATAGCGGACATACCTTTCCTGGTTCATTTTGAACATACAACTCAACTTCTGCTCTTCCACTCACACATACAATGGTATGGCTTTTTCCCAATGCTGCATTAAATGGCCATTGAATATCTGACTATATTGACACTTTTCGCACCTCCAAGCTGCTTGGACTTCGGTAGGTATGTTTAAGATGTTCTTAGATAGCTTCCGTGATTCAGTGTGGGTCAAGCTCCTACTCGGGTTGGTTTGTAAATTCAGGTTCACTAGGTTGTGAAGCATACTTTTCTTCATGGCGGTCAGTGACCCAGTATTACAATGGCTACAGTGTTAGCACTAACTAGATGATGTACGTTCTGTTCTTGGGATAGGTCCTGCTGTCGGTTATCATATTCGGTATTCGTGTAATCACTATGTATAATCATTATAACAATCGGTGCATAATAGCACCCACTCCCATCGTGGTAAATACATACATGACATTTACTACAAAGAGAAACACGTATCTAATCAAACACTGGAACTACTAATGGTAACAACGGCATGGGAAATAACATACATCATGACTTGATAGACTTTGTCATCTCACCGTCTTGAAATGACACCCACAATACTACACTGCTAGTTAACACTACCCTTGTACATGTGAGAATACATCAACAGCTCCCAGCCCGATCCCACCCCTGGCTTCTGTGTGGGTGTATATATTTTTTGGATGTATGAAAATTAGTGCTTCACGTATTCAGTGGTGTCAATTACAAACAGCGACTTATCAACGCCTCATTACAGCCTGTCAGTGTTCATCTCACACGTGGCCATCAGCCATTAAAGGACTATCAATTATCATTAGCCAGTTAGCTGATGTCCGTGACCAGTTCTGGCGGACATAGAAATCTCTTGTCCGTCCAAGATTACCCCGGACTGGTCAGTCTATAGGTAATTTTGCGCCGAGGCTGTTCTGACTGCTTAGCCCATGGATACACAGTAATTCTATCCTTTAAAGAGACGAGTCTAAATAACGGAGAGTATATAAGGTTAGAGGGACAGTGTATTTGTTTTGCCTATGCGGTTTTTTTACCACGGTAGTAACTTTGCTGTCACGCTGTTCTAGTTGCCATATCTGAATTCTGACCATTCCCTTATATGACTGAACTATGAGGATGGACAACGCCATACCTGTCAACCAAACGGTTCATGTTTCATTAACTATATTGTGTGTCGAAATGGTTATGTTGATCGAAAACGATTCATGTCCAAATTCATACTTAGCAGTATATTGTTCACCAACAGTGGCATTCATATGGGTATTTCGCATGTTCTGTGCAGAGGTACGCTCAGTTTGAAGTATATTTGAATCGACAGAATGCACAGATGATATCTACATTACATACCACAAACCGTATGATTTAAATAAACGCGAGAGTATTAATTACATATTCATTAGAGAACTCTGACAAGACTGTTGTAAGTTTGGGACTATTTGCGCATGTGTGTGTGAAGTACATTCAAACAGGGGAGTCATTTCTCAGTAAAGGAATTCTGCCCCATCACAAACACACGCAAGGGAAAGTTAATTCTACACCAGAGATCATGTAAATATGCGTGGATCATGTGTGGATTATGTACTTCCTACTTTATTCAGACAATTTGGCCCACTCGGATATTGTTATTTTCCAAACAGGGAACTGCATCGGACATCAATTATTTCAAATGCGTTAAATTTTCGAACATTCTCATATATCTACGATATGTCATGTACGTTTCGGAAAGTATTACTGAGCCCTTCAGTGCTGTAGCCTTATGAAATAAATTTTGAGCTGCATTTGCTCTTTGAAATCTTATCAGAAAGAGGATGCCGTAAACTCTTTTTTCCTGAAGTGAGTGAGTTTAGTTTTGCGCCGCATTCAGCAATATTCCAGTCATGAGGCGGCGGTCTGTAAATAATCGAGTCTGGACCAGCCTACCCAATGATTAACAGCATGAGCATCGATCTGCGCAATTGGGAATCGATGGCATGGGTCAACCAAGTCAGCGAGCCTGATCACCCGATCCCGTTAGCTGTACACTGAAAGGGGGAGTTGCTGCACAATACTCTACATGGATAACGTTGGCGTCACCCTTAATATGTTACCATACTGTGGAGGGATTGTTGTCATTCAGAACATGCACAGATCTATATCAGAAACATGCGGTCTCTTATTTCCTGTTCAGTTAGGTTAACCAGCTTTGCTGTTTAGTTGTTATTGAACGATATCAACCAGCAATAACCAATTATGACCTTGTCAGTACATGACGTTTGAGCGGTGTCCCAATCTTACATAATCTATTTGATGAATCGATCGGGTAAAGGATAAAAATATTTCAAACGGGACAATCGGATGTTGATGATTTGCTGTAGAAATAGCAAAAGTCCGATTAAATCATTTTATACTGTGACCTTCCGACTGCTGTTTGTAAATTCTGCCTGTGCGTAGGTGTGACACAATCGTTCGGCGTGACGTCATTCGAACTACAGCCAAACAGACCCCAAACTACCACGTCGCCTACACGTGTAACAACATCGTTACCATCAATAGACAATACTCTAGTCTTGTGCTAAGTGAGTAAGCGCATCATAGTGAAGACCCTCGTTTATTTGCATCAGTTGTTATGACCTAGTCCTGAAAGGGTAAAACCAAACGTATGGTTATATACACATGAGTATTGACGGGGCAGTTTGTTTCACAGTTTGTAAACTGGCAGCCATATCATGATAGCGTATATTTTATATGTTTGCCATGCATATGCAAGAATCATGCTGTCGGCGAACTTTGAATACTGACGGTTAAGACAACTGTATTCTATCATATCACTGCCTGATACTCTGAAGGGGAATCCCACAGTCATACAGATCGACGAAATTTTAAAAATGTACTAAAACGATCAGGATGAATCACTTAGAGTGACTGACAGGTGGAGTTTAGTTTTAGGCCGCTTTTAGCAATATTCCAGCAATATCACGTCGGGGACACCAGAAATGGGCTTCATAAATTGCATCCAGGTGGGGAATCCGGGGCTTCAGCGCGACGAGCAAACGTTTTAACCACTAGGCTACCCATCGCTTTGGGCGCATTTAGAAATCGTGATGTCTGGAGCAACTGATCCTTGCAAAACCAAGGGACACAACTACGTGCCATGAGCTGCGGCGCTGTGTATCTGTGAATGATCTATTCCTCCCCAAGGGCGTCTTTGAAGTGTCATTACCACCTCATGAACCTGCCACGTGGCATCTGTCGTTGCTGAGTTCTCCCAGTAGGGCGTGCCGACTGATGCGGATTTATAGCATGCCACTCTGATACCAAGATGAGTCCACTTCCGGTAGGTCATATCACTGTAGAAGGTACTTCCGCTCCACATGTGCTGGCATGTGCTCGGGTTAACATTATATATAGAAAATAGTTCGTCATCAGGTATAATTCCACCGACTATGGTTCTTAATTAGGAAATGTCCCTACTGAGAAAATAGTATTTGATTAGGGACAAGATTTGACGTGACGTCTTATTTTGGTTTGATTCACATTCATTCATGAAACACCGCAATGTTCTACTTCAAGACACAGAAGATATATGAATACATGTATCATGAAAACAAAGGGTTTCGTACGAAGTGAGTTTGCAATATTACATCTGATAGATGATCACCATAATTTCCTACGAAATTGCCTTGCTTCTACTTGATGTAAAGTTGAATAAATAATAGATGATTTGTTTATTGTAGTGTGGTTTATGTTTCATTAGAGCCAATGCTCTGCTGTTCATCCTCAATAATTACATATAATGTTAGAAAAAGGAAAAACTGGAACAATTTGGTAAAACAATCCTAAATCTTCATAATGTACCTATTTCAGGTTCAATTTACAAAGAATTCCAGAAATTGGAACCATATTTCGATCGTTTCACGATGACATTGTCTAAACGATGATATCCAAGCCTTCAATCCTATCACAACCCATCCTCGAAATCTATAGAGAACATTAACACAGGTAATTAGTGAGAAAGTCAGACGCTGCCTTTGTGTCTAGCTTCCGCCCGGTACTAGGTCCCTTTAATCCCGGTACATTAGGACTTTAATTCCTTGAAACAACAGGTTCAAAATCACCGGCCCGGCAATGTCTATTGACCGACAGGTCAGGAAAAGGACATACTTGCAGTTCGATTGTGTATTGAAGGACAGAGGTGTTGCTAAAAGAAAGAGGACGAGGAGAGGTTGATGGGGTGTGTTGTTGTCGACGTCGAGCTGAGATTACCGGAAATCGTTACAATATCCTTCCCAAGACGTGTTAACACAACTAATAATTTGATAATTCGCATTCATGAAATAAGGTTTATGGATGCGGATGTCAGTGGGGCCGTATAGCAGCGTATTTTGAGATGGATCGTTGAAAAACGATTGCAGTTCTTACACTAGGTAGTCAGTGAGTACTGAACCACAGTTACTATATTTCCGTATGCAGGGCACTGTCTTATTATTACAATGAACCTCGAAATGCTGGACATTGTACGAATAAATTCGAAATTAGTACTTATCTATTACCATAATACGATTGCTTATGGTAATATCGAATGATATGTTCTTGTTTATTTTGTTGTACGGATTGTTAAGGTTCTATGTTGTTATTGACGTCCCGTTTATCAAAGTGCAACTGTACAGTGACAGACATTCGTAATTTCTTATGTAAAGTCTTTTATAAACAACCCCACATGCGTGTTTCATCATAATATTAAATTGAAATATTTACAGGGAATAATAATATCGTATATATGATGAATTAGGTGCCGTGTTATTGAAATGTGCATCAATGTATCTATAAGCCACACGTTGACGTCCGAATTGAACGCATGTCAACCAACAAAAGGTCAGTTTCGACAATGCAAATTCGTGTTTTCCAGATGAAGAGGAAAAGATTCAAGCTGAACAAACTTAACAAAACCAGCAATATTGACTTATCAAAACATTCTTGCCCACAGAATGGCCCATTGCCTGTAGTAGACGAAGAAGATGAGGAGAATGATTGTGTTTAACGGATAAGTATAACTAAACTAGCGTCCAAAAGAAACGCCACCACATACATTTCTGGTGTAAAAACGTAAGCAAAATATGGTAACATTAAATGTTTAATTGTAAAAAGCATCCATTCAGTGACCGGTTTTAATGGATAACATGAAGAAATACGACGGAGCTCGTGATCTAAGATCACATGACTGACACTCAGGTGCATTACCCTGTATTCGATCACAAATGCAGAATCGTTTGGGAGCTTTTACAACTGTTATCAGCACGTATTGTTCAATACCGGGTGTTGCCACCCCTAGTTGCTGAGTCTTCTGGCGTCTTCATTAGGGATCCGACGCCATTACCTTTGCAGGGTATCTGCCAAAGCGTTCCTCGTCAATGGCCGACTTGGGCGTTTCCGAATATGACATCGCAGTTATTATAAAAGGTGTTCAATTTGGGGACAGATCTTGAAGAGCTGGAACCTGGGTTCATCAATAAACCTCACTCTTCGGCAGTTGCGCTGTTGCCAGTGTGGCACAGTCCTGGTTCATTTCAATCTGGCACGCCGGCGTTGGCACGTCAACGTCATGCCCTTGAAAGGTCGACTGGCACTGAGACCATGAATGCTGAGTCGTTTGGCCACAGTCTGTCTTCTGACTGGATGTTCAGTGCTGTTGCATTTTGATGACGTCAGAGTGACATATCGGTACCTCAAGTGAATCAGCCGTGAATACCGGCCCTGTTTTTAGGGAAGTCACCTTCACTATACAACTCTTTCGCCTGTCTGCATTACTGCCAGTCTGACAAGTGTGACAAATCTCCAGATGGTGGATTTGCAATATCCCATTGTCGTATCCACATACTCTTGTGTCTTTTCCATCTGTAACATACCAACAGCTCTCTCCCTCTGCTCTGGGGTTAAACGACGCATGTTCCTAGTTGTTAATCGATTAAAATGATGAGAGAGAATAAACCTGATTAGCTTTTATACCCACATTTGATACGGGTAACTTTGTGCACAGCTTCCGTTTTATTTGTGTAAATTCGGTTTTCTTTCCACAGAATACAAAATGCAAGTGCAAGTGTTCTTTTGGAATAGATGCGTTATGTTCGAGAGATATGTTTTTCGCTATTCAAACAGACTGACAATAATTATTTTGACAATTTACAGTCGTTTTTATTTTGGTGGCGTTTCTTTCGGCCGCTAATTTACAGTTGTAACTTAATTGATTGCAGTACCCTTTTAAATTCGGGAAGGACAACCTAAACAGGCTTGAAAAAGAAAGTTTGCCGTTGTTTTTCCAGTAATCGAAAATCAAAAGCGATGCTAAACCATCAGTCATTCTGAGAGAGGGTGAAGGTGGGTCATTATGTGTAAATCCAACTTCGTTCATTGAAAACCCGGGCCATGCAGGTAATACAACCACGTGACTCTTGTCATCTTTGAACTGTGGATATATGTCGAAAAGACAAGATCCTTTTGATACTCATTGGCAGTTGTGTATATTGCCAACACCTGTGACCAGTTTTATACATTTTTACTCGAATTATATTTTAGAAATTATGACATTGAGAAAGGTTATTTGCATGCAAGTTCAGATATTTCTTTTGTGGTAATATCGACAATTTAACGTATTTATCATTGAAAAATCAAACGTATGATAAAATTCATCTGTGAAGTATAATTCCGTGCGTTCACGAGTTGTTGGACATTATGATAAATAGTGTTTGTTGGTGTATTTATTTAATATTAGCGTATTTTCACATCATACTCAAAGTATATAGACACTCAAAAGTGTATTTCTTGTAAAACTGCGCAACGGAATAGCACATCCGTCGCTTTTACTGATAGTATAAGGGCGTACCTTCACTGACAAAGATAAACTAATATAATTCAGGAATTAATTAGAAAATGTGAACATCTTTGTCGGAAGAATCTGTAATGGTGGTTTGGTTTCACTACAAAAGAAGTGTTTCCGGTCGTGCTTAATTAAGCTGGAAATTGAGAGTTGTATTGTCATTGGTCTGAGAGAGCCTAGTCCAATCACACTCACGTAAAGACACCGGTATCTGATGGATGTAACATGTCCACTGCTATGAAGATCTCGGTCGATTGCGAGAGAGTTGCAAAACATGTTTACTGTCCACTGGGTGTGGACGGATGGTTTCCGAATCTTTTCATGTTTTTCGTCAATGTGTTCAGATGTGCTATTATTTACGTACACAACGTGTCTTTGAGACAGGAAATTAACCTGGCCACACCATCCTATTGATGTTTGATGCAAATGCATGTGATATTGAAGCCGGAAGCTGAATGGTCAAATATTGGGCATAAAAGGGACATAACTATAATACCTACTTCAAAAAAGGACACTACGATCGAGCTACGAAATTCTAGCATATTTCTTCAAGGGAGGATAACGACTGCTGCGACGTTGTAATCAAATTACTGGATATGAAATTTAGGTTGATGTCAAAAGAAGCGAGAGTGGAAGTCTGTCTTGCTGTATTACTTTTCCGTTTGTTATTAATGAAATTGAACATAATCAGTATTTTGTGTCGGATTTCACAACATCCTGTCGTTGTCATGAATGTCCCAGAAACGGTTCAGTTAAAGATGACCACAACAGGTAAAGCATTTATTTGTCTTGCGCACGAGTTTGGCGCCATGCTCTACGGCATTCCAACTGATAGTCAGCGGTCTCTAAATAAATCAAATCTAAACAGTGAGTGACATTATGAACATTGCTCTACGCTGCGGACGTCCAGTAATCCATACATTAAAGAACCTGGCCACTCGATCCCCTTACGATAGCCATGTGGTTGTGTGGGCCATATTACTCACTTTATACATAGATGGGTATATCCAATGCTTCTGGTACGTCTTAAATTCCAAAGTGTTCTCCAAGGGGATTCTGGCTGAATTTGTTCCACATTAACAGGTTTTTTGTTGGGAAGAACTACGCTGATCGCGGAGTGAGTCACTTCATTAATTGGACCACATAGTACCCTGACAGCAGTTGCCTTTGTTCATAATGTCAGTCATTGGATGGTTTAGGCATAGCTCAATCATCTATGAGAGTATCTGACCAAGAGACCAAAATAACATTACTGCAATACATGGTTGTCTGAATGGTTGCCAGAGAAAGACTATTCCACTCTACCATGAGAACACTGCTGAGTTTCTCTGGGGTTGCTGGAAGGACAAGGCTTAGAGAGCAGTTTGCAGCGGTCTGTAGGAGTGCGATAAGGCTGCTGTCATGTGGAAGTATAGGCTACATTAAGTAGACCTTGCAACGAGACTCGATGCCACGACACAAATAGGTTCGATCTCTTTGCACCAACATAGGGTTTTACTGGCACAACACAGAGATCACCCCATTACTCCATACCTGACATATTTTGGGTTTTTTTAATTTTTTTGCGACCCTTTGTAGGGTATGGGCATTCAATTCTTCCAGCTGAGTCTTCTCCGTAGCAGTCTGAAATCTAGTGCGTACATGACAAACTATGAAGGCTTGACAATGTGCCCAATATTGATATGATCTCCTGTCATTGAAAACACCTGTCTGTCATGTCGGCCCAGCTGAGTGCGTATCCATGCCCTTCATTGTGAGAGAACGTCACCACTGAGGCGGTGGGGTAGCCTATTGGTTAAAGCGTTCCCTCGTCTCACCAAAGACCCAGGTTCTATTACCCACATTGGTTCAAAGTGTGTGTACCACGGTCGTGTTATTGCTGGAATATTGCTAAAAGCGGCGTAAAACCATAATCACTCACACTAACACCACTGGCATTGTGCAGGTCACATCTGATGGTGTGGGTAGTCAGCATCTTGATGCAGTAGGATAAGCAGTATTCTGCCACATATACCTGATGTATTAATGGGTTGCTGATTGGTGTCGGTTCCACGCTCTGATGACGACAGTCACATTACCCCACAATTCTGACGTACATCAAAGACGTATGCCACTTGACGTGGCATTGTTAAATGAGTTTGAAGAACGCTTATTCATCGATCCTTAAATATCTTATGACGTTCAGTTGGGCGTAGGTGCGTTCAGGTGTTGAAATTCTCAGCAGCAATTTTTATATTCTCTCTGAAAGCGTTTTGCAACGATTCTGCCAAGATCCATACATACAGATTTTCCAGCACTTGGGGCACATCGTGCCTGTGACTGCATATCTCAGACCGGTCATCATGAATCTGAGACCGTCTGGGTTTGCCCAGTCACTGAGTGCAGATATATACTAAACAGCAAATGAAACGCAACTCTGTTTTTGTTTTTTTTTATGGTCATTTCTTAAAATAGATTACATAACCATGAACACTTACTTTTATGAGATTTCAATTTTTCGAAACGTATGTTTCTTTTGCTGTTCAGTATATTTCAACCGTTATTTGTTGTGGGATTTCAAATGTCACGAAATCATATCCATGGCAAACGTTGGGTAGTAGTGTTAGTATGGTATGCTTAACCTTTAGTTTCGCCTCTCAAACTGGATATGAGTCACACTTGTTCAACTTCTAGCTGCCAACGAAGCATATCCCAATCTTTCTTCCAGCCATTACAATTTCTGTTAGTTAACTCACCAAAACGAAATCTCAATACACTTCATGTGTAGTTTGGTATAAAAGTTTAAATAAATTCACTATAGATCCACCCGGCAGCAATGTTACAATAAGATACATTTCGTGGAAATTCCGACTTGCAAGACCTAACCATTTCCATAAGGTTTGTACGATGCTTGTTTTTTTTTATCGGATTTCGCTGCTTTGAGCGCTTTTTTCATGCGTTTGATGTTCTACACTTGGAACGAGATGTCTCCATGTACAGTTAATTGTTCGAGGGGTACACAATAGGCGGTTTTATTGATTTGTGCTCAACCTTTTTCCGTGGATCTCAGCGTCGTATTGGTGCTACTAATAAGCTTATACTTCACGTATTTATTCAAGACCACCAAAGGCAATCGATACCCCACAGCTTGGCATCCTCTCTGGGTTTAACAGGGAGCTTTTCTGAAATGCCATTCTGAGAATTTCCTTCAAAATATTCGTGACTGATATGAAATCATGGACATAGAAAACATATGCCTGTAGTAAACATTTACTCCCAGTACTGAGAAACTTGTATACTACAACACAAAATCTTTTTCTGGAAAGTAAATCAATTTGAATTAGCCACGAGTCCAGACACTTTGTGGCACTTTTAGTTTGCTTACATTCTGTTTGTTTAGGTACTGTAACACTGTACTTCAAATACATTATAAGTTGTTCACTGGTCACGTAGGGGGGCATAGGTTGATGTACCCTCAATGTTTGTTTAGGTTCCCTGAGCCCGAAAAGCGAGGGGATCACAAACAAAGATCGAGGGCATATCCACCCATGGGCCCCTAGGAAGCAGTGAACAACTTGTTTCTTACTCTTACCGAGCACCTCATTGCTAATCTTTAGCTGTTGAAGCATGGGTATTGGATAGTACACTTCGGCCAACCTGGGTGAATCAAACGAATCGAATCTTGCATGTTGATTTTACTCCCGCAGGTATTGTTTTAGTAAAATGGTGTAATGCCCCATCTTAATATTCACAGGGACAAAATATAATTATTTGAATGGGATGCAAATCGTTTCGTAGCCAACGCAACAATTTGAAGACGACACAAGAAAAACAAAGTTTGCTTTCGCAAACCATCATTAATTTCCGTGCGTCATTCTTGATTCAATGTTATTCGCGAGGAAGAAGTACTACCATTAAGTACCGAATGAGTTTTCATTGGCAGTGGTTTACATCGAAAATAACAGAGGAGAGCTTAGCCAATCAGAAAACGACATTTATGTGTGAGGTAAGATAAGTCAATATGTAACACGCGTACTGGGTGAAAAACATCGACGTAGTCCAGGGATCCTTTCACAAGGGTGATCGTAAGTCACTAAGGTAAACTTGTGTAATGTTAATGAATGAGAGCTATGGTTAACCTTGGTTGCGTCGTGAAAAGAGCCCATGAAATTAATCCATTACGCCATGCTCCATCAATCACATATACACGAATTCGGTGTAAAGCAAACGAATTTATCACGATATGGGTAAATTTTGTACAGATCCGTAATAGACGGTGTATACTGTCATCGTCTTACGTAAGTGGAGTATGGCCACGGTGAAAATGTTTTTTGGTGTCACTATCCCTTACGTAGGACTTCTTATCTCCTATATAGGACTTACTATCACTTACGTAGGACTTACTATCTCCTACGTATTACTTTGATATATCATTTTAAAGTTTTGGATTATGAGATATGGTTATTAAATTGAGAAATGTTTGGTTATGCAGGATGTCAGTAGAAATGCAAGTGCATATTCATAGCACTAACACAGTGTTACTATACAGTGTTTTTGTGTGCGTGTGTGTGTTACGTTAGGGTGACGTGGACCTTGATCTAACTGCAGTCAAGGAGTTTTGGGTATTCACACACGCACGCGCGCACTCACACAGACAGAGGGAGGGGGATAGGTTGTGATATGAAATTCTGGTTATTACACGTCCTACGAAAGGTTTGCTTGTCTGCAGATACAACACTATTTTGCGTTTTGTTTTCGGTTTTTTCTTGATCGTTTTACAAGTTGACTTGACGGGGGTGGAAAAGTGTTGAGGGCGGCGTAAAGCAATACGAAATTCAAAATGGCAATAGATTGCCATATACAATGTAGTTGTTTGAATAAGTGTACACTAATAAGTACGCATAGGCTGCCACCGATAGTGTAAGACACGTTTGGTACGCAGATTATGACTCATGTGCAACGACCTCTGAAATATCCAACGCATTTTAGAAAAGTGTAACAAAGTGCAATATGTAATAGTAGAGCACTCTGAACCCCAGGAAGTACAGTACATCAGTCGGTCCAACACATGACGGTAATGTGCAACAATAAGTTGAACACATGTGTCTAATGTTGACGGTAACAGGAGGCTATTATAGTAAATGAAACACGTGATAGTAGACTCTAAGGGAAAAGTAACACATAACAGTAGACTGAACGTGAATGTAACACATGGCTGTTGACTCTAACAGTGACTGAAACAGTGAAACGGGAGAAGGTTTGC
The DNA here is from genome assembly GCF_037392515.1 of Haliotis asinina. NCBI lineage: Eukaryota > Metazoa > Mollusca > Gastropoda > Lepetellida > Haliotidae > Haliotis > Haliotis asinina. The sequence goes on from NC_090287.1 coordinate 11,428,089, forward strand.
GTGTCTGGGGATTTAAGTCGACCAGTTTAGATTAATGTATATTAACACATATTGATCTTCTCCTAAGTAGGAGATAGTAAGTCCTACGTAGGATATAGTTAGTCCTTCGTATGGGATATTAAGTCGGAATTATTACGTATTAAGTCCTACGTAGGAGATACAAAGTAGTACCTCCTACGTAGGATATAGTAAGTCCTACGTAGGTGATAGTAAGTCCTACGCTTCTCAGTGGGGCGGAATAACATTCCATATCTATTCTGTATTCATCTGTATACCTTTCGATCAAGGCCGCGCAGTATTATTATGTATGTGAGAGGTATTACTGACAGAGTGCGAACATATTATTAGTTTAGAAATGGGACTGTTAACCTAAAAATAACTTATTGCTGAAATCAAACATTAAAAAGAAAATATTGTAACAGGTGACACTGGTGTAATGTTTGGATTCATCTCCAATGGTAAAAGACGGTTTCACATAGTTGTAACATGCCCCTGTATAAACTGTGTATTTTAAGAATTCCAAGTCTCCATGCCAGTATTCAATTCTAATCCCAGGATCGTCTTAATGCGGACGTTGTAGTCAAACACGTGTCGACTGTGTATTCATGGTAACAAATTCCGTCATGGCGGAAGTGGTAGAAGGGCAATTAACTTTTTGATTATATTGAATGTTTACATTCTTATTTATTTGTTTTTGATACAGGACAGAAAAACAAAAAACGTAAACGCAACGCAACGCAACGCAACGCAACGCAACGCAACGCAACGCAACAATCCAACCGAAACCCAAAGAAACTCAACCTAATGCACTGCCGCCGGACCCAATCCAATGCAACACAACGACGTATTTAATACGAAATAACTTCCTCTTTAGTGCATTATGGTGCAATCAATGGAAAATTGGTGTCTTTTAATCATCATAAGGTTTGAAAGTATTAACGTGTTTCAAGCAACATGCATCCAAAGTTTGTTGAATCATATTTACATAATTTGGAATATGATTTCAAATGTCTTTAAGTAAATTACACACCATAACTACTGAGGCTACCGTCCATGGTATGTATTGTTATTAAAGAGAAGTATTTTATGAATCCGATTCCGCACCATGATATCCTTTCATAATACACCCAGTAACTGTACGGGGTCGGTGGGGTAGCCTGGTGGTTAAAGCGTTCGCTCGTCACGCCGGATACCCGGGTTCGATTCCCCACATGGGTACAATGTGTGAAACCCATTTTCTGGTGTCCCCTGCCGTGATATTTCTGGAATATTGCTAAAGGCGGCGTAAAACTAAACTCACTCACTCACTCAGTAACTGTACGGAGCATTACCTTCCACCCTTGAATCCGACTTTTGTACCTGATGCCATGTGAGCTGTACACATGTGTGCTTTTGAGTGTGTGTGTGTGTGTGTGAGAGAGAGAGAGAGAGAGAGAGAGAGAGAGAGAGAGAGAGAGAGAGAGAGAACCTATGAATTAAACTGACGAAACCAGAGCCAGTATGTACTATGTTTCATGGCCCCGTGAGACGATAGCTGGATATTTTGAACTTTGTGAAATACTGGAATTCAAGAACCAGTATTTACTATTTTCATTTATATCATCCCTCTCATCTTCCCAGATTTCAATGGGTTGGATGCAAATATCATCTTGAAATTCACACCACCGAGAGCTCCATGCTGTAGAAAACACCTGAAAGGTTTCAGGTTTTAAAATAACAAAGCAAAAAACAAAGTTTGAAGGTATGTGAAATTTAACTGAAGGAATGTCAACAAAACACACTCTCTAAAAGCCACAGAAACCGTAAACAGTAATCAGGACATTTGTTTGAACGACAGATATGTCAATAAAATATGTCCAATACGAGCATACTTCGTGCACTAATCATCTGTACGATACATTCATATTTGATGAAACAAACATGACGCTGATTGTAATACGGCTTCCAGCTCTGTGATCTCTGCGTTCAATCTCAGTGATGCTGGCATCGATTGGAACCGATCGGATCGATACAAGGAATGTATAAATCCGTGGTTGGCATGGGCGGCGTTCACTACGTCTCCTACTGCTTCAAGAGTCATCACGGTACATCTTTCAGGTAAGTGCCGCATCAGTAGATGGCGTGATAGTGATACTGTATTTGTAGGGGTAAACGTCTCATAATATTGGTTAAATGTACTGACGTTAATATGTATTATTACGCATTTTGTTGAAGTTTGTGATTGTTTTCTCAATTAATTTCTTTTTTTCCATCCGCTACATATATTTCATTCTTCAGCTGACGACGGTTTGTTTTGGCGCTGACTTAAGTGGTTTAATCAAGACGTCTTATAGGTTACGTTGAAAATGAAAGACCAGATAAAATTAGTCTGAAAATATCACATAAAACAGATATACCGTCGCTATATGTATGGATATTTTATTTAAAGAAAGATTTGTATTTAGCGATTTGAAAAATGGGTTACAATGCTTTATAACCTCTCATCAACGTGTTTCATCAACGATGGCTTGTACATTTTCGTGATGTTTCATCAACAATGGTTAGTTACCTGTCGTAATATTCTGTCAGGGATGGTTCTTAAGATTTCTTGCTATTTTATCAACGATGGTTTGTAGGTTGTAGTAGTGTTTCATCAGTGATGGTCTGAATGTCTTCCTGCTATTTCATCAAGGATGGTTTACAAGTTTTTGTGATATTTCATCAACGATAGTTCGAATGTTTTCGTGGTATTTCATCAGCGATTGTTTGTTTGGAGGCATGATGGGCGAGCTGGCTAGAGCGCCAGACTAGTGATCTAGCGAGGTTGAGGTGTCGGGATCGAACCCACCTGTGACCGGGTGTAACTTCTTGAAGTCAGATTTGTGTGCAGATTCATTCCGTGTTGTCAAAACCGTGTTGTACAGAAAGCAGCCATGTGCACTTTAAAATACCCACGAATCCGTTAATGTATGACCAGATGGTTTCCACATGAATATTGCAAACACATGCAGTGACAGTTGGACAAAGTACAGTGACTGTGTATCCCAGTCCACCAAGCTGCAGATAGGTACCTCGTAAGGATGGAAAAACCACGTGAACACGGTGCGCTTAGTGTCTGCAAGAGTTGTATACTCCCCAGGGGGCTGAGATTGATAATATGACGTGATGTTGTGATTGACATCCAGTGATCGAGGGAAAAACGAAGCGCCTTAGATCAGCTGAGCTGAATATCGGCGCTATATTAATGTTCGTATGTTTTTTTAATCAACGATGGTTTTAACGTCTTCGTGCTGTTTCATCAGCGATGGTTTATGAGTTTGTAGGTTATTGTATGGTTTGTCAGTTTGTGTGGTGTTTCATGAGTTTTCAATGGAAAATACATAGAGAATAAAGAATTTCACTAATGTGGCATCATCAAAATCGCAGTAATTTATATGCTCACATCGTACGGATAATGTTCTATGTCTGGATACAGAAAATAATTGTGATAATCAGGAATGCAAAGAACACAACGGTTATTTGAGAATCGATTGCTGGAATATTGCTAAAAGCGGCGTAAAATAAAATTCACTCACTCACTCATTTTAAATCATGGCAAGGATGCGCAAGCCCCGTCAGTTCTATTATGAACCAGTCAGGAAATTTAAAACCTTTCGGGCTTTGTGCATGCATTCATTTCTTATTCGGGATTCGAACAGCAAGCTGTGGTATGCTTGTTTTAAGACGCGACTTTATACATTGTATAGCTTGGTGACCTGGGCCCTTATTCTCGAAGGGTTCGTAGCCTTAAGAATTCTTAGCTTTGATCGTAGGCAGTGTTTTAAGTATGGGCTTAAGAAGTTCGGAACGCTACGAACGTTTCGAGAATAAGGGCCCTGGTCGCTGGCATCGCAGGTTGGGTAGATCGTTGCTCATGATATCAGCCACCAGCTGGTCTGGTCATTTATTTCGATGACATATATATATATACACTTCGTTTCACAAGTTTAAAATCGTGTAATTATAGACACTTACTCAGGCAACTGTTCTAAACTAAATTTTGCCATTAAAAATGCCATACTGTTTAAATGTTTATTTGTGAACTGAAGTATTGTGAACAAATTTCTGAAAGCCGAAAAGATTATTATCATGACTTAAATAGAGAGCAAATAAGTGAAAATTGGCAAGTTCTTAACAACCACAACGCCGCTGTTCATATGAACGATATGTGCACATACTTTTGGGCAGTTTAGCGATTTATCTGCATAAGGTTTGCAGTTGGTTCCCCTAAGTTAGTAGGGAAATCAATGTTCGACGTAACCATATATATAATATGTATGTATTTTTCAAACGAAGTGGCCTGATGTTGTTCGATAGAGGTGGAATATGAGCTATGATAGTAAGACATATGTTGGATAAAAGCTGAAGATTCCGTATGGCAGGAGCAACAAGTACAGATCTCTGGTTAAGTCCATCAAACAGAATCTGAAAGGTTTGCATTACCAAGGATAGCACTCACTTTTATCCCTGTCTTGCAAGTGCTGTCGTTACTTTGTCGTTACTTTGTCCTACCCCGTGCTGTCGTTACTTTGGTCAGAAGGCATAGATCAATAGCGAACAGTACTTACCGGATCTCTCACAGCATTTGAGAGTGCATTAGTATGTTTCCGATGTACATCACGTATTTGTATAAATATGATATGGTCGAGGTATTTACGCTCACTGAAAAATAGAATTTCCAAAGTTTTCTGCAGTTAGATCGGATGAATGTCACGTTTTAGCGTCGCAGTCCATCTTAATAATGGAACCGTGACAGCAACCGAACGCTTTACATGCATAAATACTTTACCTTTTCCCTAGTTGTACAAACTTCGTTTGTATCTTGAGCCGGTATTGGCATACCGCAACATTCACTAGGTCTCTTGACACTGACCGCGCAGCCTAGTGTTAGAACCGGGAGGAATCAATGGTTTGTATGAGAGCCGATGGACAAGAACAGACGGTCAGATGGTCTGGTGGTCGCTGGTTTATATGCTGGACGGTATAGAGAGTGGAGTAAACCACGCGAATATATGCTGTGGGACATATTAGCAACCCCACCGTCTCCTCTGACGCTGAAGTCTGCTGGATGAAGTCGGCTGGTCTTAAATGTGAAACGGAGGGCTTCCTTTTTGCTACCTAATATAAGTCACTTCCCAGTCGCACTAGTCAAAATGTGATGCTTTTGATAATATTTGCATGACAAGTCAACTATGCAATGCATTCAAAGACTGTTCAACACCTTGTTAGTGGATGTCATTCTTTCATGTCAAGAGCGTTACAGAAAATGCTGCGTTCAAATGTCTTTAAATAGGATCATGTTCCGCCTCAGAAAATTTCAAACCTACAAAAATGATCTTTTTAGTAAAGAAACTGAATTTGTCGACATCACTGAAATTTATCTCCCTTTTGAGAACAACATTCGGGGAAAGCATGATAATATGTGGACCGCCTTTGAAATGTCACGCGTACATCCCAAATACGTAAGGCTCCTCACTGTTCTTGGTGTCCTTGGTTTGGTACTTCCTTATCTCTTGGCACAGATCAGGAGACTGCCCGGGTTTTCCACCAGGAGCACAGTCTTTCTGACACTCTGAGTAATGCAGAAGGTTCCAGTGTTGGAGAGTCTACATATTGTCCAAAAGGTTCTTGATGGGTTCGATTGAGCAGCGTTTCCTGGGAGAAGTCCCTTACGCTAATCTGGGTGCGTTTAGAGGGGGGAAAGGCCCAGAGCTGATGATGAACTTTACCAGCCTGTTTGTGTCAGGATCACACAATAACACCTCTTCGATGTGACTCTCTAGAGGGGCTAGTTTCATCATACGGTGCTCAACGGCGCAACCTGATTATTAGTTTTCTTTTTGTTAACCCGGATAACCCCAACAAGGCACAATAAGGTTAACAGTCACATGACGTATTCAATCGGGTACCCATTTTCTGCTGGGTAAACAGAGGTAATTCTGAACAAACCCACTTGCCTAAGGCGAGACTCCATGTATCCCATGTGCTTGATTGAGGGGTAGGACTGAAGTCCTAAAACCTCTAAGGCGTCAAGCAACTAAGCATGGTCACCCATCAAAGGATCCTTCGCGCTAAACGGTGCTTATCTTGAACTGATTTATAAACTTGAGTTCTACGCCCAGGACAACACTCCACCATTATTATTGATGCATGTCGCATTCCAGTCGCTTACATCGATGCTGATAATGTCAGTCTTGACTGTGTTGAAGTATTTACAAATCTTCGTCACATAGCTGAAATAATGTTGGGTGCGGCGTTAAACAACAGGCAAAAAGACAAAGAAATCCTCTCGAGGCTTGACATAGCTGACATTGATCGAAACGACGTTGAACAACAACTCGCCCACTGAGTGACCAATGAAAACTGATGAATGTCCATTCTTCGTTTCCTAGTCATGAATCACAATAAATATTAGCATGGCACAAATTACATACACGTGCATGAAACTGGTTTTGGCAGTCACAAGTCTTTTGGAAACTAGGGGATAAGGCCTTATCTGTTTTTAACTGGAGACGTATCCATATATATTGGACTGTCCCTGGTTGTCTCTGAGTGACAAGGCCATAACGAGGGCTCGAAGACATTCAGATGATCGGACATTGTCGAAATCGACTTTATAAGCCCTGAACGCTGATGAGGGGGGAATGACGTTCGCGCAACGCACCATTGTGGCTATTTAATCGATATAAATAGCGGTTACATGTAAAACTACAAATGGTATTCCATATATTTAGTGCGGTTATATATAAACACCGATTTAAAAAGCACACCCTTTAGCATTTCTACCAAACTTAGAATTTGGTTACTGTAAATCCCACGTTAATAGGTTCGTTGAAAAAGAGATTGGGCAATCTAAATTGAGTAATATGTTTTGTTGAGTTGTTTAATGGTGCGTTTAACACTTGTGACCGTGGTATGTAAATGACTGCGTAAAGACAAATTGAAGTGATTGATAACATGAGCAAATATTTATGCCGTCAGGATACAAAGTCTACCGAATCGAAGGGGCTCATCACCTGTATTTCAAAGTGCCTCCACCGACCGGTTTCCTATTGGTGTCATTAAAGGCGACTAACGGGTTGATGTGGTCAGAACTGATTATCTGGTCCAGACACTATTGTTTTACAGACCGCCCTCATGTATTGCTAATATCGCCAATATTGTTGAGTGCGGCGCTAAACAACACGCAACCAAATAACTGGGAATCTGACATTAATTCTGTATTCATTGTTGCGTTTTCACGAACCTTTAACGACTATTTAAGTCACTGACACAAAACAACGGCACCAAGCCGCCACTGATTCTTTTTTAGGCTCACCCACTCTGTCATTCAATTATCTACTACACTCACCAAACACCCATACGAACTCGTTCCTCTACCAGCCCATGACGAGCTAATAACCACCAACTGGAGGACGCTCTCCTCCAGCACACCTACTACAATCATAGGCTCAGGATTGCTCCTGAAAAGATGATATTAGGATGGATAAACCTGTCACAAGGGGAGCAATTGCCGTGATGTGTGATCGAACTAAACTTCATCTCAAGAAGAAGCGGTTCAGAAATAATAGACCATTCTCGGTGCAAAAACGTCACTTGGGCTCTTAAGGCTTCGATATATTGGGGCGGTTATTCTTTACCCTTGTGATTAAACAATATTCCGATCTGGAATGTCGTGAATTATTACCTTTTGCTTGGACGACCAAAGATGTGCCCGTTCCTCTGCTGGAAGTTTCGCGTGTTGGGATACAAAATGGCGATTGACTGTGAACGACACATTCTGTACGAATGGATGTTTTTTCAAATCCTGCTTTCAGACAGACATGCGCGGACGTATACACACTCACAGGTCACAGGTCCACAGATGCAACGATTCAAATACTGAGACATAGTGGACTCCGACCGACAGCGTCAGACATACCTTATATCACGACTTTAGTGGAAAATGCATTCATGTATGAATCATAACTTATTACTAACTAATATCTTTCTTTTACAGGATTTGAATACAGACGGTCAATATGTCTTCTGTAACCTTGTTCAGCTGCGCATGCGCAATGATACTCTTTGCATCAGTAGTCACCCCATCGCCCACGCTACCGGAAGTAGGACTGAAAGACATGGGGTCGGAACACGCATGTCTGTTTATGTGTGAAATGTGCTTCACCGGATTTGTAAGTTGCTTTCAGCAGTTTATGCTATAGATCACGAACAATCTTGAAAAAAAATCCAAAATATAAATACATTGTGTGCTTTTACTTATCAACAACGTTGATGGATTGACACACTTTCAAATTCAAAACAATTTAAGATGTAATAGAACACACTGTTCCTAGTTCAGTGCATAATTTCGAATTGCAGAATTGGAAACTTTATTCCATTTTAGTTTCATGCCCATTACCGATTCCTTGCATTTAGTTTCCAAGAATGGGTCCGAGAAGCATTTTCCGTGACAGTAGAACCAGTGCTGAGCGTAAGGTTACACCGTCTTAGTCATCACCAGTGCGAACCCACGCGAGCGTATAGCAGTTATACTACGGTGGCACTAAATAGGACCACGTTTCGTCCGTCTGTCACACACAAAATATGTTTTTAGGACTTAATGTCCAGACATGGTTAGACATGACGAAGACCTTTGATATGAAACGTCATATACTAGTGACGCGTGTACTGTAATAGAAGCAAGTCTCTGATAGACGGGAGTATGGCCATTGTGATGGTCTTTTCTTTAGATTCATAGAAAACTCGATTGTCAGTATAGCTGGAACACAGAAGTGAAGGCATCATATTAACTTATTTTTCATTCTATTTCAGCCTAAACCAATGATGTACTGCGCTAACGAGGTATGCGCTGCTGGTACCTGCAACGCCCCTGGAATGGTATGGGTGGGACGCGCCTGCAAAAACCCAGCACTCCTTGACAAATTCCTGGCCAAGTAGAATTCAAGTTCACCAAAATGACATCTGGTTTTGTTATCACATTCACATTCAGACAGTGCACTAGACACTAGATGTAGCCATATCAAAGTAGCACGCGTGTTACTCATATTGGAAATTCAAGTTATGCTAAAAAAGAAACCATCCTCGATGGTGCAGGTAACAATATCTATTTTCCGGTTAATACCTTTGATCCACTCACAATGAATGGAAACGCTTGTCTGGAGACTTCCTACAATGGAGCATGAAAAACATCATGGGTTAAATATTCTACAATATAAATGTTACTCTCAGAGTGTTAACATTCAGCGACAGAGACAATGGAGTTGGATGGACGTGAATTCAAGTAATCAACGTAAACAAACGTTCTCAGTATCATCAGATCAATAACTTACATTGATAGGAGTTATTAGCAGGTGCACTTCGGTAAAGCTCTTATGGAAAAAATACATACTAGATAATAATGACAGAAACATAATTTGAATAAAAATGTCAAGGACTAGAATTATGTACATTTGGTCACACAATAAATTTGTTAAATATGAATATTGTAATATGTTATTTTTCCTATGTCACATCCGATATGCTGCCATTTGACAGTGTGAATTGTCGGATATGGACGTTTGAGTGCCATATTCTTAACAAAATATCTACGAAGATACTGTAAGCTACGAAGATGACGTTACAATCTACGTAAGACCATACTTTCAGCAACATTGATTACACTTTACCTTAGATCACAGTTACGTCGTCTTAGCCCGCACCCTCATCAATATACGCAGGTGATGCTTAGATCATCAAAGACCATACTTCATCTCCGTAAGTGATACTTACATTATCCTAGATCATACTTTCATCTCCGTAAGTGATACTTACATTATTCTAGATCATACATTCATCTCCGTAGGTGATACTTACATTATCCTAGATCATACTTTCATCTCCGTAGGTGATACTTACATTATCCTAGATCATACTTTCATCTCCGTAGGTGATACTTACATTATCCTAGATCATACTTTCATCTCCGTAAGTGATACTTACATTATCCTAGATCATACTTTCATCTCCGTAGGTGATACTTACATTATCCTAGATCATACTTTCATCTCCGTAGGTGATACTTACATTATCCTAGATCATACTTTCATCTCCGTAAGTGATACTTACATTATCCTAGATCATACTTTCATCTCCGTAGGTGATACTTACATTATCCTAGATCATACTTTCATCTCCGTAGGTGATACTTACATTATCCTAGATCATACTTTCATCTCCGTAGGTGATACTTAGCTAATCCTACATCATACTTTCATCAAACCAGGCGATATTTACATGGAGTCGGACCATATTTTTCTCTACGTTGATTCTATTTGCATCAATTTATACCATATATCCATCTACCTAAGTGATACTAATTACACTTAGACCATACATTCAGTTACGTAAGTGGTACTTACATCACTTTATACCATACATTCGGCTACGTAATTAATACTTACATCACCTTAAACCATAAATAGCTACGTAAGTGAGACTCACATCGCCACATGCCATTCATTCAGATATGTAAGAGATACTTACATCACTGTAGACCATACCTTTAGCTACGTAAGTGATGTTTGCATCATCGTAGGCCATACATTCAGATACGTAAGTGATACTTACATCACTTTAGACCATATATTTACATTACCATAGGCAAAACACTCAGATTTGTGATACTTTTATTAATTATTATTATTTATTAGATGATGCTTACAACACCTTAGACCATTCATTCAGCCACGTAAGTGATACATCACCTTAGACCATACATTCAGCCACGTAAGTGATACATCACCTTAGACCATACATTCAGCCACGTAAGTGATACATCACCTTAAACCATACATACAGCAACGTAAGTGATACAACACCTTAGACCATACATTGAGCAACGTAAGTGATACTTACATTACCTTAGACTACACATACATTTGCGATCCAACCATCCCCAAAGGTTAACCTCACTGATGCTAATACAGAATGACAGAACTGCCATTACAGCTTGTTATAGAGTTGGAAAAGAATAAATATAGGTTAAAACAATTACACGCATAGCTGTCTGCAATGTTTAATAACCTAATTCTTATTATAGGTCACATATATAGTTCAACTCTTTATACGGAGGTAGTATGGTGAGACTTATCACCAGCATCAGATCACCATGGCTAGAATTACGTCACGATGGTATTTGGGGAGTCAAATTTTCAAAAGCTTTGTCACGTGCGTGTTCAAATGCTAAGTTATCGGAACTGTTAAAAGCTTTTAGAAGTTTTTACCATCTAACAAAAAAGATGGTTGTGGAGGTGGGATGGGCATATAGCTGTCTGTCAGGTCCCATTTTGTTTATTTAGCAAGATGAACGCACACCATCCCCATGACTTCGTGCTGTCCATCAGAATTAGCCTGACTGGTTGATGTGCTGAGAATCTTCCCGCGATGTAACACCCATTGTTGTAGTGCATGATAACACAGACTATCAAAGCTTAAGCAACACGAGACTATGTTCTCGGAGTCCACTGAGGTGAAGGGGCTGTGGGGTAGAGTAGTGGTTAAAGCTTTCGCTTGTCACGTGGGTGAGCTGTAAGTGGGGTTACAGCAGGTAGTCCATTAAAAGCTAAAAGTAATTCTAAGAAAACATCGAAATACCCTACTCTAGATTACCGTGCCGACTAGCAGGTAGTCAGTATTGTCTCTTAACCATACATTACATATACTACCGACAAGAAATAAGGGAACTAATGAAATAATAGCGAATTTGAAATTGCTTTAAATATCCACTAAATCAATTTTAGGCGTCAAGTTCAATATCTGGTGTGTCCACCATGTTGGGCAACACATTCACGGCACCTTGATGGCATGCAGTTAATCAATTTCCGGATGGTTGCCCGTGGTATTGCCCGCCATTCCTCTTGGAGAGCTGCACCAAGCTGGGCCAGGTTGGCGGGTCCTGGGTCCCTGGCGTACACCCTTCGACCAAGAACGTCCCAGAGATGTTCAATTGGGGACAGGTCTGGGGACTTAGAGGGCCAGTCCAATGTCTGAATACCTTCTTGTCGGAGATAAGCGGAGACAATTCGGGCCCGATGTGGTCTGGCATTATCATCTTGGAATACAAAATTTCGGCCGATAACTCTAGCCAATGGAGCCACAAAAGGACGCAATATTTAGTCAACGTATCGCTGACCAGTCATGGCTCCGTTAATGATGACCAAATCTGATCGTCTGTCATGTGTAATCCCACCCCACACCATGACACTACCACCTCCATATCGATCCAATTGCTGCTCTGGCATATCGCTCCCCGCTCCGACACCAACAATCTGTGAATAGTAGGCAAAACCTTGACTCATCAGAGAACATGGTGTAACGCCAGTGGCGCATAGCCCGTCCTTGATGCTGCCTACCCCATGCCAGTGTTTGGCGCTTATGGTGAGCTGAAAGGGTGACACCATTGAAAGACCGTCTTGGTTTCAGACGAGCTTGATAGGGTTGGTTTTTAACGGTTGAGGTTGAAATGTGTCAGTCTCTATTGCATTAGTGATTGCGACTTCTCCAGTACATTTACAGGAGTTAACTTCTGTATGCACGTGTAGCACGTACTGGGCATGCATTATGCGAAATTCCATTGTCATTGGATGTTGCGTTTGGGAGATACGCCACGATAACGGACCCTGTCACAGTCAAAGTCATCTACATTCAATTTCTTGGTTCCCTTATTTTCTGTCGGTAGTATATACATTACCGATAGTACTTATATTAGTGAATCCAGTTCACATGTTTCCTAGAAATGTATAAACACCAAGAGTAGTTGACAACTTCTTTAATACTTGAACACGACGTTTCGATACAGGTTCTTGTATCGTTTTCAAAGTATAAGAAAAAGATATGCCTCTCAAGCAAGTCAGCTGTAATTATAATACAACAGATAAAAAATGAAACTACAATAAGTGTAAATATACTGAGTCAAACAAGAAACTTCAGAAAATGCAATTTTTAAAAATAATGAATAATAATTCTCTGTTGATACATCTATGTAACCGAAATGAGATCCCTATCTTTCGACTCTAGAAGAACGTTAGCAAAACCCACTCAAACCCATCCATTGGTCGTGTAAATGACGTTAGTGCCAAATCGGGTTTTACACGTGCAGTCGATCACGTGATCTTTGCATCGAAGTTGCCTCCATTTGCACGTGCTTTTTGCACTGGCCTCAAGAATTGAAAAAAAGCACACTCTTAAACCACAGTTCTAAGGGTACGTTAAATGCCACGATTGTCAAATGTGCAACGTGAACGTGCCGTTGGCATGTTGCAAGCGGGAAGATCAGTTATTGACGTCGCAAGAGCAATGGGATGCAGCCGTCGTACTGTGTAAAGACTTGCGAGGTCGCCTACATCAAACTGGCACCACTTCTGATCGCCAAAGGTTGGATCGTCCACGTGTGACGTCACGAGCAGAAGACCGTCAAATCGTCCTGCGTCACCTACGTGACAGATTTGTGCCGGCTACACGAACCAGGGCTGATATGTTTAGAGGTCGACTGTCCTTACAGATCATTCAAAATCGGTTGCGAGCTGCCAATCACCATTCTCGTGGTCCATATAGTGGGCCAATATCGACGCCGTTTCATCAACGTCAACGTCTGCTATGGGCCCAACATCACCTCCGATGGTCCCAGAAAGACTGGAATGGAGACGTCTTTAGCGATGAATCCAGGTTTACCCTCAGATTCGTGGACGGCAGCCACAGAGTCTGGAGACGACGTCATGAACGGTATGCCCAATGTTATGTGGTGTGGGGTGCTTTCTGTGGGAACAACCGTTCCCGACTTCTGGTCATCCGTGGAAACCTCACAGCTGCTGCTAACCGCGACCAGGTGCTCACCCTTGCACTCGTTCCTTCCATGGCGGCTCATGGCCTAGGTCTACAGTTCCAGCATGATAATGGTCGGCCGCATACCGCGATACGGACACGAAATTTCCTTTAAAACGCTGAAATCAACGTCATGGACTGGCCATCGAGGTCCCCTGACCTTAATCCAATAGAGCACGTTTGGGATGCACCTGGTAGAAGGCTTCGTGGTCTTAGGAACCAAACTCAGTATTTGCAGGAACCTGGCGCTGCCTTGCAAGAGCAATGGCGCAGAATCCCCAACCACGTGTTCACAAGCATCAGGCAGTCGATGACGGTGTTTGGCAGTGGTGAATGTGCGGGGCGGTCATACAAAATATTGAACTGAGAAATTTCGAATTTTTATTCTTGTCATTTGACATTCTGCATACCCATGTTTTGGAACGGCGGTGTAGCCTAATGGAACTGATTGTGGCACTGTCAGTGTATCGAGTACATCACACAGACCGCAGCAGTGAAATGATAACATTTTAACCATCTTACCATTTCTTGTTCTTTTATAGTGCCCTGAAATAGAATTTATATAAAGTTTCTTTTTTGATGTATTAGAATAGACAAAAGAAAATAAGCTTATATAAAATTTATATCTGTGAGTTTAGGATGCTATATAAGGGTGATAGTGATTCTTCATTATCAAAATGGCGAACGCACGGGTGAAAGTTACGTTTATCGAGTCCAGCATCTATTCTATGATTGTATTAGTTTGGCTGCATGAGAAGTCCAAAACAACAATCTTAGTATCAAGAGGGCATTTCGTGATTTAAAATACAGGACTGATGGCCTTGTGCTTGACGTGTTGCTTCGTGAAGTCAAACTCTGAGGTTCGATTCCCATGTTGGTACAACATGCGAGTCTGAGTCTTGTGATAAGGAAGGATTACTGCTACCATCGGGTGACTCACCCATACACCTACAGTACTGCTACAAATAATCTGCAATGATAGATAAACTCATAAGCAGTATTAAAGTACAGGTGTCCTATAACTTCCCTTGTATTTTCTTTCCAAGTTTTAGTTTTTATGGTCCAACGTTCTGATTCAAACCGCAGCTGTATCCAAAGTTACTTTGGTGCTGCAGTACAAGTATACTAGCGTGACACGTACATGTCACGTGACTTGTCTCTAACAGTTCCTCATCTTGGATAAAGCAAACAGGTTGGTACGTTTTGGTACAGGTTCGTACAGTTTTACAATACAGACGTAAGTTATGAAATTATGAGTCGGACCCGGCTGCTATCAAATTCCATTTTATTTTGCTAACTTTCAATAATACTTTCAGCAATGCAAACAATTGGACAAAAGAAAGTATATGAAAACATGACCGGATTTGAGTGTCTGAATTCGGAACGGAGGGACGTCGGTTCAAGGGGAGTTTCATGTATATATGATGTAGTTTACAATTCGGTTTACAGGGAATGTCGGATTAGAAGGAGTCAAAGGTATCATGTTTTAATGGTAGATGAAATTGAAGCAAACAACATGTGGTTGTTTGCAGTGTTTGATATCATACCTAGTTTTGGAATATGGTCAACTACGTTTCAACGACATTTCACATCTTGAAAATTGATTGCAAAATATATTGTTTTGGTCAAATCCAATGTTTTTGTATACGTGTAATTTCTTTTGTCCGCCAGTGTGGTATATTTCACATTTATTCTACTAAGTTTGAAAGTTCTAATACATCGCTTGTCATTCACATGTAGGTAAGCTGAAGTGAGCTTTACGTCGTGGTTAAGACCGGTTATATAGAACTGTCGGACGAGGGACATAATGCTTTATCTCTGATGCCGTCAGGGATAGAACTTCTGACCTCTCTCTAGACACACTCCAGCCACTTGACCACATATTCGGTCATTACACACATTAACAAAGCGATAGAACTTGGTTCAGTAAACTACATGCATGTATGAGTCATGTCAGAATGGTTGTCCTCTCTCTTCAAACTGTAATCATGGCTGTGATTGATCGCTTTCACTAGCAAGGAAATTGTTACACATTTTCGTTTCGTATGTAAATCTTTAAAATATTCTTCTGCAATAAATCAACGTCTTGTTAAGAATAGGCAGCGGATGGGTTACAAATTATGACAATTGCTGTCCAGGCAAATTGGAACACAGCTTGTCTCTAAATTAACTAATTTATGAAACAAGTACACTGAATAATGAGCATGAGTGAAGATTGTTTTATGTCGAGTAAAGAAGCAGTAGCACAGTAGTATCCCAGTAAGATAAAATTAGTTTCACACAATGTAATCTTGTTGAAATTGGCTCTAGGCCTTCGGGGTAAGAGAGACAGTTTGATCCACTTGGCGTCACAAGGGTGTAGAGCAGGATGATTATGGATTTAAAAATACATGCATATATATATATATACCTAAGCCTTCAACAATATCAGTCATGAAGATGTTCAAATAGTTAATTTAGTCTTATGGGATATTTTGCGGATAACGGCTGTAGACACCTGAAATGAGGTCCACTAATTGCACCCATGCGCTGAATCGAAACCGGGTCTTCAGGGTACCGAGCGAACGTTTTAAGCACTAGGCTACTGCCCGTGATATCCACATGCGGTCCTCTGAATCAAAGTAACAGCAGTAGCCTGCTTTAACATTTTATTGATTTTTTCATATCCATTAAATTTACGTTGAACAAAGTGATAGATTTCGTGTTGAATGTGGTTTTGCAATATGACAACCTCGGTTAACCTTCCATAACTACATGTACTACAAACGCTAACCGTCTTCTACTTTGACGCAGCGAAGCAATAATTCAGTTAAACACACCAGTAATAATCAATGAGAATGTCAGGATATAAATATAGCTGAAGCTTCCTGTCCTCAGCTTTAAATAACTCGCGCGGAAATTTTGGTGTCCCAAACTGGATTAACCACATCGAGTAATGCAATGATTTCCTCAGAAGAAATATTAATCGATTTTGTTCAAATAACAAAATACCGATTTAAAGTAAGAACCTTCTGTACAAATATAATGCTCTTCAACATTTGGGAGAATGAATTTCATTTAATCGATGAATAAAGATAAATGAAGGGTATTTTTGATGCAGTTTTAATCATTTGGAGCGACATTGTGTATCGGGCGAACCAAATCATGCTTTAAAAATATTGATAAACTTTGTTGAAGCGTATGGAATCAATATTGTGTAATAACACAACACATGACCATCCTTGTAAACCTTCAAGACCTCTAAATACCCCTCTGTTGACATTTGCTAATTTCCTTAAACTGGTTTTAAGGACGCTCTGGGTAGACGCCATTAACTTAGATCGCTTGTAAAAAGGTAACCTCCCTCTTGAATCTCCCCCACCCCAGTCCAAACCTACCTCGAAAGTTGCCGGCGGCAAACAGACGCACGGGGACCCACCTTCATTACTTCTACCGGTATGAATCTCATTTATTCTGTGAAAGCTATTAGAAAGGTCTTTTGTTTCTTTTTTATTTCAAATTACGAGTGAGTAGTGTTGTCCGCTCTATTGCAGTTACGGCGTTTTAGGTCACAGTAATCGGTAATATTTGCTGTGAATCTCACCCTCTATCTCCACCGGATGGGGTCGGAAAAACGTTAATAGAGAAAATGAGAACAGAACGTTTAAATTCAAGTACCAAAACATTTGCCAAATCATGAATTTACCCCGCACTCGACGCGTGATATAATATACACGTCTTCCATTTCAATGTCAAATATGTTCTCATCACGATATGGCTCAAACACTTAATATTAACTAGTTTTACGCCGCACTCAGCAACATTCAGCAATATGGCAATGGTCTGTAAATAATCGAGTCTGGACCAGACAATCCAGTGATCAACAGCAGGAGCATCGATATGCGCCATTGGGAACTGATGACGTGTCAACCAAGTCAGTGGGTCTGACCACCCGATCCCGTTAGTAGCCTCTTACGACAAGCATAGTCGCCCTTTAAGGCAAGCATGGGTTGGTGAAGGCCCATTCTACTCCGGACCTTCACGGGTCTCACCGCGTGAGGGTGGACGAGTGCTAGCTCGCGTGCCTGTAACCTCTGGGTCATATTCGTGCGTTGATTGATGCTCAAGGTGTCAATCACCGGATTGTGTGGCCCAGACGTGCGTGTGGTCGTCATGTAGCTGGAATATCACTGAGAGAGGATATAAACGAAAAGACACGAAATCGTGCTCTCACAATGTAAGTGTGAATGTTGTGAATAATGGAATATTTGTTACTCCCCAAATCAAAGATTTACTTTTGCTTCTCTTTGCAGATGATATTGTCACGTTTTCATTTATGGTAAACGGACTGCAGAGACAGATAAATATTCTTCAAACATTTTGTGACACATGGGGACTAGAGTTGAATATGGAAAAATCTAATATAGTTGTCTTTAGAAATGGGGGCATAGTGGCACGTTCTGGGGCAAAAGTATGAATGTTGTTTCATATTATAAATATTTGGGTCTTTTATTTTCTAGCCGATTAAATTGGTCCATGGCATCTAAAACTCTTGCAGCACAAGGGGCAAAAGTATGAATGTTGTTTCATGTTATAAATATTTGGGTCTTTTATTTTCTAGCCGATTAAATTGGTCCATGGCATCTAAAACTCTTGCAGCACAAGCTAAGAAGGCATTATTTCCCATTTTCAAACTCTTTAAGGCTAATAAATTTATTTCATTTGACTCAGCTTGCTTACTTTTTGACACTAAAATAGCACCAATATTGTTATATGGATCTGAAATTTGGGGAGTAAACTACTTCGAAGCCATTGAAAATGTGCATGCATCATATTTTAAAAGATTTCTTACTGTAGGTAAATTTGCTTCCAACAAAGCCGTACTTGGCGATACAGGACGCTATAACATGCATATTGAGAGTCAAATGAGAGTTATCAGATACTGGATTAAACTTATCAGAATGCCCGATTACCGCTACCCGTATCAAAGCTATCAATTATTATTATCCATAGACAAACGTGGAAAGTATTCTTGGGCTTCGGGTGTGCGAAATGTGTTATTTTCAAGCGGGTTTTCTTATGTTTGGTTTAAGCAAGATGGTGGTGATATAAAAATGTTTCTGTCAGCATTTAAACAACGAATAAAAGATATATACATTCAGAATTGGCACGCATCAGTAAATTCATCGAGTTTTCTAAGTCATTATTCACAATGTAAATCGATGTTTGGACCTGAAAAATATATTAGGGTCCTTAATGATAAGTCCCTTTTAAGAAATTTTTGTAAATTTAGAATCTCTCTACATGCCTTAAAAATACAGCATTATAGAAAAGATAAAAATACACTAGAAGATTTATCATGTTCTTATTGTTCTTCTGGTAAAACTAAAGACGAACGTCACCTATTATTAGATTGTGAGGCATTCTCTGCCGGCCGAAGGAAGTATTTAAAATGCTTTAATGATTCCCCACAAACGATATATAAAATACTTAAATCTAAAAACGATGACACTATTAAATCAGCTGCCAGTTTTATTAAACATTTGATGTCCATCCTTAAATTACATGTAAAACCATAATTTCGTGTCACGTGACCAATATTTGTTAAAAAGAAAAATTAACTGTACTATGGGCCACTGGGCCTTCACTACTGAATAAAAACCTGTCTGTCTGTCTGTCTGTCTGTGAATGTTGCTCTCACAGAGTCGATATGGAGGAAGAGCGGAGAGCTTATAAGACCTGGAAAATCCGGACAAACTTCCCATCTTCTAATATCTTCGTACAACTAGGTTTGTTGTATTTGTATGGAATTTCGTCAGGCATACATGAAAACACCAGACATGAAAACACCAAACATGAAAACACTAAACATGAAAACACCAGACATGAAAACACCAAACATGAAAACACTAAACATGAAAACACCAAACATGAAAACACCAAACATGAAAACACTAAACATGAAAACACCAAACATGAAAACACTAAACATGAAAACACCAGACATGAAAACACCAAACATGAAAACACTAAACATGAAAACACCAAACATGAAAACACTAAACATGAAAACACCAGACATGAAAACGCCAAACATATATTTTACAAACATGTATGACCTAGATGGTCTTTCAAGACGGACATGAGATTATGATTATGATTATGATGATATTGATTATTGTTATTATGAGGTTCCAGAACCATGGGTATTGAGAGTAACGCATTTAATGGTGAATTATACATACTATTTTTATTAGTGACACAATACCATAGAGCCCGTGGTTAATGACTGGAGGTTGTTGTACACCGCACCCCTGACGTTCAACCGCGCCTTCATTGGTGAAACAGTCTAACCAGTCATATGGAGGATAAGATAACATTCAACACTGTCGCCCAGTTCAGGCAACCTAATCCCATATGTCGAAATGGATGCTCCAGTAATGTGAATGGCGTCTGTAAATAATCTGGACTTGACAAAACAAATGATGAACATCGTGAGTATTGATTTGCGCAGTTGGGGTACTATCATAATCAACATCCAAGTGAGCGACTCTGACCCCGTGTCCGGCCTTTAATCTCAGCGGGGGAAATGATGGACTGAGTGATGCGCGGACAAAGGTGGTCAGGTAGCCCAATTGCTAAAGCGTCCGCTTGTCACGCCAAAGACCCGGGTTCGATGCCCAACATGGTTTCAATGTGTGGAGACTAATTCCGGTGTCCCCCGTCATGATGTTGTTGGTATATTGTTAAATGCGGCGTAAAACTACTCTCACTCACTTGAACCACACTTGCTGAAACTGACACGGAAGTGGTAGCGCTTTCGATATTGAATATGATATCTGCGTTTTGACTCGAGTATATATCCTTCGAAAGTGAACTTCATGATATTTCAAATACATGAAAAAAGGCTTAGGACTACATCTATAAACAAGAAATAGTTTCATGATTCTGTGAAACACACATGTGTGCTTTGGGACCTTCTGCCAAGCTTACCCCTGTCACCAAGAGGAGGACATAAGATCCCCTACTCCACCATGAGAAACTGGTGCAGTCTCTATTCATCCATGTGGTCAAGCAAAGTCTGTAAAATCACTCTCTCCCACACTCAACCGTGGATACTCCCACCGCATTGAGTCCATGGTAGGGCAATGTCTATTTCAGGCTCTGCTCTCTAACGAACATGTTCGGGCCACCGTATTGGAGACACAGTTTTAGAAAACTGAGGGAGGGTGTTCTGGCTCATTGGAGCCGAATTCGCCATTAACGTGGGCGATCATATGTTCAGGCACGTCTCGTTCTCCACTGCACCGAACGGATTATTTTAAATACTGAAGAGCATGTGCTTCATTGGAGGGCTGATTTCTTTAACGATTTAATGGTAATAAGTACTTGTCGCCTGGAGTCATGTTTGGTGAGAATCTGACAGATTGGCGAGACTGACACGCTGGAAGTTTGGCATGCCGGAGGATAACATGTTAGAGCCTATGACATGATTGGACATGACGTGCTGAATTGTATGACATACTGAGAGACCCGTGAACATCCGGGCTAGAACTGGGCTTCAGCAACCTATGTTTCCCGTAAGAGGCGACTAACGGGATCGGTAGGTCAGGCTTGCTTACTTGGTTGACACATGTCATCATATACCATTTGCGTAGGTAGATGCTCATGATGTTGGTCACTGGATTGTGTGGTCCACATTCGATTCTGACATGATGGGTAGTCTGACATGAGAGTTTGACACTCGAACTTATGATGAGCTGAACAATACATAGGAGACAATCTGACATACTAAACCGTCATGACACGTAAAGGCATCTGGCGTGCAAAACACCCGCTTTACAGTGCAAGAATGTGTAACGTGCTAGGCAGTCTCACATGCAAGAATCTATGACACGACAGGCAGTCTGGCGTGCAGAAAACGTATGACATGCTAGACTGTCTGACATCCAAGAACGTATGACATGCTAGACTGTCTGACATCCAAGAACGTATGACATGCTAGACTGTCTGACATCCAAGAACGTATCACATGCTAGACTGTCTGACATCCAAGAACGTATCACATGCTAGACTGTCTGACATCCAAGAACGTATGACGTGCTAGACTGTCTGACATCCAAGAACGTATCACATGCTAGACTGTCTGACATCCAAGAACGTATCACTTGCTAGACTGTCTGACATCCAAGAACGTATCACATGCTAGACTGTCTGACATCCAAGAACGTATCACATGCTAGACTGTCTGACATCCAAGAACGTATCACATGCTAGACTGTCTGACATCCAAGAACGTATCACATGCTAGACTGTCTGACATCCAAGAACGTATCACATGCTAGACTGTCTGACATCCAAGAACGTATCACATGCTAGACTGTCTGACATCCAAGAACGTGTCACATGCTAGACTGTCTGACATCCAAGAACGTATCACATGCTAGACTGTCTGACATCCAAGAACGTATCACATGCTAGACTGTCTGACATCCAAGAACGTATGACACACTAAATAGTTTGCCATGCAAGAACGTATGACACACTAAATAGTTTGCCATGCAAGAACGCATGACATGCTAGACAGTTTGACATGTAAGTGTGTATGATGTGCTAGAGAGTCTGACATGGAAGAACGTGTGACATGCTAGACAGTATGACATGCAAGGACGTATGATATTGTAGACAGTCTGACATGTAAGAACGTATGACATTGTAGACAGTCTGACATGTAAGAACGTATGACATTGTAGACAGTCTGACATGTAAGAACATATGAACAGCATTAACGCAGTTAGTGGCAGGAGGGACTACACATTGGTTAGCACAGTAGTCAGTAACACCTAATATGTGTCGGCGACCTCTATATACTTGAGGTACTGATACAAACTAGTGACTGAAATCACAAAACTAGACATTTCATCTCGATACAATGTCACCTTATCATCACAAAGCCACGTATAATTTGTCTCCTTTCGTTTTGTTAGCATGTATTTAAATCATACTTATATTCAAACACAACTGGAACGATTCTTCACATGAAACCTCATTTAATGTATTAAGCACTTCATAACACCCTCTTTTATGTCAGTGTAAGTGTTAACGAATCTCTTTAATATAGATTAGCTCATCCTTACAAACACATATGAAGGAATACACTCAAATGGTTTCAAATGTATCACAATATGTTTCAGGGGTCGGTGGGGTTCAAACATTCGCGCGTCAAAGCGAAGACCCGAGTTCGATTACCGACAAGGAAACAATATGTGAAGCTTATTTCTGGCGTTCCCCCACCATGATATTTCTAAAAGTGGGGTAAAACTAAACTCACTCATGCACTATGTTTTAATCAAAGCAAGAGATAACAATGGTAAAAGAAGACAACTTTCAATTGTATTGCGCTACATGTGTCTGTTAACTGTACACGTCTCTTTTTTAATTTCAGTGAATCATGTCAACAGTTACAATACTCATTCTGGCATGCGCTGTGCTTGAGTGCTTTCCGGTAGTGACGTCAAATGAGCCTGAAGCCGGCCCAGTGCTTCCTGTCATTGGTCTGAGAGATCCGCTTATGAGACCGGGCGATGATTGTCTCTTCATCTGTGAGATGTGTTTCTGGGACAACGTGAGTGATGTTGAAGCCATAGTCTTCTGCGTCTACCTGTTCTTACGATTGTAAAATTGACTGACCATTCCATGATAAGGCGAACCGTAATCACACAAGTATATCGGTATGGCTACAACCGCCCCTGAAGATCCTGGTTACAATTGGTCTTCAATAAGAGGCGTTTACCGATACTGGGTGGTCAGGTTAATGTATCCCAATTGTGTTGTACGATGCCCGTGAAGTTGATCACTGGATTGTTTGATCCAGACTCGATTGCTTACAGACCGCTGCTATATATCTGAATTTTTTCAGTATGTGGCGTTTAACACCCAACCAACAAAGAAACAAAGGTTCATTCGTGGATTGAAGTCACTAATACAACCGTAATGCCAATGTCTCGGTTTCTCTGTGTCAAGGCAACTTAACAGCCCTTGCGCCCTCTTTCGGTACCTCTGATTTTATCATCATACCGGGATTTGTATACTATCTATCTGTATATAGTGACAACAGTTTAAGCCGTGTGGGCTTCAGAGAACCTTCGTTCTTATGCATCTACCGTGGAACTGGATTAGATGATGATCGGTTACGTCACACTCACCCATGTACTACGTGTTGCCAATAGCCAAATCTGAATCAGTTTGTCCAGTGACTGAAATATATCTATCGATCGTACTCAGCAGCCGCTCCTACGGTCGCTTCTTACAAGCCTTGGTTGCTGAAGATCCGAGGGGTGGTGGGGGTAGTCTAGCTGCTACATCGTTCACTCATTACACCTAAGATCCGGGTTCGATTCTCCAAACGTGTGCATAAAGCCCATTTCTGGTGTCCAAAGTCGTGATATTGCTAAAAGCGGCGCGCGAGTCGTAGCTCATGGATTGTCGGAGTCGTAGCTCATGAATTGTATGAGTCGTAGCTCATGAGGTCTGACCTCTGTGTTATACCTAGAACTTCTTATTGCATAAAACAACATCTCAACCGTTCATACATTGAATCTACCCGATCAAGCATAAGATATCTTAAACTTATTGCTTGCAATTCTACTACAGTTAGCTGTGTGGAAAAGACAGATATACAGACCTGATTCAGTTCAATAACGTGTGTTCAGCAATATCAACACTAATATATGTCATTTTCAAATATATATTTTCAGCCACAAATGTTGATGTACTGCGCCAACACCGCCTGCAGCCGCACCCACTGCAACATCGTCGATCTGGTGTACATAGGGAGAGCGTGCAACAACACAGAGTGGCTGGACAGGTACCTCACTCCGACGATGAATACAGACACGTATTCGGAGCAGGAAACGTATTCACCGGATACGTATTCACAAGAAACGTCCAACCAGTAGACCTGCACTCTTGCTCATCCAGCTTCGAAATAAACAAACGTCGATAAGGCGACCAGTTGTTATCTTGTTTGTTGGAGTGGGGCAGCCTAGTAACTTCGCCACTTTGTTGATTTTATTAAATATACTGGCGCTTAGTCTACACCGAAATGATACATCTACCTGTTATATTTTCTTACAATTTAGTTTGATTTAAAAGCAGGAAGATTTTGGGGCATGATACACAACTGTTAGTCTGCCTTACAGTCCCTGAACCATATCTTTCCTGCAGTCTTATCCCCGCCCAACACCCGCAATGATAGCCCTAAAGGCAGCAAGGCTAGGTCTATATGGGGCTCCTTTTCAATCTAGACAGGTTTATATGTTACAATCAAAATATGTATTCAGAGACTAAGCTTTAGTCTACACATAATAATTTTCGAATTTCTTGCCCCCAGTTGCCACCGAACCAGTTTAATGTTACCATTTAAATGGATGCCAAACATGTAACGCCAAACACTGGATTGTCTTGTCTACATTGGATTATTTTCAACTGGACTATAACTGAACAAATCTATGCAGGTGAGCTACAGTGATTGCGCCACTAGTTTTTACTCATTCGACGGAAAGGTTATACTGAATATTATACTGAAATAGCTAAAATACGCCCACATTTTGCACAAAAGTTGAAACAGACTCCGTGACAACGTACACTGGTTTATTACAACCCTCTTCAGTAGTAAGCTGTAGCAAGGTCTTGACATAAGTAACGTGTATACCAAATTTTGACAAAATAAACTGTCTTCAAAATCATCATTTATGTTTTTTTCAACTATATGGCGTTGACGGTTTGAAGTGAGTTCTTTTAATACATTACCACAATTGCTGCCGGGAGTTAGTAATGGACAAAGCTGAACGAACCCAAGAAAACTTGGACGTACATGTAACCCTTACCCACAGACCGCTGTGAAGTCTCCTGCGCCCTGATGTAACTGTGTCGGATGTCATTAAAGGTGGAGATCGTCTACGATCAGCGTGGGTGGCTTTCTCACTAACATTGCAGATATCTCTTCCATGCTAGATAAAGAGTGGGGTAGTTGGGGTGATTTGGGGTTTACGTCACATCGTCATTGTTCCAGCCATATAGTTGAGAGATCAGTCCTACAGAGGGAGGACTGAGGGAGGGAGGGAGGGAGGGAGGGAAGAGACTTACTCAGGCATAGAGAGATTCCTGTAACAGTTGCACGCACATAAATACGTACAGACGCCCAGAGACCGAGATCAATGTCTTCACAAATGCTGTATCGACAACTGCTCTGTCGAATCCATCAAAAGAAGATATACACACAATGATATGCGTCATTTCTTTGAAAGTGTGTCAGTGCCGACTTGCTGGCCTGAACTTATCTGGGTCAAACTCTTCAGTAGGTGATGTGCCATGCCTTGTCTGTATCTGCATGAAAGTACCTTAACAGACTTATAACACCTGTTACACCTGGTCAAAAGGAGGATGATTACAAAATCTATACGTTCAACAGAAACACCCCCATCAAGCATCCCACTTGTCCTACATTGTAGCAATACATAGATATGAATATCGATCAGAATGATCAACATAATGGTTTGGGTGAAGAAAAAAAAGATAATGTAAATTAAGTCAATTCATACAAACTATGCTGATATTCCAAGAACGAGACGCACCCTTATCAGCTGTTGCCGTATCATGATATAAACTTTCAGAGCAGAGCAAGAAGTCTTCACTGGTTATCAAGCCGCTATTCGAGTCTCGATCAGGTGCAGTCTGCCAACACCAAAACCTCTGTCATACAGAAGAAAGCCTATCCGGTCACTCGAGAGGGAGACATTGTTCAGGTTTGTGTTTTTGACACCTTATAAAGGTAGAAAATAACATTTTGCTATCTTTGCTGTACACCTAATGATGACTAGATTTCGATACACTGTCGCTGGTAAGAACCGTGCCACGAAAGTGCCGTCCACGTTTGTTTGGCGGAGTTGGGTCTGTCTGTTTTATCCAATCTGCTACGCTACCATTATGACAAACCAATGGAAATGATCAGTACGTCCTTTTCGCTCTAATCAGCAAATGTCTGGAAAATACTAATACGTATGCAACGTATGAATATAAGTGAAATTGATGACAGTATAAGGTTATGCATTTACATGCATCATATAACAAAGCACATACAAGTGTTTACGGGTTCATTATGTTTTTTGCTGTTGTCGGTTTTGCAAAGGCGATAAACGTGTACGTGTGATAACTGTACAACAATTCTTATAGCCGCCACTAACTCTTCCAGCTCAATTATTGTTAACATTCCTTGTTTCAACAAAATCAGTAATTACTCTTTTCAGACAGTGGATTGTCTGGTGTCGGATCTTTACGGTACACCGGAACCCTTTTTGCGAACACTGATTCTCAGTGGTGCGTTCATGGAATGTTCATCACTACAAAACTTTCGTCTTTACATTCAATGAAAACCGTTTCGTCGGAGTTAAAGATTGACCGTGACATGTTCTGACCATTCTTTGGCCTTGACATTCTGTATTCTCATTTAATCAACTATTCCAGAGTGGGAGTGCACGCTGAAGTATGAAGTCCCTCCTCCTCGCGTGTGTGCTGACTGCGTACCTGTACACACCTGTGACAGGTGAGATGCGACTGCTTCCTGATAAGAACCTGTCGGAATCGGATATAAGTGCATCACACAAATGCATGTACATCTGTCAGATGTGCGCTGTAGTAAGTAAACACCTCGCTAGTACGGACTTTCATATTCCGTACACGTTATCCTAGTAGCTACAGTTTACAGCAATGTTTTCTCTTTCCTTAATTACGTGTGGGGGTAGCCTAGTGGTTAAAGGGTTCGCTCGTCACGCCGGAGACGGGTTCTATACCCCACATAGGTATAATGTGTGATGCCCATTGATGGAAGGAATGGACGCACTATAACTCACTCACTCTCTTGTCTTAGTTGATCATTGGATTGTCTGGTCCAGACTCGATTATTTATAGACCGCCGCCACATAACTGGAATACTGCTGAGCACGGCGTAAAACTCAACTCAGTCAATCTTAGCAAAATTGCTTGGTAATTACATCCGGTGCCTCAATATCCCATGTGTCCTGGCTAAATGATAAGTTCGTTTCACTCCATTTAGTGGATTTACGTCACAGTGGATGCATCTATAGAAGTTGCCCCTTGACCTGTCAAGAAATAAACAACCCATTTTCTTCACTTTTATTTTTCATGGAATATTTATGGCCCCTAAATGATCTTAATATGGGAGGGACATATACACTGCATGTTTGTGTTTTCATATGTGTCAGAAAGCTGACTAGATTCAAGTGAATGAGTACACACATAGATATGTTAGCATGTGTCTGTATGAACATCTTTGATGTCGGTGACTCAGACTGCGATGGTCCGTTGATTAAGTGGACAGTTAGACAAGGTTACCTGTTGGCACGGCGACACCAATAATGGACTTGACGCATTGTACCTGTAAGGGAATCGAACCCGGGTCTTAAGCGTGACGAGCAAACGCTTTAACCACCAGACTACCTAAAAACATTTTGGAGCGAAATTGCAAAATTGTTTATGCGGTGTAATGAAGTACTCACCTGTATTTGCGCCTACCTGTATATGTGTAATCTCATAAACGCCAGTGCCTGGCAGGCTAAACCTTCGATCACACACTAGATTCATTGCTTGTCACAATGTGTGATTATATGACGAAATGAAATTGTCAGTATTCACCGGAGGTGCAAAATACCACTGCTTCAAGGTCACGCGTTTTATTAGAGAAGCAATGATATCATAGTGGATTACACGACCTCACGATGTACGTTTTGATGCATTTAGGGATCGAACCTCAGATCCTCTGCTCTTTGGGGCTGACACACTATCCATTGGGTTACGACGTTCTTGTCCTCGATCTGTGCAGGGACGACACTCGGGAAGACCAAAGGTGTTTGTTTGTTCGCAGATTCATCGTAATTCGCCATGATTATATGTTCTTGTGGCTTTCGGTCTTCTATCACTACGGGTTTCCGTGCCATGGTCGGGTCCTAGACAGTGCGTGGGGTGAAGACAATTCTAACCCCTCCCCCTACACACACACACACACACACACACACACCTTCAACATTCCTGGATCCGCCCATACGTCCTGCATTAAATGCCCGTGAAACAGTTACAATTCTGTGATCTAACGTTGTGATACTTAATGTTTACGTCGGCACAAGGATGACGTTATTTGACGTTCTAGGATACTTAACGTGAATAGTTTATTAGTTTTATTTCTGCACGTGCAACTCCATTTCCCTACCATCTGAATCTTGAAAATCAAGTTTCAAACACTTGGTTTCAGCGGTCACTTTAGAGTGAGTATATCAGAGAAAAAAGGTAACTACCGCTGAGAGATGGCATGTGATAGGCATGAAAAATGCTGGCATGACATGCAGAGTCGTTGCAAGGCTAATGGCTCCTCATCACCCGTTTAGTTGCTAAACATAATCAAACCAGTGATGTCAATGACAGTCATAGATCTCGTTACCATTGAGTATCCAAAGTAGCAGATCACAAAAATGGTGGGTGGCGCTTAACTTTTGTGCATATGTATATATTAAGGCGGCGTTTTACCCAGTTCACTTTCTCACAATACACCACACACGCCGTCGGGTATTTTAAGGCAGCCTAAATAACAAAGGTCACCAGAAGATGGCATATCCCCCCGGCCCCCACATATTTGAGAGGACAAATCATCTGAATGTTACTTGATGTTTTCTTAGATTAAGTTTGAATCGTCTCCATGGAAGTCATGAAAAATATAAATGCCATATATCTGTAAACAGCAAAAGGCACCACTTAAAGATCTGCCTCACATATCTGCCAAGATGTGTTGAAAGATATCAAATGGTGCTCGAGTTGTCCTCTGGAAACGAAGTCCATCCCTCCATGTTGAGACTAAGTCAGAATTGTTTCAATGGAAACCAGGAAAAATAGAAATGCCAAAAGATTGTAAATGGAAAAAGGCACAACTCCGTGGTCTGCCTCAAATATCTGCCATGTTTTGCTGTAAGATCTTGAATAGTTTTCGAGTTCTGCTCCGGAAACGAAGTCCATCGCTCCATTTTGAGACTAAGTTAAAACCGTTTCCATGGAAACTGTGAAAATGATAAATCACAAATTTATGTAAATAGCAAAAGGCACAGCTTTAGGGTCTCCCCTACATATCTGCCACGTTTTGCTGAAAGATATTCAGAAGTTTTTGAGTTGTGCTCCGGAAACGAAGCCCATCCCACCATTTTGCGACTAAGTCCGAATCGTTTCCATGGAAACCCAGAAAATTATAAACAACAAAAATCTGTAAATAGCAAAAGTCACCACGTTGGGGTCTGCCACATATACCTACCAAGGTTTGCTGACGAATATTAGGAACTTTTTGAGATGTGCTCCGGAAACGAAACACACCTCTCACTTTTGAGACAAAGTCTGAATCGTTTCCATGGAAACAGAGGAAATCATAAATTACAAAAAAAACTGTAAATAGCAAAAGGCACCAATCTTCTGATTGGTATATCTACCAAGTTTTGCAGGAAAACAAAGAACGGATTTTGAGGTGTGTTCCGGAAACGAAGTCCATCGCTCCATTTTGAGACGAAGTCCGAAACGTTTCCATGGAAACCAAGAAAATAATAAATCACAAAATCTGTAAATAGCAAAAGGCACCACTTTAGGTTCTCCCCTACATATCTGCCAAATTGTGCTGACAGATATTTAGAAGTGTTTGAGTTCTGCTCCGGAAACAAAGTCCATCCCTCCATTTTGAGACTAAGTCCGATACATTTCCAGGGAAACCGAGAAAATAATATATATATATATAAAACTGTAAATAGCAAAGGACACCACTTTAGGTTCTGACTCATGTATGTAACAAGTCTTGCAGAAAAATAGTCCGAAACGTTTCCATGGAAACCGAGAAAATGATAAATCACAAAAACCAGTAAATGGCACCACTTTGGGGTCTGCCACACATTTTTGCAGAAACATACTGAACGGTTTTTTAGTTCTGCTCTGGAAACGAAGCCCACCCCACCATTAGACTAACACCATAATGTTCCATGGAAAAACCAACAAAAAAATAAAATAAATAAAAATGCCCAAACACTGTAAATAGCCAAAGGCACAACTATAGGTTGAGATAGTTTCTGAGTTATGCTCCGGAAACAAAATGATTTCGGAAGGACGGACGGTGGGCGGGCGGGCGGACGGACGGACGGACGAGGCGTCGACTATATCCCCCCGCATTACATGCCGGGAGGATAATAAAACATATATAAGTCACATTGGGATGAGGATCCCAGTAGGGTTTATGGTGCCCAAGTCGTCGTTGTTTATGGGTCCAATAATAAAGAGCACTTCTCTCCCCTGCCCATTCCATCCCGTACATACTATTTGTGTAGGTCTAACGGTCTTCATCGGTGCCCAGATGGGCCGATCCATGCTCATATTGTCGATCACTGGATGTCCCGGTCCAGATTCGATTATTTACAGACTGCCGCCCTATAGGGCCAATATTGTTGCGTATGACGTAAAACTAAACTCACCAGCTCACTCCAGTGTACATACCTCTGTGATTGGTTGTTCCAGGACCTGGAGGCGTGCTTCAACTCCTATTGCGGGAGCGTGGTTGACCCAGCTGGAATTGCCAGGATCGTCTGCGAGTGCCAAGACCTCGAAACTTTAAAGAAGTACGTCTAAGACTCATGCCAAGATCGACGTCGAGCTGAAGACATCGAACCGCCTCACTGTCATATCTCCACACAAAACATTTTAACACACGGATTGCATTTATCACACAAATGCTTCATATTTAAAAAGGGAAATTATCATCTGTGAGAGGGTAACACATTAAGTGTCCTTGGTTACATCGAGGAAAAACCTAAGCATGTTTTATTTCTCCAATAAAAATAACCATTCTTAAAAACGCATACTGTGATCATTTCCTGACACAACGCATAATATATTTCCACAGAAGCCGAAATAGACTACCCACGGCATAAAATGCAAGAAATTCCCTGGATTCTTAAGTGAACAGTTTTAACAGTTTCCATAAAACGATAGAAATAGTGGCCACGCCCATAAACTGAAAAAAGTTTCCTGATTGGCTGATAAATGGGCGGGGCGTGTGTTTCATTACTGTGCTGATCGATGTAGCCAACACAATTGTTGCCAACACAATTGTTGCCCTGCTGTATTACATCCCTCAGACAAATACAGCGAACATTAGCGTGGCACTGACGAACCCAGAAACATAATCGGGGCCAGCCATACTAGAACCAATCACGTTTCTGCCATGCCCAAAGGACACAGCACTGGGAATCGTCGGATGATGACATGCATCATCCAGTCAGTGGATAAACCCATGTCTCTTTTGGCTGCTTGGATGCTGAAAACACATTCTTATATTTTTTACTAGTGCTCTTATACTTATGGTTCGAACATCCTAGCTAGAATTGGTCTTCAGCAACCCCTGCTTAACAGGATCTGATGGTCAGGCTCCCTGACTTGGTTGACAGTAATTATATATAACTGATCACTGGATAGTCAGGTCAGGAATCGACTTTATACAGCTAGCAGGAACATACAACACTTGGCTCACACCAGGAGTACATGGCATTAGCAGGATTAAAACAGGGAGCAAATACTTGTTTCTTTATGAGAGTGAATTTAGTCTTACGCTGCAATCAGCAATATTCCAGCTATATGGCAGCAGTCTAAATAATCAAATCTGAAATGGTGATCAACAGCATGAGCATCGATCTACACATTTGGGAACTGATGACATGTGTCAACCAAGTCAGGGAGTCTGACCACCCAATCTCATTAGTCGGCTCTTACCACAAGCAGATCTGCCCTTTGTAGTAAGTATGGGTAGCTGAAGACCTATTCTATCCTTGATCTTCATGGGGACGTCTCCTTTATGGGTTTTAGCTACCAGGATGCAGTCTAAATGTCAACACCAACACCACCACATACAAGAAATACATTAGGCTTCTGACTGAGCTTTATTCTGTGTTTGTATATACAATATAAATACACACATTGTGTTGAGTCACAAAGAAATACCATATATTACTGAATCACCTTCAGACATTGAACAACTCATCTATGTCCTCGGTTCCTCCAAAACAGAACATACTGGCTAAACAACAAATATACAGTGTTATTAAATCTTGACACAAGGTTCAGCTAATCATTCCATAGGCCAAGTGTTATAGGTCCTTTCAGCATAAAATATGTGACGGCGCTCTCATATTGTCACATCCACATCGAAGGGAGCACACAGAGCAGCTATTGTCAAAGGATTACAACATGGAAACATTTAATCTCTATTACCCATAACATAACCATAATTTATTCACTAGCATATGCCAGTACATACATAAAAACAGTTCATGTCAGCTTACTGTGAAGTTCAAAAGTAGCTTGTACAAAGTCACTGACAGAGAATATAGGTAAGGGAAGTAACTCTAGTTTGCATATCGGCACACTATCAGCTCTCATAATTTGTGCACTCATGCACAAAGTCAGACTACCTTAACTATACTAAACTAAAAAAATGTGTAGACCTGATATATACTTCATTCTACAGAAAACATTTTCTTTGAGCAAATTAGTTACAATCTGAATCTTTGGGGAAGACAAGTTAAATATCATCATCAACATGGAACTTCGTTTTTTCATCTCACAGCACAATTTCTCACTCTTTTTTACAACATAAACAAAATCATTAGGTTATCTTCCCACATCTTGAAAGAAAGAAACAGTAATAGAGTTCATGTTGATAAGAAAAAAGAGTTTTTCAAAAATAAAACTGAAACTTCAATAGAGCAAGGTTCATATTCAATTCTTATGGACCTTGATTCTTGAATAGCAATTGATGACGAGGATGACTGGCAGCCTAAAAGCCTATTATTAGGGGGAACAGCTGTTCTGGCATGAACAAAACAAAACATATGGGCTAAACTGTAGTGTGTATGGTTTTAAATGAAATTCACCAAATGCCTCCTATATACAACAAGATTTGGAGATGTATTTTACATGTATTTGATAAATTTGTATCAGTGGAATGATAGGAGGCTACTTGAGTCATCAAAACCACAACAAAGTTTATGTCCACCGCCTTTCACATGCTCACTGGACAGGGTGATGACATTTTATGACAATGGAGTTAGCAGCATCTATTGAGTGGCTTTCTTCTTCTTCGATTTGTCTTTCTTCTTCATACCATCCAAGTTACCTTTGAGAAGATTTGCATATGCCTGGCAGATGAAAACAATTCAACACATCAAGACACTTTGAATTTACATGTCCTCTGGGTTTCAAATTCTAAGTATGCAGCACAGCTGCCACTGGAAATGGAATAATATATTTTTGTTTTGTTTGTTGTTCTGTGTCTCACTCAGCAATGTTCAAGCTATATGGTGACATCAGGAAATGATCCAGCATGGATTATATATACCAGTGATCAACAGCATGAGCATCATCTATTCAACTGGAATACAATGACATCTGTAACCCAAGTCAACATCTGGGATGAACCAATTTATAGCCTCTATGACTTATTCCACATGCACCAGCACTGGCTATGTTGAGGTTTGCTCTGTGAGTGACTGAGTTTGGTTCTACACTTCACACTTGACGTTTTTAACAATATTCATGCATTATCGTGGCAAGGGACACCAGAAATGGGCTTCACACATTATACCCATGTGGAGAAATGAACATGGGTGTTTTATTGGACCAGCGAACGCATTAACCACTGGGCTTGCCAGCAATCCGATAAAATTTGAAATCAACTTACCAACTGAAACTTATTAACATCTTTCTGATGCACCTGAAAACAAACACACACATTAACACATCCATGTACATAATCAGGATTCAACAAGTAGTTAATGAGATCATAAGGGTTGCTACTTTGTAAACAATTTCAGCATGTTAAACTCATTTGATATGCCAAATGATCATAGTAATGAACTTTATGAAGTAAACATACCGTATAAACCAGTCCATGTATTTGACTGTAAATTTTGGAACTATGTTAATATTACAAATCAGAGATTTGACTGAGTTGGTGTGCACCAAAACATTCACTTGCATGTCTCCTAAAATGGTCAGAAAAGTACAAAATACTACATTTGTTTGTATAGACATGATAATCACAGTGTATATTAATACTGAATCAATAACCTCTCTAGATTCAAAATCTTCACGAATATTCTTTGACGTAAACCATATAGTATGATAGTTTGATTTAATGATATCACACTGGATGGCTTTCTAGATGACTCAAATACCATCAATGTTGACATGTCTCTTGAATATAGAACTCCACATGAACTGCTTTCGGTTGTTATACATGCTATACTATCTATTCCACAAACCCAAGGTATTTCAAGGGCAGCTGTTGGTTAAACCTTCTAACCTGACTGTATAATGTGCAAAAGCTACTTAGGGGTAGGAACAATTGGTAATCCAACAGATTGTGCAAAATAAGTGGCTTTTGATACAAAAAAAATCAAGTGAGACTTTATTTTCACTAGTGCTAGACTAAGATGGACATGGCTGTGTCTTTTTGAGCTACTCACAACTGTACTGATCTTCTTACTACCAAGGGTTGCCCGAATCAAACACTTGTACTCTGTTGGGTCTGGTACATGTCCAGTTCTGGGTAAAGGTTTTGTCCTACCATCATCTGGAAAAAGTTATCATACATAAATAAATGCAGTTAATCTTCGGGAAATGATAATTTGCATCTGAAAAATGTTAATTCTGTTAATTCTCTTGTCTGTGAGAAACTACTCACATGGGTATGTGTGAGAATTGTTACTGCACTTTCTATAAAAAGGCTGAAAATGAAATAACATTCCATGGTGTAGCGTGTTTTTTAGGTAATAACACAAATGATGATCATGTAAATCATTGCATATCAGTAGATTATCAAACATGTAATTCTGTAAATATGTCAGCTTTCATAAATTTATTGTAAGAATGTTCTGTCATCCACTGATTTTCCAATAGAGCGAACATTTCATGACTGTCCGCCAGCCCGAGTGGGAGAAGTGCAGTACCATGTTTTCCAGTTACACATTACAGTGTGGGAACACGACCTTATACAGAAGCCCAGGTGATTCATTCTTCTCTAAGGAAATCACCGGATGCAATGTGGCATTTCCATACCATATATAAAAAAAACGGTTATATTTTTCTTAATATTTGAGTGGGATTTTTCTGTGAAAATTCTAAAAATTAAACATATTTACTGGTAAGTTATTCAATCATTTACACATTGACTCTTCTTGGCTGCATGGCATGCCATGGCAGGGACATTAAATCATATCATGTCTGCGCAGAAGACATCGCAGCAGAATTTTAATTGAACCCAGTGGTCACAAGCCGGGTAAAATACTGCAACTCTTGACAAGTTACGAGCTTTGTTTCAAGGTTATGTTCACATTTATGAAGGTTGTGAAAGTGCATTACATTCCAGGGTAGAATTTTAGTACTTTGATAGAGATTTCAGTCAAAACATCCATGAAAGCTGGATATTTCAAACATTTTGTGTCCGGGTTGCAACGGAAGCCTCCACACGGGAGACGGTGTTTACAGGTGGCGCTGTCATTGCACTGTACACGAGAAATCACGGGGAAAAAGAAATAGCCCGAAAACATGGTACTGCATGGTATATCAGCACAAAATGGCTGTTGGTGATGCTTTCAAGAGCAGCATATGGATGGCTAGTAAGAACAGTCACAGATTTGTATGCTTTATTTAAATGAAAATCCTACAAAACCCAAAGGTAGATGTTTCTTTAGGAAAAAAATACAATCTTGAGCAGTAATAAACTGAATTAAAGCAGTAATAAGCTAAATTAAACAAGATAAACATGGTAATGTCACCTGAGATCACTATACGTAATATCTCTGGAATGACTGGAACAGAGTTGGTCTTTTAGTGAGTTTGGTTGCAACATCAATTGAAATTCGTGAAATTTAATAAAAATTAACTCATTCAAATTTACTTTCGACACAGTGATATCCTCACTATCACTTTAAATGAATCTGATTCAACTGTAGGTCTCTATATTAAGGCAACCAAACACAACATCAGTCTTACATCGCTTCATCGTGAGGTTGATGGATCCAGATGTTTTACCCTTCTGGAAAAGTCGGGTGAGCTCCGTGAGAAACTGAAGTGGAAGTAGGCGGGTATTAACCAAACCATATAACAGAAAACATCCATTAACATTTGTGCATAAAACCCAATATCGAACTCGTGATTTAAAAACAACAAATGCTTTACTTACAAAGTCATTTTCCAACAACATGCTGCCAACACGGTGAAACTCTTTTGCAATGAAGTCAGTATGTTGATTGAAGGAAATACTATAAGTATACTTCACCTGAAACGGATATTGAATTATTAAATAGTGGAACATTCATACCAAGTTAGTATTCCATTTATTGAATCGTATTAACACACAAATGTAGTTAAATTATTCAATCCAGTGATGGACACACATATATTTGTAAAAACGAAAGTGTCATTGTTGTTCAAACAAACTTTCGGAAATTTTCCTAAACTTCCATTCGGATATTTCTAATCAACCGAAGCTTTGGATATGTAACAGACGCATTGATTGGTCGAAATGCAGTTCCCAGTGAATCCGGATATTTAAACCGGATTGGTCTCAGTTGGTTAGACGTATCCCGAAAGAAGACAGATTTTCATATATATTTGACATAAATACAGATTATCAGATATCACATGTGCGATAATCTTAATGAGAGGGTGAACAGTGGTGCGAGATATACAGAGTAAGTGGAGTTTCAGATGTCTATCGACGCCCATCATATGTCGACAATTTAGAAAACAATGCATGTAATCTCCGTTCCCCAAAGTCAAAGCCTTCAGTAGTGACTACCGCTCAATGGCTCTAACGCCATTAATCATAGATTGCTTTGAACGAATTATCTTGAACGTAACGCAAAATACATGACATCTAATGCTTTCAAGGTCAGGCGCAGGGTAAGTCTTAAACTGTAAGAATCATCTTTGCGGACTTCTTCTCTGCTTTCAACACAAAACCAGTCACACTTGATGATAAGGAAAGCGATGAACATGGAATAAAATTGTAACATAGTCAAGTGGTTAGAGGCCTTCTTGATTAACCTATCTCAACGTGTTCGGGCCAATTCAACTCTTTCTGGCGTTAATATTAATTGTGGGTACCGGTGCTCCTCAAAGCTGTATCCAGTCCCCTGTCCTATTCACACTCAAAACAAAAGACTGGATATCTCATTTATAGACTGACTGAATTTCAGATTTGATGATGGTGATTCTGCCTGGGTTGTATTTATTCGCCAATCGGTGGAAGAGTAGAGGAAAAATATTGATGAGTTTATGGCGCAAAGACAATTTCCTCTCCCTTAACATACATAAAACAAAGGGCGTGATAACTGGATTGCGACAGTGCAAACAATAATGTGGCAAGAGGGATTGTAAGGTAAATTTTATTCAACTTCTAAATACCCTTCAAAGATAAGATCCAAGAATCATTCCTACTCTCCGTTCTCATCCAAAAGTAATAAACAACCATTCCCTTAATTATTTTCACATTTATAGACTTTGCCCAAATCGAACATGGAATTTTCTAGTTCGAGTTTCCAAGCAGTGAAGAATGCATGGAATTGGACAGTCATCCTCCATTTGTCTTGATCAGTGTCAAAGTGTTATCAAACTTTGCATAGACAGCCATGTTTTTCAACCCCGTGCGTGACACGCTCCTACTGTTCAAAGTGACGTTCACTCATTCACTCACTCGGTATTTGTTTACTTTTTCGAGTGAATGTGTTTAGTTTTACGCTTCGAAATATTCCAGCATTGCTTACGGCGGTCTGCAAACAATCGCGTCTGGACAAGACAATCCAGAGATCAACCACATAAGCATCGATCTATGATACGATAAGTGTCAAACAAGTCCGCGAGCCAACCAACAGTAACCCTATCCCGTTTGTCGCCTCTTAAGACAAACATGGGCTACTAAAGAGCAATTCTAACCCGGATCTACTCGGGTTACCTTTTCCGTTCGTTATAGTTGTCGTTCTTACTTGGAAAATTGATCATTGCATAATTTTTGTGGATAATGTTTCATCGTCCGGATTTTAATGTTGACAAATCTAACCAATCGAATGTTCCGTTACAAATCTCCAATGTAGCGTCTACCGGTAGATTTGTGTTGTGTTATTGCAACTTGTGGGAAAAGCATGGGTCGAGAGGAAAACATAACAGAAGACGAAGCTGCACTTTACGACAGACAGATTCGTCTGTGGGGTCTTGACGCCCAGAGAAGGTTGGTGGAAAAAATGGCCAGTTGAATTTGCAGAGATTTGAGCACTTGTCATTGCCGGATGGTGCAGGTGTTCGTGTTATATTGTTCAAATCCTGATCAGTTGTATGATGACGAGTAGTAAAGAGCGTGTTTCTTTACAAGTACAGTACAGTGTGAACGTGTGTCCTATTCCTGAACAAACAGACGGAATTATCTTTGAAAAGAAGTTCGTATTCAGAAGCTTTCAAAAGGTACAGTCAGTGTCAGGCCAATCTATTGTCAACTTTAAAGGGGCACTGATGCGGAGCATTTTCCGTGGACTGGTGTAAACTTTTGTTATTGTTTTTCTCCCGTGAGTACCCGGATGATATCCCAGAATTCGTGACTGGTTCGTGACCTCTGCTGCGCAGTCCGTAAGCGCAATTGATAGTTTAATTATAGACATATAAACTGAGGTGAAGTCAATTGTACTTCATTACAAATGTATTATGAAAACAAATGAAACACTTTGAAGGTTAATCATCTGCCAGTGGTAGAAATGGTAAAAAACTATTAGGACGGAAAAATAACGAAGCAAATGTACGTCTCTATATTTTGTCTCATAACCCTAATTAGTTTATTGTCATATTTGTATGATTCTGAAAATTAATAAAAGAACACACGATTTGCTTATACTCATAGTAAATTTCTAACATAACAGCAACATTTATACATTGTATAGATTGCCAATGTGGATCCTATTTCACACACATACGCGATCTAGTGTGTGTTTTCTGTCATACAGATTCTGCTGAATGCTACAACAAATAAATTAAAACAAAATGCAAATAATGAACAGACTAATTTTATAGCAACAGTGTCAGGCTACTACCTTGTTCAGAAATGTATCCATCAATATCCACGTAAAAGAAATCGTATTCCATTCATCTGCAGCTGGTAAACAATCCTGCTCTGTGTCGCGTGTCTTACAACTGTCTCATTTGCGAAAAAGTAACACATCGTTTCACGTCTTTCGTTGGTGAAAACTAGATAAACCTCTCATTGGTCTCCCAAGATAGCACACCTGGCAACTAATTGTATGATGTCCACTATTCTAAGTAATTTAGTTGACCAATATTGAGCAATCAATCAATCAACGCAAGGGTGGTTAATTCTTTGAAGGGAGGATGTTGTTTTTGCACTCACACTTTACGACAGGGTGTAGTCATCTACACACACTGCCTTTTGACAAATCCGCTAGAAGAACAAAAGTAATTAATCAATCAGTGTGTTATCGGTTAATCCTTTGATCGATGTTTGTTTTTGTAACTCAGGTGATAAACCCTCTTGCATCACTTACATGCACATATTACATAACATACAATACATTTGCCATTACAGACCTTAATTTATAATGTTGAGTATTTACTCCAGACAGGAGAAATGCCAAATGGGAACCTTTGTTGAGTAACCGATGTGGTGTTGCTACTAATTATACCTGTTATAAATTCATGAATTGACCATCAAGAGAATGATGACAAATAACACGTGTAGGTTTACACCATCAAACGCGAGTTACAGCAAGGAAGATGTAATCTCTGTGTCGCATGCAGCCTGAAAACACTTATGGGCCGAAACTGTTTTGAGGATACCAACGGAATTTCGTTACATAAGGAATACACACAGGCATTTGCTGTGTACTTTGGTAAATAAGTGAAATACGTTTTTTTTACGTAAGACAATTTTCAGATTTCTCTACCAAAGCCAAGGTCATCGTTTTTTTGTTTACGAATTCAAATAAATCAACTGTGTGTTTTATTATCATAAATAATAAACCATTGTAGCTACCATAGCTACCAAAATTTACGTATGCTATTTGCTATCACAGCTCAACCAACACTCAAAACTACCTAAATATACAGCTTTGCAATCTTCCGTACTGAAACAAATGGCTTGCTACGTGCCTGTAGACATCATATTTCCATGTAACATGATTAAATATCGAGGTTAAAAACACAGAAATAGGATCAAATTGGATCAGTAAGTATACCATCCAAGCATCTGAAAAGAACTACACTGCTGGGATATATGGTTACGATCAGACAAGGAATACCATGGATATTTTTAAACAAATGGCATGTGATGGGCATCCGGCCTCCTGACTGTTTAAGTGAAGAAATTTTGCTAATATGGACAGGAGCCCAGTTCCTTTGTCCGTCACGGTCGAAGGAGTGGGCGCTGACCAATTTGCGGTCTGCTTTCGTAATTAGACCGTTAGCGAGAAGCATTATTCGCTCCGCATCAGTGCCCCTTTAAGGCCTTCTGCCATGTTAATCAAGACAGTAGACTCATCGCATCTGAGTTTACCGTCCAAACCAGTGACGAATCCCAATAACTCTGTGACATGTGAAAACTAGTTCAGGAAATGTAATATACAATCAGGAATTTTGTAGGCCATTAGGACTATATAGACCAATAAGATTCTATTAACGGTTTATATATTTGATACATGAAGTCAATGTGCCTTTCAGACTTCGTGCAGCACGTGTGCTTTTGGTTGGAGTGAAGGGGCTTGGAGCAGAGGTGGCCAAGAATATTGTCCTCGCTGGTATCAAATCAATCACTCTACTTGACAGTTCGCTGGTGAGGACATAAGTTCTTCATAATGAACATCCTGATTTACTGTTAATCATGTTGATCA
The DNA here is from genome assembly GCF_037392515.1 of Haliotis asinina. Taxonomy (NCBI): domain Eukaryota; kingdom Metazoa; phylum Mollusca; class Gastropoda; order Lepetellida; family Haliotidae; genus Haliotis; species Haliotis asinina. The sequence goes on from NC_090287.1 coordinate 11,469,980, forward strand.
TATGAACATGATACTTATCATACTGAAGTTAACAAATTACATTCCAGTGAACTGGACACTAGTAACTCTTAGGGTTATTTATTAATTACAGAGAATACTTAACAAAATATCATTTGATTATCAAGAGAAGCATCTTCAGTCAAATATACATATGAAGAATATCCACAGATTTCACATCACTTGTGAGTAGTGATATATTTGTGTGTTGATAATAATTTAGAGCTGACCTTTGAATAAAGATGGAACTTTGTGTATTGTGTTTGGTATTTAATACATGCACTGCAAGCTGTATAAACTGGCACTCTTTGGGAATGAAAAAATAATCCTGTTTAGACAATATGCTGGATTGTAAAGCTGATGATAAATGTACTCTCAATAGATGGAACTGAGATTTTAAACCAGTGTTGACAACTTGCCGGATTTGGGAGATGCCGGTTTTGATAGCTTCCACTGTGCTGTGATATCCTGAAATACCAAATCAGTCATCTAGAGCATGGATAGATTTAGGCATTGGAGTAAGACTGAAAATATTCAGATGTGATTTCACTAGCCATTCTGATTACAGGTTGACAATGAAGACTGCACATCTCATTTCCTTGTGTCCAGAGCTGATTTAGGCAAAAATGTAAGTTAAACAAGACAATGCCTTAAATACTGGTTTTCAGTGAGGACTACCCAAAGTGGGTTTTCCCCAGTCAAAGGTACAATTAATCGCTGTAGGCAAGCACTCTTGTGTGAATTTTTGTGACTGTAAGTGCTAGGTGGAAGACTACTGAAATTGAGACTGATACCGTTATGTTTTCTTATGGAGTTCAGACAAAAGTTGTTTTTTTCCAAAATATGAAATAACCTCATACAAATGGTAGAAGTTTCGATATTCTCCAGTTTTTCCATGTCCCCAGCGTGCTGAATCCTCCCTTCATCGGGTCCAGCTGCTCAACCCAATGGTCCAAGTAACAGCTGACTCTGGAGATGTTGACAGCAAAGACGATGCCTTCTTCACCAACTTTGATGTTGTATGTGTCACCTGCTGTCCAGCAGCCACTCAGTGCAGAATCAACAAGTTTTGTGCAGAAAACAACATTCAGTTCTTCAGTGGGGATGTCTTTGGTTACTATGGTTACATGTTCAGCGATCTAGGTGAACATGAATATGCAGAGTAAGTTGTTTGCCACTTTAAGCAACATTCCAGCAATATCCAGACACGAGACAACAGAAATGGGCTTCACACATTGACTTGTACCTATGACTGGAATCGAACCCAGGCCTTCAGCATGACGAGCAAACACTTTCACCACTTGGCTACCCGACCACCCAGTGGGGGAACACGTGTCCTCAACCATGGCAGTAAAACACAACATGTCAAAACAACCATAAAGCCAATAAAACCAAACCCACTCACTTGCTCACTATTTCCAATCTGTTGACCTCAGCTGGTCAGCTGCAACTCATCTGGTCTTAACATACACCCAAGGCAACCCAGTAGATCAAGAGGTCAGACTTGGCTGCAGTAGTTAGAATATCAGTACATGAGGTTGTGAACAGTCAAATATAGCATTGTCTGTGGAGGTGTCATGTCACACTGTGGTGTATTAACGATGTATATATGACTCTGTAGGGAGGTTCCCAACACAAAGGCCAAAGCGGCTGATGATGAGGAGACTGATGAACCATCACCCAAGAAAGCAAAGACAGAGGAACCAGAAACTGTTGTTGTGAAAAAGGTATAGAAATGTTATTTCCTCATGTCATACAAAATTCATGTCAGAGGTCTCACAGGATCAATTTTTCTTGTGTATTAATGTACTTGAAATGATTAACCTCCTTTACGGTTCACGATTGGATACGAGGGAGGAGTGCAGAGAAAAGGACAGACAGGTGTTTGAGAAGCATGTGCACTAGTGATGTCAAAGTTAATTGTTCATTAACCTGTGCTGTGCTGTCTCCATGCTTTCTCACACACTGGGCTGTCTCTTTCTTTGCACTCCTCCAATGTAACAAATAGTGTACCGAGTCAATATTTTTATGATAATTTGTTAAACAACTTTTTTTTATTTTAGGGCTTAAATTCTGCAAAAGCCTCACAGAGTTGGTCTTATGTTTTGATTATGATCAGTGTCTCTTTGAGTGTTACAGGTTTATTAGATTTCGAGTAAGACTGCTTATCAAATTTTTTCATGAGCCTGCCCAAACACATATTTTTATGACCCTCCTGTTGAGCCTGTCATATGTGTACCTGTACGCATTCCCTGATTCAGTTTGATGACATACTGCCACCCATCCATGATCTTGAAAAAATGACTGGACTGTTATCACTAACAATACCTGGGTGTGTGGTTACATTGTGTCACAGTGCTAACTGAGTGTGGATATTTGTCAATGCTCTGATATAGTTAGTTTCCTGTACCAAACGAAATACAGAATTTTCAAGGGTCTTATAGTCTCATACACTCTTTCAAAACACTGTGCAACTAATAATATACCCGTGGACCATGTGGTTTCTGGACAGTGATGAGTGACTTACGTAAGGGGTGAAAACTAATGCTTGGCTGTTCAGGAAGTGACTGAAACCAAGACGGTGCTTTTTTAAAAGCAGTGGAATGACAGTTGCCGACTGAGGAATTATTTGAATGGGATTGTGTGTATGGGTTGTCACGGCAATGAAGATTGACCCATCTATATCAGATTTATGTTTGAGCTCAAGAGGAAACACACAGACAAATTATATAACAATCCTGTGGTCCGCTTCCACTGTTATACTGGAATATTCTGCGATCTTCCTGACATGGTTCAGTAATCTATTTTCCTGGGTTTGTTGGTTGTAAATGATGGGGTATTTATGGTAAAGTGTTTATAATGTTCCTGTAATAAATCTCTTGTTCAGTATGTAACTAGTGATTTGTTTGCTGCTTTTCAGTGCATGACATTCAAGCGCCTTGAAAATGCTCTCAGTGTTGACTGGAGCTTAGATGACATGAAAAGGAAGCTGAGAAGAACACCCAACACATACTTCATCATGCAAGGTAAGGTCCTGATGAAAAGCATGTGCAAACTCTGATAATGAAGTGCTGTGAGAACGTATTTATCCTAGATTTTTTATGCTTTTGTCAGTTTGCAATAGACCATCTCTAATTTCATGACAGATTATCTTCAGTAATATGAGAGTATCTGATAGTCCTTTACTTGTTTTAGTTGTACATGTTCCATGTTTTAACAAGCGTTGTGTTGTTCACCACCCCCACACAACTCTGATGCATTTTTTTTTTTAAATGCTGTGAAATAATGCTGTTTAAATCCAGTAGGTCTGATAATATTGTAACTGTTATTGATTTTGTGTGTTTTCAGTGCTTCTCGACTTCTATGGCAAACACAAGCGGAGGCCTCTAATTAAATCAAAATCGGAAGATGTGGTGGAATTGAATGGAATAAGGGAGACAACTCTAGACAGACTCAAGGTGGACAAGAAAGTTGTGCCAGAGGACTTTGCAGGGTAAGACTTTGCTTGAAGGTTAAACAAGAGTGACTTTGTTGAGTACTGACCCTAGTCATAAGATTCCACATCAGTTCCATTGAGGGACTGAAAATGAATGGTTATTTTATTCTTGGCAGATTTGTAAGGCACATTGTATTTGTATGATGTTATGTTAATAACATGTTCTGCTCCAGTTACTGGCTATGTGACCCATTCTAGACCTTTGCAGCAACATGTCCACTCAGATTGTCTCTGTTAGAACTGACACTGTATATAGACTGTGTATAGGTCACAAATCAGGTAGTCATGAGAAGGAGCCACTGTCGGCAGCTTGACTCCTGAATTGTCATTGTCACTGTAACATGATGGCATCACCTTAGATCAGTGACACATTTTAAGTATGCCATCGTTCCCACCCATTTGGCTTTGCTAGTGTCTAGTAAACAGTCAAAGTAAACTTAGTCTCAGTATTTTTTGTTACTCTCCACTACTGAGTCTAACATAACCTTGTAAGAGGTCGCGTCAGGTAACCTTTGAGATAGACCAATCAGATCACAGCTTACCAAATAGCAAAAGTAGACATTCGCACATACCTTTTGAACTTTTACCTCGGAAAGGTTGGTTCCCAAACGATTGCTAATGCTATTTTCCCATGTGATTGCTACAGGGTAATGCGCACAGAGCACGCTACAATATACTGTCAACAGTGTGTAAACAATCACTGAAAATAACAGTTTTGCCAAAAATAACATTTTTGTCAATATTCAAGGATGTTAGATTGCGGAAATGTTAGCTAATGGTAACCATGTCATCAGAAAGCCCTAAACATGTATACTGCAGGCCAAATACCTGTCTGTTACGCGGATTTTCGTTTATTGAGGGATCAGTGTTGGTGGCTAGCGAATTTTTCAAGCCCTGCCAAACCCTAAACAATAGCTGTTGTCTACTTGGTTAAATCTATTCGGCCTTTTTGTGTTTGACTGGGTGGTCATAGTTCGCTCAAAGCTTACCTGACGCGACCTCCTGTTAGGTTTTGTTAGACTCAGTAGTGGAGTGTAACAAAAAGTACTGAGACTAAGTTTACTTAGACTGGTCTAGTGAGCAGCTTTAGTTGGAAAGTTTCCTTAGAACTGACAATTAAACCTTAGTGCACACTGATCCATTGACAAGAGTAATATTGTTGCACATTTTGGGTGTGAATATGGCACATTATATGCATGTGAATATTCTGTGGTCTTTGTGAGGTCAGGCTCAAACAAGCCACTCACTCACCGTGATAGACTTTTAATGACTCTAAGATAAGCCCTTCTGCTGCAGTTTCTGTTTTGCTGAGCTGAGTCCTGTGTGTGCTGTCGTGGGAGGTGTGCTGGGACAGGAAATTATTAAGGTGAGTGCACAGCATTGATTTTCATTCTTACCCTAAAAATAATTGATATGTCTGCATAAGGTCTGAACATTTTCTTTTCACCTTGCACCTCTGTAGAAAATTCTCAGTTAAAATGGTCTTCAGGAAATATGAGGCTACTAAGGAAGTCACAGTGCACCAATGCACTGGTGCATCATCAGCAAGATTTGCTCTGTATGATACGTGATTCATCTGATTTTATATCGATTTAATGTCTTTCTACACATATTGATTACTATTTTGAGTCTCAACATATCTCTCTCTTGTATTTTTTACACAAAACAGCAAACATGACTTGTTGAGAGTGAGTGATGGGTACTTGGCTGATGGGTAGTTTATCTATTAATGTCTGTCTGTAACAGAAATGATTTGGATTATTTGTTTAGAGGTTTACAGTGAATAATGATTTCAGCATCAGACAACTTCCCATTAATGTAATGGCTGCTTGTTATGCACAAAATGTCGAAAATGCTGTATTGCGATATGTATCGCATCTTGACCTCTGTATAAAGATGTGTATCGTATGATGAGAAACCTGTATCATGATTCAGCTAGAGGCTACCAAATGGATCAGGACTTGTTTGATAGTGTGTTCACTTTAACTGCATGGATTCTTGGTCATTATCAATCACAGATATGATACAAGTTGGTTAGTTATATTACACAAGAGTGCTGAATGTGGCGTTCAAGAAACACCCTTTCCTTGACATAACTGTAATGTTATGAACGTAGGGTGCAGTTTAGAAAGTCATCAAATGTAATGTACGATATGGAATTATTTATTTTCATTTATTAAAGAGAGCATATTATTTGAGTGCCCGTGTCATCCTATGTTTACAACACATGTGCCTAAATGTTGATATTTCCTGAGCAACATTGCGTGATGCCAGATGAATGATGTCATAATGGCTTACTGTTATGACGTCATAACACCACTACCTGTCACAATGGTATTTGACCTCTTTGACTTGTGGAAACTTGAGAGCCATCACAATGTTGGCAGTTTCTATCATTTTATGTTGGAGAGTAATTAATTGGGCCTCGTTTCACAAAGCTATTTAATGATTGCTTTGTGAAATTGGGCCATAAATACTAAACTGGCTTCCGTGATATACCATTTTCATAAAACTCATCAAAGATTTAGTATCAAACTTGCTTTCTCTTGTTTGATTCCAGTTCATTAACGTGTTTAATAAAAACAGTATAACACGGAAGGTCGTTTAGTATCCTCTGTATCTAACACACTGCAACATCAATGTTGATGATTACAATGTATCACCTCACTAACTCACTGTATATTTTCAGGCGGTCTCCCAGAAAGACCAGCCACACAACAACTTCTTCTTCTACAACGGCATTGACGGCAATGGCATGGTGGACAACATTGGCAGCAGTCAGCACTGACATCATGACTCTTTATGTATCTGAAGTTTTTACACCAGCCTCAATGTTATTCTTTACATACTCTGAGAATCAATGCAAATCTCAACACTGACAACTGATCATAAATATCTAAGACACATTGTAAGGCTGATCTTTGTCCCACTGCTAACACCTATTTTGCCAACAACAAACATCTATAATATACTAAACTCAGGAACGTTTCATTAACTTACAATGAAACAGGTTGCTTGCCTATGCCATTATTTTGTCATACAACCAAATTTAGAAGATCCTCTTTCTTTTTCATAAGGATATAGTGTCAGGTGAGATGGAGGTGGAGGAGGTACTCCGTATTCTGCATCTAATGTTATACCCAGATATAAAGATGGATTGAAATGCCATGATTTAAAAGTGTTTGGGTTGAAACAGTGAGGGATGTTTCTGTCCAGCTTTTTTGTCTCAACTGAATGAACTGTTGTTTCTGATTTTGAATCAAACTAGTGTTAAGTTTATTGTCCACTGCCAACCAGAAAGCATTTAAGCTCACCTGGGACAATTTCATGTCATGGTTCATAAGCATTTTTCCTCTTTGGATTGATGTGTAGTTATTCCTGTTCACAGGTGAACTAAGATTTGTTAAAGTATCACATGATCTTATGGGAAACCACGAGACACTGTTATATCTTTTTTGAAATGATAACATTTATATATACATTGTTCACAGAACAAGTGGCACTTAAATTTGGTCAATATAGTTTTAGCCAAGGCAGCAATTTCAACATACAAAAGGTACCAAGTCAGATTAACTTGCACATACCTATTGTTGCAACAAAAACTGTGTGAAAAACTAAATTAAAGTATCTAGAAAAGTAGGATTGTAACAGACCTTTGGAAAGTTATTTTCTCAGTTCAGTTTAGTTACTAGACTTCCACAAGGACATGCCGACGGAGATCAAGCACACATGTAAACATTTTCATCAAAGTATTGTCAGTTTGGGAATGGTCACCAGCTTGTGACTATTTTTGTAATAAATGCAATATATTTGTGTCGTTGTGTTTGTTTTTATGTTGCCTGTGATGATTGTGTCTAAGATTCAATCCCCAAGAATCTGTGCTTGTTATAAAAGGCAGCCAATTGGATTGGGGGATAAAATGCGGTGACGTGGTTGATTTAGAGTCCCTGTTAACCGACAACCTTGATTGTCACTTACAATTTTGATCACCGAGATATTGGTGATTGAAGAGCTGAACAACAAGGTTATTGTGGAATCAGAAGTGTTGGTTCCATATTCAGTCTTCACAGCCCTAGAGATTAATCTTCAGTGGGGTATCACATGCAGAGTACAATTTGGATGGATCTCAGGGTGGTCTTCTTCACCTCCTGAAGTAGAGACTGCACTGTGAGCTTGTGTTGTAGACATTCAACAGAATCTCTGTACCATATTGAAAAATAAAAGAAATTTAATTGTTTCCCCAGGAGAGAATAATCATATTTACAAAGACATTTGACAACTGATGTTATTCTTCCAATTTATAACAATTGAATGCAAGGAATGAAAATACTGAAAAGAAAATGACAGTATTTTGGTGGTAATGATGTGAAGAAACAGCTAAATTCTTCAAGGCTTCAGGTCCTGGCTATGGTTTGCTCCTACTAGAGATCATGTGGTCTCCGCTCCTGCATTGTAAAATCATGTGGTCTCCGCTCCTGCATTGTAAAATCATGTGGTCTCCGCTCCTGCATTGTAAAATCATGTGACTCGTTGCGTTGTAAAATCATGTGACTCGTTGATGAGAAATGAACTGAAGAATGGCATATGTATTATTGAAATACTGAACAAATCTTTAACATTCCCATGCAATCTGTTTGTGGTTGCCTCATTTTACTCTGAACATTCTGGATCGACTTTTTCACGTGTACAAAGGAACTTGTAACACAAATACACGTGAACCGCTCATGATATCAACGCCACGTATCTTTTAAGGACGCTTCAATCATTTATGCCTAACGGCACCTAGAATACACAGTTCATGCCGAGTGAGTGAGTGAAAACCGAAAACATCGCGACATATCATTCATGTGTCGACAGAAACTTAGGAAATTGAAATCATGTTGGGAATATGTATATACAGAAACAGAGAGGTATTTTGCATACCATACTTTAAGAAGTTTGATACTGGTTAAAATATACATACTTGAACGAAAAAAGGAAAGAGAGAAACACGTTTCTTCTAAGTACTGTCCGCAACTAATAAAGTGTTGTTGCCACTGTCAAAGTCATCGTTAGAGACCATGGTCTTTTTTGTTATCAATTTTTTTAAATGTTCCATCAAAATTTCTGTACATTCAAAAACTAATGATTATTACTCGAATTCTGATACCAGTCTTGAATATTTCGTTTGAAACAACATAGCCTGGGAGAATAAACAAAGGTCAATGAAAGAAAAATATATTACGGCCATTAATGGTTCATCAATAAAGGGAGATAACTATAGACGGCTAGATCCCATGATGCACCTTTGTTTACAGGTACACCAATATGGCTGGTCGGCCCTCCATACCTGGAGCAGCCGAAGTGATCGGGTACCACCGCCGGCTGGACAGGACACCAGAAAAAAAGTTTCATGAATTACCTGACACCGACAAAAACTTAATCAGTCAAATTCGAAGAGCAACAGAGAAAACAGTGACATCTGTTGGAAAACTAAAGGAGGATATCGAAGAACGGTTTGTGTCAAATTGTGATACCGGCGGCCTTTTTTAAAGATTTATGACAGAAAATAATCTCTGGGAACGATTCATATTAGTTAACTGTTGTTCATAAAACTGTAAATTTACGAACGACACTGAAACATTTATACCTACATTATTGATTTTAAAAATCGATTTTGTGTATGTATGCGTGTCATAATAGCGTGTAGCTCTGACAACATGTAACAAATTCTCTAAACACTTTATTACTTATAACTTGCTCAGTTTAAAAACGTTTAGTGAAGAACTAACCTCTGGTTAATCTGGACATTGGAAATTTGAATCATGGAATCAAATACCCACTCTTTTTATAGTTTCATGAAGAAAAATCTCAACATCAGTTATTCAGACATCCTTTCGCACAGTGCTGTTTGAGGTGCAATATATGTGGTAAACATGTCACTGTGAGATACTGGATCTGTACATGTTGATATTATGTTTCAGTCTTATTGTTCTTAGGATAAGACACATTAATATGTTTCTGGTAGCTTACATAGTGACGGTCAGTGTCACACAGCTCACCAATTATAAAGTCATGAAAAATATCTTCAGACAACAGCAGACATGAATTTCCTTACCCACTTACTCACTCTCTCACTCACTTTACAACTTTTATTTTCATATGCTTTTACACTTTTCATGTTGAATATACAATATATGCACCCAGAATGAAACATTGTTAAACCAAGTTGGACAACAACTGCCTTTGGTCAAGTGTCGGTGTCCTTTAACTGCTGCAATAATGCAGATATTGCATTTATATTTATCATAGAAAGGTGGTTGTGTTACTGAGAATTCCTGTATTTAGGCCCTCATGAAACTTAGCCCATGGGCTAAAATACAGAATCTCTAAAATACAGAATTTCTTTTCATATTTATGATCATGGGCTTAAATTTGGATTTAATTCTAGGGTGTTCAAAGTTATGGTAACATTCCAAATGCAGAGACTTTGACGCTTCAAATACTCTCTGTTGAGACTAGTCATTGTCTTAGATGTCAGTCAGTCCTGTCATAGAAGTTAGCATATTGCATTAATTAGACTGTCAACTTATCATTTATGTTCATATCTACTCACAGTAGACAGTATGACAGTTTCATAATTTTCCATTTTGAATTAATAAACCAGTTTCCTGATTAAAAAGGTTTCCAAAATTCTTTTTATTGTTATTAAAATACTGTGCATTTCAAAATTTTGGCCTGGGCTTAAAAATGGTCAAAATATTTCTTCACTGGAACAGTGGTTTTCAGTATTTAAGCCCAGGGGTTAAATGAGGGAATTCCTGGTATGTATTGAAATGGTTTCTGTGGGTTAAATGGATACATTGTGCCCACACTTCTTTGAGTTTGAGATCCTCATTCAAGTAGGACCCATAAAGATGCGGGTAAGAATTGATCTTCAGTAACCCTTGTTTGTCGCCAGAGGCTACTAATGGGATTAGGAGATCAGGCTCGCTGACTTGGTTGACACATGTTATTATATTCCATTTGTGTTGATCAGTGTTCATGCTGTTGATCACGGGACTGTCGGTCCAAACCCGATTGTTTACAGACTGCCGCCATGTAGCTGGAATAAACCTAACCTCACTCATTCACTCTTTAATTCAAGATGATACTTGACAATGATGATGAATTTGTTTACAGAGAAAAAATCATTGAAGAGGAAAGATCTTTACGACTTGCTGTGGAAGAAAAGCTGAAGGGTCAGCTGGTTGATATGTACAAAAGTTCTGATGTTAACAGTGAACTAAGAGATAGGTTACCGAGGGCAAACAAAACAGACATACTTGCATCTGAGATGGACCCTGCTAGTGAGCAACCCAAGCAGAATGGTCAAGGTTGGAGAAAGCCTGATGAAGTGTTGGACTCCACAATAATGAAGCACAACCACAATGTTCTGTCAAGGAGCCAAGTTACCGAGGAAATGGTGTAAGTAATCTTTAACTTGCATTCATGTACTATGGCCAAATGGAAATTAGAGGGACAAATAGACCTTTTGTCTTCAGAATAGGTCTATATATGTTCCAGAATAGTCAGAAATAAGGCAAGTGAGTAAATACAATCATTTCCAAGTCATAGGCCACTTTTGCATTCCGTCTGTATTGGTAATGTCATGTCACCGCTCATCTTTGGTTATAAAGGCCACCAGAATGGAATAGATGGTGAATGTCAGACCCAGACTCGATTATGTACAGACTGCCACCATATTGCTGGAATATTGCTGAGTGTGGCATAACTCATAATAGGAGGCTACTAAAAGTAATGGATGGGCAGAGTTACTTGGTCAATGCAAGTGGTATCACAACTGCACCAGTTGATGCTCAAGATGTCAGTCACTGGACTACTTTTAGTCAAGATCAAACAGAATGCCTTTGGATTATTGATTATTGAATCATGGATTATTGATAATCTGTCATTAAACTAAAACCAAAGGAAAAATAGAAAATGGTTTAGTTAAAAAGTGAAAGCTACTGTGGTCACTATTTCTAAATAATGTTGAGAGATAGTTTTATTGTAATATTTTGTTCATGTTATTCTTATTATTTGAAAACAAAAGTTTATGTGTACAATGTCATATGGAAATATGTAACTGTCCGGACATCAGTTACCTTTACTAGTGTTTCATGGACGTAAGGTTTCTGGGTTTTCTTGTTGCCAAGGTGTTTGGTGCAAGGGAGATAATATTGTGATTTCCATGGAGGAATGAATTACCTCCCTTCAACTATGATTCATGCATTTTTTGTGGTGATGTGTCAGCCAGTTGTGACAGCTTGTGGAGTAGCAGCTTGTAGGTGTTGCAGGTTATTGTATTCCTTTATATTGGACTAACAGATTCATCCTGATCATTCAAGTGTGTTAATCATCAGTTCTTTAGTCCAAGCTAATTTGATTAATTTTAATAAATAATTAGGATAGTCAAATTTGTCAAATTTTGTCCAGTTGCCAATAAGCTGTTTGTTTGAACCATTCTATTCATTGACCCTTTTCAGTGAAATTTTGGTTATAAAACTGATGTATGATATTATATGAATTCTTCAGTGATGCATAAAATTTATGTGAAATTACCTGTTATATGATTTGCTGTACAACAAAAAAATGCGGACTAAGGAAAAAATAGAAAAAAATGCCACAACTACAGCAGTATGGAACAATGTCAGTGACATAATTCAACACAAAGAACATGGAAGAATATGCATACATGTCTACATGTCTGCATAGTATGGATGATGGACACTTATAGCTGGGAATGGTCCACACTACCCCATCCTTTTCACACACATGACTCCAGGGTAGGATTTGTCCACCACACCCTATCCTTGTCACACATGTGACTCCAGGACAGGATTTGTCCACCACACCCTATCCTTGTCACACATGTGACTCCAGGACAGGATTTGTCCACCACACCCCATCTTTGTCACACATGTGACTCCAGGACAGGATTTGTCCACAGTATGCACAGCCTTGTGACACATAGTTCAGTCTCTCCTGGCTTCCGCAGCAAATTTTTGAGAATTTCGTGGCAAATTTAAGCAAATTCTGCTCCCCCTTTTCAATATTCTGCAAAACATTCTGCGACTAAAACATTTAGAAAAAACAACAAAAACATTATACAGACCTTCTTAGTTTGATTGTCAAACACAGATATAAAGTTAAGTCAACAGTACACATCACATCTTGAGTGACAAAGCATCCAGTCCTTTCTCTGTGTTTGACTTTGAGAATTTAACACATTCAGAAAGTTATTTCTCTCCTCTCAATTGTAACTTTTATGCAGACGAAAATGATCGATTATGAGAAGGTAATTGCAGTGTCAAATTCATCTAATATTACTTGAAAAATGTTTTATTAATAAAGTATCTTGTTTTATTAATAAAGTATCTTTAATCATAATTATTTTGAAAATGTTGTCACAATAAATATGTCAGTCCTTTTTATGTCTAACCAGCCCTGTTTTTGACATTAGCTCTACTTTTTGTTTCGGCCGACAGTCAGTTTTCACTCAGTTTTTGAAATATACAAATTCAGTGACAGAAAAGTGGCAAATTCTGCACAGATTCTGCACACAAATTCATTTGCCGCGAACCAGATGTTTTTCTGCATGGCAAGGTAAATTCAGCGATTTTTTTCTGCAACCGCGCAATCCAGGAGGGACTGTCATAGTTAGACTACAGGGCTGGATGGGTCCACAGTACCCCGTCCTTGTCACACATGTGACTCCATCATCCATGGAAGGATATGTTCACAATGCCATATCCATGTCACACAGTTACAAGGCAGGATTTGTCCACAGGACACTATCCATGACACATGACTTCAGGGCTGGATGGTCTATGGTGCACCATCCATCACACCTGTGACACCAGGACAGGATATGTCCACAGGACCCCATCCATCACACGTGACTTCAGGGCTGGATGGTCTATGGTGCATCATCCATCACACCTGTGACACCAGGACAGGATATGTCCACAGGACCCCATCCATCACACGTGACTTCAGGGCTGGATGGTCTATGGTGCATCATCCATCACACCTGTGACACCCATACAAGTAAATGTATTCAGAGTCAGCATAGTTCTACAGTAACCAATGCTTGTCCATGAAGGGATTCTGAGTCAGATAAGGTTTTTGAAGCATGTCTACCCTGAATGTGAATGTATGATTCTCACCTTGATGGCTGATGGCCCACGGACTCAAACAGTAACATTAATGCAAGATTCTCACCCTGATGGCTGACAGCCCACGGACTCTCACAGTAACATTAATATATGATTCTCACCTTGATGGCTGATAGCCCACGGATTCAAACAGTAACATTAATGCAAGATTCTCACCCTGATGGCTGACAGCCCTAACACTTTAAAGGTAAGACAAATACAAGATTCTCACATTTAAGACTGATAGCCCACAGACACTCACAGTAACATAAATACAAGATTCTCATCCTGGTGACTCTCACGGTGACAGAAATACAAGATTCACCTACATCTTATACAGATACAGAAACTAAGCATACCCCTTAATTCATTGAAATGAACCACCTAGATATTGTTTTGGAGACTTGTGTTCTCTCCACCCTTTAGCACAGAAATTTTGAATGCTTATATCCAAGCTGGTGAAGCATGTATTCATTGTAGCATATGGAGTGTAATATATCTGGCTTGGATGATGCTTTGCTGGAATAATCGTTGTATAAATGTATTTATTCCTGATGAAACTGAAAAATATCCCTTCCTACTCTGGGAATGGGATCTTATTTTAACAGTACGACTAGTGTTAACTGCATCAGTGGTGCTCAAAACACATAATTTTGTCATCAGATAATCGGACAATTCACACCTGACTCAACACATTGAAGTATTGTATTTACTGATAGATGACGGATGTGTTATACAACATACGTCCTAGCTGGTACATACATGTTATATCTACCTATCACAGTGAAATACACACTAAATATAACATAGTAAGTTCTCTAGAAGAAGCTTGTAGGTCAGTCACTTACAGGTATCTAAACAGTGAAGAGGGTATCATCACACTAGATATATATTCTCGCAAAGCCGTATATTAAACAAATACTTTGGTGTCTGGGCAGAAACATGTTTTAACACAGTTGCAATTCTATCATGTTGATTGATGTTTAGTGCTGCAATAAACAAATATCCTAGGTTTATGACAGCAGTTTGTAAATGGAGTTTGGACCACCAGATAATCCAGTGATTAACGTCATGGGTATTGGTTTATGCATCTGGAATCTGATGACATTCCTCAGCCAAGTCTTCAAGCCTGACCTCCCAATCTCACCAGTCACCTCAAACAACAAACATGGGTTGCAGTTTTTATACTGACCCCCACAACAAGAAAAACAGTAATGATGTGTATTTGAGAAGTCATGATTCCTCTTAGTCTTACAGCATATTCCCCAAAGCACAACCATAGGATTCATATGATGAGAGATACATTTCCCTGAGTCACTGCTCATCTGTCAACCACGGATTTGTCTGGTCCAGATCCTTTACAGTTCAGTGAGACGTAGCTGGAGTATTGGACCTGGGTAAAATGTGATACATTCACCCACCATTGCAAAAAGTTGGCACAGGCTATCATCTGGACCAGTTGTATTTTTTACCATAATGTTATGAGAGCCAGTTCTCTGTAATTTGTGTTATTGATTAAGTGATAGTTACTATTGGGTCACAATGTTTAGAGTTTTGTGTGGTTGTCATCATGGGTCGCATTTCGAATCACAGTAATAGTATTTTTGCATCATGCCGTTTTAGGTAGCGCTTTGGAGTTGCTTCACCTTATGCACTCTTAATATGAGTGTGGGTTTTTGACTGATGGTAAACATGAGTCCGATTGTGAAGCTTCCTGTACCTTTTGTCACGGGTATGTTTCACTATAACAATAATTAGCCATTTTTACCAATCTTCCGTGACACATCAGTGTATGGCAGGGATCAGAATTGTGCCTAATGGCATGACCATTTTGAATGCCAGATGATAAGAGGAAGTCTGCTAGGATGATAACGTAGATTGTTTGTCCCTAGGTCAAGGACAAACGAAGCTGAACGACTATACTTGCAGTCTTGATCGTTTTTTGGAAATCCAGCTCTTATGTTTTACAGGCTTATATGATGAGTACTGATTTAGCAGACAATAAATTGAAATGACATAAGTGTGTTTAAAGTTGAACTTGTATTATCAAAAGGTATGCACACACTCATATTGACAAAGGTACACCTGTCTGGTGCTCTGTGGCACTCTTCAAAAGATTTTTCATTTCTGTCACTGTATTGTTTTGTGTACATTTGTTTGCAAGTTTTTTGTTGCTGACAACTCCAGTATTCACGTTAACGCAGAAACCAGCACTTTTCACTCAAAAGGTAATAAAAACACTCAAACATTATGTTTGCCTACATCTTTTGGATGCAGTTAAATTCTGATCTAATTAATTTAAGAAGTACTTTATAACACCAGCGTATTTAGAAGACATTAAATTGTGAAATGATTCTAGATTGTAATGGAAAGTTTATTGCACAAAAGATTTGGACTAAATATTAATAATTTTATATCTGTACGCATGTACAAAACCGACCACAAACTCTGCAACCCTGTAACATGTACCATTCAGTGAAGTTACAATATAACTTGAGTAGTGTATATTTCTTAATACTAACCGAAGATGAGCTTCCCAGCATTGTTGCTTTGTGAAAAGGAGCATTAACATAGTCATTTGTCAGCAGAATGTTGCTGACAGTGGGAATGCATGTAACTGAGAAGATACGGCAACAGCTGTATGCTGCATGAAATATAATTTAATCTACATATAGCCAAGTACTTGTTATTATACATTGTTGTCTATATTCTGTAGTCTTGGTGCTCACAGATATATTCTGCAAAGTATATTTCACTGACAGACCTGTTGTGTTTCACATTGAGCAGGAGAACCAGTGTACATTTTCAATGAGGTAAGCTGTTAGTTGGATATGTGTATGTAAATCAACTCTTGATAGAAAGTCCCATTTTCTGATGACAGAGGGGCCAATGGGGTAGGCTAGTTGTTAAGACGTTTGCTCGCCGCCACAAAGACCCTGATTCGATTCCCCACAGTACAATGTGTGAAGTCTATTTCCGGTGTCACTCACTGTGATGTTGCTGGCGTACTATGTGTGAAGTCTATTTTCGGTGTCCCTCACTTTGATGTTGCTGGCGTACTATGTGTGAAGTCTACTTCCGGTGTCCCTCATTGTGATGTTGCTGGAGTACTATGTGTGAAGTCTATTTCCGGTGTCCCTCACTGTGATTTTGCTGGTATACTACGTGTGAAGTCTACTTCCGGTGTCCCTCACTGTGATGTTGCTGGAGTACTATGTGTGAAGTCTATTTCCGGTGTCCCTCACTGTGATTTTGCTGGCGTACTATGTGTGAAGTCTACTTCCGGTGTCCCTCACTGTGATGTTGCTGGAGTACTATGTGTGAAGTCTATTTCTGGTGTCCCTCACTGTGATTTTGCTGGTGTACTATGTGTGAAGTCTATTTCCGGTGTCCCTCACTGTGATTTTGCTGGTGTACTATGTGTGAAGTCTATTTCCGGTGTCCCTCACTGTGATGTTGCTGGCGTACTATGTGTGAAGTCTATTTCCGGTGTCCCTCACTGTGATTTTGCTGGCGTACTATGTGTGAAGTCTATTTCCGGTGTCCCTCACTGTGATTTTGCTGGCGTACTATGTGTGAAGTCTATTTCCGGTGTCCCTCACTTTGATGTTGCTGGCGTACTATGTGTGAAGTCTACTTCCGGTGTCCCTCATTGTGATGTTGCTGGAGTACTATGTGTGAAGTCTATTTCCGGTGTCCCTCACTGTGATTTTGCTGGTATACTACGTGTGAAGTCTACTTCCGGTGTCCCTCACTGTGATGTTGCTGGAGTACTATGTGTGAAGTCTATTTCCGGTGTCCCTCACTGTGATTTTGCTGGCGTACTATGTGTGAAGTCTACTTCCGGTGTCCCTCACTGTGATGTTGCTGGAGTACTATGTGTGAAGTCTATTTCTGGTGTCCCTCACTGTGATTTTGCTGGTGTACTATGTGTGAAGTCTATTTCCGGTGTCCCTCACTGTGATTTTGCTGGTGTACTATGTGTGAAGTCTATTTCCGGTGTCCCTCACTGTGATGTTGCTGGCGTACTATGTGTGAAGTCTATTTCCGGTGTCCCTCACTGTGATTTTGCTGGCGTACTATGTGTGAAGTCTATTTCCGGTGTCCCTCACTGTGATTTTGCTGGCGTACTATGTGTGAAGTCTATTTCCGGTGTCCCTCACTGTGATGTTGCTGGCGTACTATGTGTGAAGTCTATTTCCGGTGTCCCTCACTGTGATGTTGCTGGTGTACTATGTGTGAAGTCTATTTCCGGTGTCCCTCACTGTGATGTTGCTGGTGTACTATGTGTGAAGTCTATTTCCGGTGTCCCTCAGTGTGATTTTGCTGGTGTACTATGTGTGAGGTCTACTTCCGGTGTCCCTCACTGTGATGTTGCTGGTGTACTATGTGTGAAGTCTATTTCCGGTGTCCCTCACTGTGATGTTGCTGGAGTACTATGTGTGAAGTCTATTTCCGGTGTCCCTCATTGTGATGTTGCTGGCGTACTATGTGTGAAGTCTATTTCCGGTGTCCCTCACTGTGATTTTGCTGGAGTACTATGTGTGAAGTCTATTTCCGGTGTCCCTCACTGTGATGTTGCTGGCGTACTATGTGTGAAGTCTATTTCCGGTGTCCCTCACTGTGATGTTGCTGGCGTACTATGTGCGAAGTCTATTTCCGGTGTCCCTCACTGTGATTTTGCTGGCGTACTATGTGTGAAGTCTATTTCCGGTGTCCCTCACTGTGATGTTGCTGGTGTACTATGTGTGAAGTCTATTTCCGGTGTCCCTCACTGTGATGTTGCTGGTGTACTATGTGTGAAGTCTATTTCCGGTGTCCCTCACTGTGATTTTGCTGGAGTATTGCTAAAAGCAGAACAAAACCATACTCACTCACTCTGATGTCAGTACTCATGATTTGGATTGATGTAATTCCTTATGGCCTGTGTAATTCAAACAGGGTGAAACTATCGCCTTGTGTCAGAGACAACCCAGGTGCCATGTTAGTATTGTTACTCAATATAGTGACCTTGAAGTCGTCCAGGTTTAATTACCTGTCCTTTCCTTAATATCTTGAAGTACTTTTGATGGAGTGTACTATTCCAAGCAAGTTGAAGAACATGCAGGCTTTGTGTTGCAATGCTCTCCAGTGATAATTGATCAAGTATACACATAACCCAGCTATGAATAAATCGATCCTTCTTCAACTTTATACAGTAGTATTTGATAAATATATTTGTTCAATAAACTCATTGGAATGAAGCTATGACAACAGCAGTGAGAGCATCAAGATTTACAATTTTACTTGAAGAATTCTACTTCTAAGAATTGGGTTTGGTTTACACTTTATGAAAATATATCCATGTCAGAGCAGATAATATGAAAACTGACACTTTGATCCTTGAACAACAAAACTGAATGCAGTGAGGTACCTGATCATTGGGCCCAGCCGCCCAGTCTGTTAGTTGCATGTTGTGACCATAGATTGTTGGGAACCTTTAACACTACCCAGAATCCCTGTGGATTTGTGCAGCAGTTACGAAGGGTGGAAAATGCTGACACCATTCATGGAAATAATCCTGCTTCTGTTGTTTCCTTCTGTGCCTTCTGTTGTTGTTCGAACTATTATGAACTTGGAACTCAAATGTTTTTTCGGTGTTCCATTTCACGTTTTTCTATTATTATTTTTAATCAGTATATTTATGATGCCAGGTCAGAACTGAAAATCCTTATTGTGTCGCTGCATTTGTGATTGTCAGATGGTAACAGTGAAGAGATGATGGAATATTTCTTGGCAGAATAATGATACAAGGTCTTTCATGACGACTTATTGGCCCTGATGATATCCTTCTCGGGCCTCCAGGAACACCAGGATTCAGCTGTAATTGCAAAAAAGTACATCCCTTGATAATCAAGTCTTAGAGTATGTAATCACGAGAGGACCTTCTCTAATTGCTGGGAAAGCCATAGATTAACAAGGATTATTCCACTGGAATCGGCCAAACTTTCCCACTCTGCAAACATGCCATCTAGGAGCAAACAAAAAGGAAATATAAAGATTTCCGCTTTCTGATGAGTTTGGAGCAAATAGTGAAAATTTGGAGAGAACTGTGGAGAGATTGGCGCTCTCACATTAGGAGGAGTATTATGATATTTTAATCCATGTTTAAACATGTTGATTTGGGTTGTGTGTGCAGTTGCGTTCAAATTTAAAGATAATGTTTAGGATCAGGTGTGATCCAGCCTTCAAAGGTCAAGGGTGCAGAGTAGGTCATGACCTTTGTTTGCCAACTTGGGCGGGATACGAACAATTAACAGAAAAGTTTGGGCAACATGAACTTCTACTCAGATAGTTGGTCACCAATTATCTTCGCCTTCTCAGAAAGTGTCATAGTGCTCTGTTTGCCAAGGTTTGACCAGACACAGCTCAGTTTTCTCCAGGAATTAGTCTGAATTATGGATACATTTGTGTAGATATAGATCATGGAGAGCAATAATCATTAACAAAATAGCAGTCAATTATTGATATATATAGCAGAGGTAAATTTGAGCCAAGAGTATCTGAAAGAAATGACTATTTTTCCCATCAGTGGTGAGTTGTGAAGTGTTAATGCAGGGATTACCAACAAAACAGAATCATGAACATAATTTAGAAGCAGAACAATGTGGTGTATTTTGTGAATGCTTCAAAGGTTTTTTATCACAAAAGTTAATGTACGATGATAAGTTTTCAATTATATTTCAGTTATCAGTCTTTTAAGCCAGCCCTACATTTAATGTAGTGTTGTATTTTGTAATTTTGTGAATTATGTTGAATAGTTGTGTTATGTTGTTGCAGATGCTATGCTTATACATGTATTTTGTACTATAGAGTCTTGAATGTATAAGAGAGAAGAAAGTGCAGTCATCAAAATTCACTGTAGCCCAATGCAACTAAACTCTTCTGAAGACTAGCAGATGCCCAATGATGACATTTCTCAAAAACCAGTGGCATTTGTGGATTTTCATTCCTGACCATTTTTCAATGCTTTGATTTCACTACAATTTGACACTGAAACTGACATCAGTAAACAATTTTGTTCTGTATATTCACAACAACTACAAATTATGTTTCCACTGGTATTGTGGACAAGTTTTGTAATGTTATTGGCTGTATACCACTCAACTGTGATGGTTTAGTTTATTTTTAGAAAGGTGTGTTCACCATTGCACCAAACTCAGGATCTTTGGTGTAGCATGAAATTATAACTCAATCATATATCATTTCCTCACTTGTGAACAAACACTTCAGTGTGGTTTCAGTATGTGAGTATAGTGGCTGTTCATTCTAATTATTTAATTATTTGAAGCGAAGGACGTGAAGGATTGAAAAACTGAGAAAAAAAATATTAATTTGACAAAATCTGCAAGTATATATAACTTTGTTTAATTTCCTTATCAGGATATAATTTTTCTCCTGGTACACTGTCGCAGAATATTAACACACATGCTATGTTAAATGACAAATAATTGAGAAATGAAGTCAGTTTTGTCAAATATTTTCAGCAGGGGGGTTCGTTTGGAACCCGTGATTATTTCAGATTAATTTCACATGTCTTTGAGAACATGGAATAAAAACAACTTTTCCAAATTGATATTTGCTCAAGTCTATCATTTCTTCATCGATTTTCCGTTCAATTGATTCTGAATTCCAATTAGAATAAATTCCAATTTAGAAAATTATTTTCAGTTATTTGATCTGAATCTCAGTCTGAGATTATTACTAATTGGTATTTCATTTCTAGGCTTAGCATTACCAAACTGAATAAGATGGCAGCCAATCCTCCTGCTATTACATGGCAGTTAACTCTACTCAGCCACTTGCACAATTAACGACCCACGTTAACGAATATTCTGCTAATTAATCTTTCCAGCCAATCTGAAGAACAGCAATAATTTTGCTTGAAGACTTTCAAGTAGCTTCACAACTCGTAAAATAACACATGAGTCATGAAGTTTGGCAGAGTCTGAATCGGAAACCGTGCTATTCCCATGATTTCAGTGATTGTTCAGAATAGACAGATGGTCCCGATGAATTATTATTAATCTGATATTAACTGGCTTGGAATGTGGTTCATAAGATTTTCTCTCCCCCCTCCCCCTCCCCCACCCCAGCACAGTTTAGTTTGTGATATTGCAGCACCTACGATTATAGTTGCCTTTGATCTGGCATATTGCAGGTAGTGGTTTACGAGGAGGACAGGGGAAGAATGGGACAAGGGGAGGGATATGGCGTTTTGTTTATTGAACCTCAGTTTGATATTGCAATCGCTATATTACCCATGCAGGCCTTATCTAGAAGAAACAAGCCCCGACTTATGGTTGTGGTGGCAGTGAAAAATGTAACATTGTTTGACATAGTAGATGAATGCCAGGTGGCAATACCCACTTTTACCTGATGGAGTGTTCAGAGAATTTCACCTAAGCCACTTAATTCATTTGGCTCATGGGAAAACTTTGCTGGCTTTTGTATTAGCAGAAATAGACTTGTGTTAGATTTAAACATGAAAGAGACTCAGGTGATTTGGCCTAACAACATGGCATCAGCAATCTTGTGTCAATGTTTATGACCATGATAAAAATGAAATTGTCAATTGTCTGGTGAAGTGGATTCACACATGAAATCAGTAACAGTATGTTTAGAAGTCTGCTTCCGTTTCAAAGTATGATACATTTTACGAGAGGAAAGTTGTGTTTGACATCATGGCTGCTTTAGGAGCTTACAACTTAATGCATAGGAACTTGTGGTTTACTGCTGTTAGCAACATAACAGTGATTCTTGCTTTGGTATCAAGCTGATGGATGCTAAACAAACGACCAGTCATTCTTTGGTGCTTACTTTATTTAAGATTTTTTGTGAAACATCCTGATTATGAGGTGGAAACAAATTTTAGAAATTGTTTTCATCTAACAGGTCATTTGAAATCTTTGAATTTTCTGACCATTCATTTAGCATGGTGTTTTGTTGAGTATTTTGTTTACATAACACAGTAGTGAGGAGCAGTTGAGAATAATATCCCTTTTATAATGGATAATTAGTTTGATAAAGACATGTCAAATAATGTTTTGTTCCATCAGTGAGCAGTGCATATTTATAAGTATGTCATGTTTCACAGATGTATTTGTTCAAGACTGAAGTTAAGTGGATTCAATGAACAAATCCGAGTTGTATTCAGTTATTTCCCCTGCTATGTTGTTTCTAATGTCTTGGATCTCTAAACCAAACATCTAACATAATGTGTCTGCTGCCAGACTGGCTGGAAGCACTGGCGCAATAGTATCCTGTTGAAAGTTCTCCCAACAAAATAATGAAAAGGCTCTAAATCTATTGCCACATTGAATACAAATCCAAGAAAAGAAAGCTGGATATAGATCTACAGCTGTATTCTTCAGATGGATTCATGCTCTGTAATCAGATGACAGACTGACACAAATCATGGTTATAGCCGAGAGTGGAGAGTGAAAGCAGATCCAGATGAAGTGCACCAGCAACATAGTAAAGTTCTTCATTCTGTGAAATATGCTGAAGACATGTCAACCCTCCATCAAAGGAGTGGAGCCTTGGAAGAGTGATGGCTTACCCTTCTGTCAGCAATGGAGATTTGGAGCAGAGACAGTACTGTATCATAAATATCATATCCTGTGGGAACAAAGTGTATTTCAAATAAGACTCACAGAGGACAATTTCTATATTTATGATGCTAGGACACACAACCATAATGATTTATTTATGATAATTTAATGTATGTTTAAGAGGTTATTTCACACAGATGTATTAATTGTGTATGAATACAGGTAGTGAAATGACTACTTTTTTACAAATTGCCAAATGACTTGAAGTCTGGCTTCTTGCCATGTTTTATTGACACATCTGAAAACGCAATGTGATGATAACAAAACTTTCGTGATGCACATTCTTCCTTTTAACTTAAAAAATGTGACAAATGTCACTGGATCTGTAATCTTTGGACCATGAGTGGGATCATTAGAAAACAGGGTTGTGGCATGACTTACAAAGCTAGGCATCCACAAGTAATACATTTCTAATTCTAGGGACCTTGCAGGAGATCTGAGGGTCTTGTTTGAGTTGGAAGTCAGATAGAACATGCATATATATGTTTCGATACAAGTTCTTGTATAATTTTCAAGTATTAGTAACATGACACAAGAACCTGTTTTGAAATTTTGTGCTCAAGAATGAAAGAAGTTGTCATCCATATATACTCATTCAATATAGAGTCCTGTAAAGCAATATGAAATTATGATACTGTAGTGCACTTTATGGTAGGATTTATCAGTTAAGTTCATTAGATGGCCTTTTGATGTCTTGTCAAGAATTTGGTACAATGAGGAACTCTATATTTCTGTGTTCATTTGGCATGTTTGTGAATAGTGGACTCACAGTTATGTTGTTTGTTGATTCCTCACACCATAAGTAGCATAATACATTTTATATCTTACCGTGAAGTATGCTTCTTTTCAAAGTTTAGACTCAATAAAACATTCAGTATGTTATGAATAGATAGATGTGCATGTGAGCAGTTGCGGTTTGCTGTAAAATTTTAAGAACTCTCCAATTTTCTATTGTTCACTGAACTCAAGACAATAATCTTTTCAATGTTGTTTGACAGTACATCAGTAAACAGTACCTATAAACAGCACTGGAATATTTTGCAAGCCTTATTATAGAACAGTTGCCTGAGGTAAGTGGCTATATTGACATGAGTGAGTCTAAACTTGTGAAAGGAAATATATGAATTCTTTGATGTGTTTGAAGATGATCAAATGATCATATGGACTCTTGTCACTGCAAACAGTGTTTATAATAAGCAAAATATCAATACTTACTATTGTTCCAGACATTTTCATTGTTATCTGTGTCCTGAAAAGGAAATTTTGACAAAGTCTTGTCAAAATGTGTTTGCCTTGTTGAAATTTGTTGTTGAAGATAATTGTATTCAAGTTTTGAGGTAGTGATTTTCATTTGTTTGTACATTCAGCAATAATTGTCACTGTTTAAAGTGATCATATGATTAAAATAATTATGGTAGTCTTATGACAATATTGCTGTGAGAATTTGAATGGTATCAGTCCTGCTTCCTGCCCCTTAGAATCCACTTACAGTGAAGGTTGATAAAGTTCATGTGGAATTTTTGGCAAACATTATGATACCCAGTTCCCGAATGGAAAATCTACATGACAGAGTGTGTACCTTTGTTTAGTCTGAAACAGAACAGTTTGCTAGTCTAACGCTTTATTCCAAAATAATTATGGACACAAAATTTGGGCCTTTCATGAGGATGGCATATTCCTTTACTAGTCAAATTTGGGGCAGGAGGTTATGGTTATGAAATGAGTTTTAATATGATTGAGGAACTGCTGGGACGTGATGATCTCATTTCTCTGCCAATCTTTGCAAACATTTCCTCCACAAATGAGTGTTTACTCTCCGAGGAGAGACTAAATAAATGCTACTGGAACGTTTGCCAAGACAGGGCCCTATTTACCTTTTTATTGTTGCAGTTTTGGGCTGGCACAATTTGGTCTTTATTATCAGCATTTAATTTTGACAACTTTCATTGAGGCAGAATCTGGGGCTGTTGGGCCTCCCACAAGGTGTGGATGTTGTCTTGGGCAATAAATCTGCCCCACGACAAGAGCGCGTTGATTATAAACGCTAGACGTACCCTAAAGATGGGCAATAATCGGGAAATTCGTCAGCAGAGCCCGATGACTTTGGTGGCAAAGCCTGGCAAGTTAGGGTTCGAATTTATGACCCCAGCCTGATCACTATACTAAAGTAAACATTATTTACTATGGAATGGTAACTTGTTGTGATTAAAATTGATTGTTGGGCCGTCTGCGATCCCCTGGGGTGATGTTTTGCTTGGGACGGTTGAAAACAAGACAAATGACCACTGATAGCTTGTTTGATCTGTTCGACTATGGAGGAAAAGCAAACACTGCCTTATTCAATTATGTTTGATGAAATTTGTGCAATTTTTAAGTGTGTCAATACATGGTAATTCATTTGTGTGTAAAGAGGTAAATTTAGACCGACGGCGTAATTAACCTCGGAGGGAAAGGGATCCTCGGACGTAATTCGTCCGATCTCCCGTTTGCGTCTAAATCCGAAATATCATTTGCATGCATTTCTCATCAGGTGCAGACCTTCGTCAGAAAGCCATGCAGATTTGGCAAATTTCTGTTTCACTAATCAGCAATGGAAAGTTTTCCATGATAATGTTGTGTCTGTTGATTGAAGCATGGGCAGTGATACATGATCTCTCATTATGACCCTTGTCCAGACTGCCTCATTCTCTTGATATTTAGTGAGTTAGGTAAACGTAGGTCCCTGCGAGTACCGAGTGGTGGAGATAATTCACTTATAATGAGACACGTCTCTGGAGGGACTCACGTTACCAGCGTTAAACGCACCTCAAGCCATCTCATTGATTCCATCTCCGTAATAGGAGACAAAATGGATGGAATAAAAATAAAAGTGTAATAGATTTGATGCTGACACTTGTTCATGCACTGTAAATCCTTTAGTTCTTCATCCATTTGCATTGATTCCAAGATTCGCATCATGGTCGACATAGCTGCTTCAATTTCTGATTTTTGCTCTCTGGGGAATTTTGTTGTGCAGAGCTAACTCTCTCTGATTATCACATTTTCAGTGGGGAGATTTTTTAGGTTTAATGGAATGCCAGTACATGGTCTATCAATCAGCTCAAGTGCCACAAGATGGGAAATTATCAAAGGTGTCTAAAACATCCACTCACAGGATTGATCACATTGCCCATTGTCAGAGGGAGATTGTATCGGCAAGTTTCACAGTGTATTTATGTTCCCATTACTTGATAATTAACAGTAATTCATTTATTCAATATGACAGTTTCATGGCAGTGGCATTTTAAAAAGAATTCAATTATCAGTCCAGAAGTATCTTCTGGTAAAGAGCATAATTTTGACAAAAGTAAGTGAGGAATGTTTATGCATTCAAGGAATTGTTCTTGAGGTTGGACTTTTTTCATGTTGATTTATATAGTATGGTTAACTGAAAGGTTAAGTTTTGAATATGAAAGTAATACTTGATAATGTGGGTAAGTTTCAGTCCTGAACCCACATTGTGTTTCTAAGCGGTAGACATGGTGTTTGGATATGTTGGTGGAAATATGTTAAGGGTTCAAAGCTAGTATCAGCTGTCAGTATTGTGGAAGTAGTTGCAGGAATCGTGATATTTGTTGAAGTTGTTGGAAATTGCATAGTTGTTGAAAACTGAAAACAGGCGGGGATGTGGTTGCTGTGACAGTAGCTAGCAGTAATGTGGTGGGAGTTATTGACGGGGAATAAAATATATCAGTGATGTGGGTGATATAACTGTTGTGGCAGGAACATGGTGATGTGGGTGATATAACGGTTGTGACAGCGAATATGGTGATATTGTAGATATAACTGTTGTAGCAGGAACATGGTGATGTGGGTGATATAACGGTTGTGGCAGGGACATGGTGATATTGTAGATATAACTGTTGTGGCAGGAACATGGTCACAGATATGGGTGATATAACGGTTGTGGCAGGGAACATGGTGATATTGTAGATATAACTGTTGTGGCAGAGACATTGGTGATATGGGTGTTGAATATTATTGCGAAGAATTGGACAAACGTTATGGTATGTTATTTGTCATGATAGAGAACATAGTTATGTTTATGTTAACCAAACAATGTTATGTAAATGCAGTGTTATGTAACATCTGAAACATTACATAGTTAACAGTTCCTTAATTGTTAGCCAGTTAATGATAACATATAGGACAAGAAAACACAACAGTAACAGTGATCAGGACATTTGTTGTGTAGTTTTTATATTTCTTACCTTCCTGCAGATTATAAACATTCATTAAAGTGCTTCACAGCATGCTGAAAAAGAAAATGAATTATTGATTCTAATTACTGTAAAATTGATTTCTAGTGCCTGTTGAGGTTTCACGCTATTCCTATACATTATACACTGAGATGGAACATTGATCAATAAGTTAGAATTAGGTTAATTTGAAATCCATTTCATAGGAGCCATGTACATGCTTTGTGCTTTAGATCAGACATTTTTGTCATACCAGTCACCATCTTTCACCATGAAATGGTAACAACTGAAAACACTTCCTCAAAGAATTTTCAAAATTTAGTACCTTATTAGTTTCAAGAACAGACCTGATTGAACTGTTCCTAACACAATATTTTTTGTGGAGTTTAATGGAGAATGATGACATAAACTTCAACACAATATGTGTATTGACCTGTGTATTCCACGTCAGTGGGCTTGGTTTATAAACACTTATTCCTAATCTGGTAGCAGGTGTTTATTTACATCTCTTTGTAAATTTGTATAGACTTGCCAAAGCTGTAAATAAAGAAATGCAAATAGAAAGGTCTATGAAATAAACATTGGTATTGTCAGCACAGCATGGAATGAGCACTCAGTGTGTATGTTTTCCCTTGAAAGTTGACCTATCAGTTGTTTGGGAGGCAGCTTTTGTGTCATTGACAGTTGTCTAACACAGTTCCCTGATTAACGCCTCATGTCGTTTTCACACAAGGACTTATGGGACAGACTTGTTTGGCATCCACAATCGCTGTTTGACGTCTAAAGATTAAACAAATATATATAAAATCTCTGAATCACCCTTAACTTCAATGGACATTGACATGGCTGTCATATCTAGACTCCACAGCGCAAACCCTATAGGAACATTGATGACAATTTCATTACCACAAGCAAATTTGCGTTGTGTGTGTTCGTGGTCCATAACCATGTATGTTTAGAGCCCTGAACAAACTTTACAATGAAAATACTAGACTGTCCTTGTGCTATTCACCTATGTAAGAGCAGAAACAGTTTAAGTCTGATCTGTTGATTTTTGCTACGATCATATGTTTGTGCATGCTATTAAATGTGACTTCCTGGTGTTGATTCTGCTTCATAAAGGAAACTATAAATCGTGTTGGTCTATAGACCGATTGATGGGGATAACCAAACACTGTTCACAAGATATTATGTGCGAAGGAAATATTTGCATCCCTGATTTGGACAGACCTTGCAAATGACTGTTTTACTTGCTCGGTGCTCATTGTAAACAATGACAGTTTGTTTTCGTAACAGCTTTCATTCTGCTTACAATATGAAAACAAATATTCACATGTTCATCAAGAGATTGGGAGCAAAATGAGAAAACGTTCTACCATGTCAGGGTACATAAAGTGGGCAGGACCTTATCTCAACTTTATCAATATTGAACTCTCTTTCTATGTTAAAAGAGTAAACTCATCAAACTTCAAATACTGAGGGAGGTTGGGCCCAGTTAAATATTTGAAGGGCAATATTAAGGCATTATTTATAAACATTCCACACATCAAATATTTGCAAGGTTTGAATCCTCATTACGCCGGGGTATAAAGTCGTCGTGCCGGGTTGGCGTTTGTCACTGTTTCCAGGATGGGTGTAGGCTGTGTGTCTATCAGAGTCTATCATTCAACAAGGATATGTACATGTGATGCTGGTCATTTCATCATGGATATTACCAATTTTGTGATTGGTGTTCAAGTTAATTGTAATCATTTCGTCATGGATATTACCAATTTCGTGATTAGCGTTCAGCTTAATTATAATCGGCTTTGTAAGTGAGTTTCTGTTGTAAAATTATGTTCATGTTATGGTTTTGCCTTGAAAATTAATTAATAATACATCAATATGAGAAAACATATTTTATTTATATTTGAGCAAATTGTTCTACATTTCATTGATGGTACTCATAACAGGGATTTCTGCAGTGTTTTTGGTTAGTTTGAAAGCAGATTTATTTGTTCAGGAATGCTTTGAGATTTAGTACTATTCCTGTGGCATAAACTAGTTTTCAGCAGCTGTTACCATCATCGTCACTGCAAATCAGAAGAAGGTTGTTTATTTCAGTAATTTACCTGAGCATGTCTTACCTAATTTGTTTGTGTGTTAATGTTATATTTTCTTTTATACCTGTTGTGTTGCTTCTTTTGGCTCTGTGACATTTAGCAAAAAAAATCATTTGGATATGAAATCTAAAGTACATTAAATCAGTGGAAATGTTATGTTCTGATTTTTGCAACATCAACTGTGCGTGAATGCTAGTACAAGAGGGAAAGGTTTGGGTCCACTTTCAACCATGCATGTTATCAATATATGAAAACGGAACGTAAAGCAAGGTAATGACGCATCTCTGATCAACACCTGATTATATCCAGCTTGAAATAGACATTATTCTCATTGGACGAAATGGGTGATATGAAGAATGAAAGAGAGTGATATCAGCTGTTACTAAGTGAGCTTGTGTTGCAGCACTGATGGATTAAGTACTCCTGAGTTGAACACCGCTTTTACTTCTTTTGAATGTCATGGAATTGATTTGCAAGGTTATTGTCTGGTGTTAATGGTTTAGTTATTGAGATGTTCTGTGGGCATGGGATGAAGTCACTGACATACCATCATTTCTGTGTTCACATGTTTAAATGTAACATCACTTGGAAAGAATTTTTAAGTCAAATTCTTTTTTATCTGATCCATATTTTCCCTTCATTTCTGTTCAGGTGTAGTAATACTTTCTGAACTGTATTTGATTATTTATTGATAATTATAGGGATTGGGAAAGAGAACTTTTGCATTGGGCCATTTCAGAATTGTTAACCATTCTTTGAATTTAGAATGAACCACTGCCCTTGTAGAGGAAACTTCAAAGTTGTAGTGGGCCATTTCTTATTTTAATGTGCAAAATGGCACAGGTCCCTGCCTTTCCCAATCCCTTTAATTATTGATATTGGTATTTTCTTATTTTGTTGTTGTAATTGTGTCTAGTAAGTATGATTATTGATGTTCTGAGGTGTGGCGTGTATCACGGCGGCACCTGTCAAACATGCAGATCTGTAATATAAGATATGGGACACTTGATGGAAGTGTCCTGGCTTAGCGATATTCTACAATGTTTGTGCATTTCATCATGGATTAATGAATATACATTCATGACAATATTTTCTCTTGTGGTTGTTAATTCAACAGATGCAATTTTGCCAAATGTTTTTGTATTATATCACCTCTTTCCTGGCACTTTTATGGCAGAACACATAACCACAACAACAAAATGTGACAAGGATTTGATTTAAGGAAGTGAAAACTGTTTGCACCCAGTGCACCCTGAGGTAATAACCTTTTCGCACCTGACAAAAACATGGTCATAGTCGAGCAGAATTTATTTGATATGTACCAGAATGTCAAATAAAAATGCTTGCTGTGCTATGGTTCATTATGAAAAATGTGTTTTTAATAGATATTTACCTTTCACCTATATATTGAAGTCTTCACAATTTTTTGCAATTGTAGAATATGTTCTTGTCACGATATGGCTGACATATTGCTGCTGTGGCATTAAATATTAACTCGCTCACTCACTCACTCATGCATTCACTCACTCCTCACTCACTCACTCACCGTTTTGCATGTTTATGTTCTGTATACGTAACATACACAATAAGTGTGTTATTATCAAAATCTATAGTACCTCATTTAAGCCATGTGATCTATTAATCCAAGTTTGCATGCGTATATTTGTGATAAATGTTTTAGGGAATTGAGGCATCTGGGCATAGATGATATCTGTTTTTAGGGATGCTCAGTTGAGCAATAGTTTCTGTTGATCCAGTGCATTGCTTGATTTCCAAGGATGTTATCGACGACATTCTTGAAAGCCTTGAGTCCTTCATCTTATTATGGATCTGGACTTTAATGATCAAGATCATCTACTGTCACTTACAACTTTAAATGTATATTTAACCAGAAACAGACATTTAGACAGTTTTATCAGTATTGATTAATTAATAAGATGTTATCCGCCAATTCATTTTGAAGCTCTCATTGTAAATCGTTTGCATCTATGCTCAGTTTGTGCGTCTGTGTGTGCATGCAGAAGTGCTTGAAGTACTTATGGATGCTTCCAGTTAACCCAATTAAAGTCTTCAATGGTGCCATGTCAAGAGATTATTGTGGGGTACATGTTACATTACAAGGAAAACTAAATATACTGCACAAAATGAGATACAGATATTGGTAATTTTATGATTGATATTTTATCTTTTGATTAATCATTATTCCTAGTTTCAAAATTTACATATATCCTTAACTATTTTTGTCTAGTGTATTTGAATTTACCAACATGGCCAAAGTGGATGTTTCAGTGTTTGAATCATTTGTCATTTTCATCAAAAATGTGTAGCTGGCAGGCAAATTTCATTTTTCATCATCAAGAACATGAGGGATTTATTTTTGTATGTGAAGCATTTGATGAAAGGAGAAAACAAAATAAAGACATTACTGACTTGAGGCATAGCATCAAACTAAACAAAACAAGACTGATAAAGGGCACATGGTGTGTTCTTATTTCATCAGATGCTTAGCTGGTGCCAAACAGTGACTACATTACGATGCTGCTGTCTAAGCCATTGAGCAAGTTCTGACAGCTAGTAGTTAATGTGCTATATCGCCAGTGTCACCTGACAGGCCAATCATCTCAGAGCTGTATCTATTACTTGCTCAATAACTCTCGCAGTGCCACTGCTATAGGTCCTACACACAAGGACAAAACAGACACATGTGATCAACCATCTATCAAATACTACCTACATGCAACTGCCATTCGGTATTCCCATTTCCCTGTAATGTAAAATATATGTTCTACTGAATTGCAAAGCTTGCACACAGTAGGACATTCTCATGTGCAGCTCACCGAACCGAAGACCTTTGAGGATACAAATGCACAAATGTGTCATCATACGTCGCGAGAAAACTCACTGTCCATACTGGTTTTGTCATAAACGGGATGGTATAGCCTAGTGGGTAAGGCATTCGCTCATCATGCTTAAGACCTGGGTTCAGTTCCCGACATCTGCACAATGCAAACTTAGTCATTGTCGAGAAAATATATACATTCACACGACTGCTTTGAAAATACATCCTGAAACAAAGAAAGGCATGTACACTGATCAAGAATATTTACTGGTCATCAATATTTTACATTTTCGTTTAATTGTGTGATCAGGCAGCACATGGAGAAATATCCTTCCTCAACATATCTGTGATCTTTTCATATTCAGCATATATGAAATGGAATTTTCTAATAATTTTGAACCATTACATTGGAGTTTAAAATGTAAAGAAAAGCTTGTAGCAGGCATGCTGGTCAATGGTACTTAGTATTGATGAGGTGGTTTGCAGATAGAACATTCAATAAGGCCAGTCCATAGTCATTCTAGATTTAAAGCTTGCAACCAATGTTTGTGGTAGAGGACCTACAGTGATGATTTGTCAGGGTTTTTGACATTGTTAATAATGTGCCTGTATGCTCAATCATAAGAATAACATATTTGAGGCATTTTAAAGTTGGAAGATAAAGGATATCCAAGTTCTGTGAAACTTCTTTATTGTAATGAATGTAATGTTTTGGTGCAGATGCTGACACTGTTATCAAGTTCATGAACACTGTTACCAAGTTAGTGATGCACCAAGATGTTGTACTCATTGCAATAAAGAAGTTGACCATCAGCAGAACTTGGTTTTCCTTTTTGTTTGAAAATGGTTGTCCATGATATCAGTCACTCTTTGTCAGGCCCAGCCTTCATTACTCAGCCTGCTGAAATATTGCTGTGAGTAATGTTAAATGAGACACTTGGAAAAGGCATCAGCTTTTCTTGCCAGAGAGCCAGTTTGAAGTATCCACTGTGTTCTTGTATTGTAGTGATGAGCTGGCGGAACAGTTTGCTCGACTGGACAACAGAGAAGATGAGGCACATGAGAAGAAGGGTGAAAGAGAAGAGAATCTCAAAGAACAAGTGGGTGCTCGCTGTCGTCTCGGTAAGCACACATTCCTTTTAGAGTTAGGGAGTTGTCATCATAAGCATGGATGACATGATTTACTCCCTACAAGCTTTGATGACATATCCAAGGAATGGTAGTATTTGTGTGGAAGCATCTGTAATAGTGCTCTAAATGTTATCAAAATCATTTGCTGTGGACCAAATTAGTCACCTTTAATCAAATGTGTGGTCCTTAGCAAGTTCTGAGGATTACGTTATGGCTGATTCAGTCACAGAAATCTTGTTTGCATCCAGTATCTACAGTTCAAGGGCATGGAAAGGTCTTTCAGAGTGAATCTGAATTCTCTTTTTCTACTTGGATTACGTTATGGCTGATTCAGTCACAGAAATCTTGTTTGCATCCAGTATCTACATTTAAAGAGGTCCAGAAGTATTCTACAGGTGTAGTCTGCTGCTTGTGACATTGTGAGGTCGATTGTTACGTTTTTAAAATTGAAACATGTGAAATGAAAAACCTAAACCTAAAAGTTAAATATGATATTTTAGTTTGTGACCCATGAAGATCTGGTATAGAATAGGTCTTCAGCAGCTTGCCACGAAAGGCGACTATACTTGTCGTAGAAGCAGGATCAGGTGGAGGCTTGCAGACTCTACATATGTCATATGTGATTGTGCAGATTGATGCCCATGCTGTTGATCACTGTATTGTCTGGTCTAGCCTTGATTATTTATAGATGGCCAACACATAGGTGGAATATTGCTGATTGTAAACCAAAAGTCACTGTGTCCTGTAATCTGATTGGTTGAAAAACATGATTAAATGGTATTAGATTTCCGGAAACTGCAAGACTATTTACTGCGTACTGACACGTAGAAACCTCGCAAACAATTGTTTTGGTGCGTCATCAACAGTGGTGACGTCATTCAAATCATATTGTGACGTAAAATTAGAATGACGTCACAAATGAGCAACTCCAGATGCTACCATGGGAACCAGTTGAAACGGCCAGCTGATGACACTTCACTGCTGTACTCGTTCTCGATGTAAACGAGTGCAGACAGTGAAACCCTTTGGTTTACTTTTGTGTTTACAATGTCGATAAACATCATGTGTTGGCCAATTTCCGGGTGTTATTGAGTATTTGAAGCACGGGAATATTTCATTTGAAACCTCCGGCTGACGCCGTCGGTTCCAAATGCATTCCCGTGCTTTAAATGCTCAATAACACCCGGAAATTGGCCAACACATGATGTTTATCTCCTAAGTGCCACGTAAAACTAAACTCACTATTTCGGTTTGTTTATGTCATCACTATAAAAACTCAGGACAAACATTATATAATAATGAAAACACAGTGCTTTCACTTTTTTGTAGATTTCAACAATACCAGAACCACCCAACTTGTAGGTGCTGACACACGTCGACACTCCATAAGTGATACATCTGACCTTGATCCTCAGCGAGACCCTGCAAGCATGAGACAACAGATCCAAGGACCTATGCACGGACAGTCCAACAACACTGTGTCTGCTTCCCCAGTGTTGCCTCCAGCTCCAGTCTACAGCACAAACCTCCCTTTATACTCCCATGAGTCACGTGGGAGACCTGTCACCAATCTGCCATTCTGTCGCTACATGAGCTCCTCATCTCCTGTTCTGTATCAGTCCCCAGATCAGCTTCCACCCACAGTTTTCCGGTCACTACCAGGGTCTGTTCCATTCCACACTCACTTCAGTCATCACCGAGGGCCCTCATCCCCACTTGAGAAGACCATCACCCCTGATAAGATGACCATGTCTTCCAGTAATGAATCTGGATTTGTATCAGCAGAAGAGAAAGATGCAAGTAACCACAGCTCTGGGTTTCCACTTCCACATGTCCAACATGCATCTGATCTTGGGGCTTCCAGGGCCAACAGATTTACAGCTGCATCTGAGTACCAGCCTATGTACATGAGTTTTGGTGGTCATGACGGTCACCCTGGCCTGCACCCAAGTGCACAAAAGATGCCACCTCCTGTATCTTACTCAACTCATGTTAAGATGCGTTTGTCTGCTGAGGTAGAAGCACAGAGGCTCCTCAATGAGAAGGTAAAACCCTTGTCAGTGTTGTTATTTTGCTCAGAATGTTCTGAGTGACCTCGATTTAGTTCTAGGTCATGTTTCAAGTACATCACCTTCTGCTGGTCACTGTGACACCTACTTCTCTTGGAATTTCAGTCTCCCAGAATGTTTTGAATGACCTCAATCAGTTCAAGGGCATGGAAAGGTCTTTCAGAGTGAATCTGAATTCTCTTTTTCTACTTGGTCACAGTGACCTACTTCTTTTGAAATTTGAATGCTTCAAGAAATTTACTAATTACATTATGCTTGCAACACATGATTCTATCCGATAATGTGACCTTTGCAAACCTTTTTACTCATTAATGGCATGTATAAACATTAGAATCAGCTGATGCAGTTGATTTGTTGAGGATAGAAAAACCTGAAAAGTAGAATTATCAGAATAGTGTGTGTGTAGGATATGCCCAGTGCTTTTTAGAAAAAGAACACAAAAGAACAAACATTTACCATCATGACTTTTTGATGATGATTAAATGAAACAAACTTTTGATACAGTCAGAATCATACAGAATCATACTGTATGCTCTGCTTTAAATAGTGATTTGTTTTAATGTAGGAATGTTTTTGTGGCTTTTATTTATTTGTATGTTTAAGATAGGAGGAAGCTTTAGAAGGGGGCATTTCAGAATATTTTTTTCCACAGTGCAGACAAAGCAAACAAAGTAGAATTATGAAGACACAATAAGTAAGTTTGTTTCTTGCAGCTGAGGGAAAGCCTCACCCTGGCCGAATGTAAACTGAAAACCATCCAGGTCCACAGTCAGCAGAAAGAGGCCGAGGCTAGGATACAGATGACGGAGAAAGCTGCAGGTACTGCGCAAAAGGCTTCCACACAAGGAGCACATACATGACTTCATTGCATCTAGAGATAAGTCACCATTGAGACCAACTGATGGGCTTCTGAACATTGGTTTCATGTGAATTGATTGTCATGGTGAATTGCATTCAGGTATGAATCGCTAGCGAACCTGTAGTATCTATTTACGGATAGGTTAGAACTGTACGTTACACGGACTGCTGTGACAAATTATTTGTGGTTTTATTATTAAAAAAATGAATGTTTGTGTAGGGCATGATGGATGTGCTGAAAAAATAATTGTTGTGACTGAAGAGTCATTTTTCTTGAACAAAAACCAATGTGACCCTGTGACCCAACTCTCCACCTGGAATATTGAATACTGTATTCTTATAGATTAATGTGTGCTTTTCACTATCGTTAAACCATTACTGCTCAGTCCTTAGTGATGACATGCATCCATGAATTCCATTCATTGGAATATAAGGATGTAGGTCAGGTGGTCTTTGAAACAGAGGATTCTGAGTATTCCTAGATTGATATACTGCAGAGGTAACCACAAAGACTTCTTAACAGGAAGACTGGATCATGTTGTAGCCCAGTGGTTAGCACATCAGACTGTATGTGAATTCCTTTTGATCTTGACTCTGAAATCACCCATCTTACTTTATTTGATGACATATCAATCATGGGTACACTCTGAGTACATGTTTGTGTTTGTGAAGGTATTGCAAGCAGAACTCTTCTAGAATCCAGGTTTCTGAAAAATGAATGATATTTCAAAGTTCAAAGTGGCTGTATTTTGCATTTATTTGTTGAATGTAGGGTCACTCTATTTACTGTCATAGTTGTATAAACTGTTCAGTTTCACACACTAATAGTTTGTGTCTCCCGGGAAACAGAAATTCTGTTTGATGTTTTGCCACAGTTTGACACCCAACTGACAACAGTATTGTTCCATATACTGACCACAAGTTGTCCCATTTTGGAGAGCAGAATACCATGAGTGTGACTGAATTTCCCTTTGGCCTTCTTCCGTTTAGTCGATATGCCTGACATGAGTGAATTGGTTCTTAAGTGGGATTACACCAAATTACCTCAATCTAAATATTGTTGTTTTATGACACAGCAGGTGATATCAGTCATGATTGTGTAGATTGTCCCAGTTCTGAACTTTTGCTGTAATTGTAAAGCACTGCATGAACAATCCAACATGAATTTGGAAATTACGCAATGCTGCTCTGTCAATCAGAGATATCAATTCACAATATCCAACTCAGGCGATAAAAGCAACTTTGACAGCTGTGTGTAAGTAGATATTTATGGGAATATCCTTTCTTTTTCAGTCATAATCCCTTGACATTTTTAAATAATTATTAATACAATTACAAGGTACAAATTCAGAGTTGTGTTCATGCTTCAGTAAAGTGAGGGGCGATCAGATAGCTCAGCAGTTAAAGCATTCACTTATTTTGCCAAAGACCTGGGTTTGATTTTCCACATGGGTACAATGTGTGAAACCCATTTCTGGTGTCCCCTGCCATTATTTAGTTGGAATATTGCTAAAGGTGGTGTAAAAGTGAATGTAAATTATTTACGGTTTAGGGACCACATAGAGCATGAAATCTGTCCCCTTTCTGTAACTTGGTGCCTTGTGTCCAATGTCTACTCTGAGGCAATAACAATGACATGAAATGTGTAATCAATCCATACCAGGCCCACTTGAGTTTCTTTTGAGGCTCCTGCTTCAAAAGTTGATTCTTACGTTCAGTGACAGATTTGTATGTGAGTTAAAAAATAGTTCACCGCATACAGCACCAAAGTCTAATCAATGGTTGTTATTGGCTTGTATATTGGAATCATGAAACCTTCGGGAACACTTCACTTGAATCATTGCATTAGTGTCTTAGTATTCTCTTAGTGTCTTAGCTAAAACCAAAGAGTGCACATTTAGTTTTGTCAAAGTTGAATGGAGATATAAATACCACATTTCCAGTATACAATGGAATCTGTACAATCGACCATGAGTAAGGTAATATTTCAAAACTTATGCTTGGTTTGGTTCCAAATTCAACTTAACACAGTTAAATCTCCTGGTCAAACGTCAGTCTAGCTCTGCTTGAACATCACAGGATGTTTATATTTCAACTAGACATTTTCTGCTCCATTCTCAAATATAGACCTGTATTATCATTAGAATATTAAATTAATTCCAGCATACACTTCAAACATAAGTAGTTTCTTTAATCCTAATGAAACAGAAACATTGACTACAGACATGTCTTTTTATCTCTTCATTGTGTGTTCAAGATGAAATTAAGGTAAGGACTATTATGTTGTTAAGAGGGCAATCGTCAAACATAGATTTCTTGTGAACATTGGTAGACAAAGATGAGTTAGATTCCTTTAAGCCATAACATTCTCTGTGGCCAACTTACAATAACAAGGGAAATTATTTAGCCCTGGGACAACTTAATTTTCCCTCTCCTAAAAGTGTTAAAGCTAAAAACATTTTATCATTTCCCTAGCGTGAATGACTGAGAAATCCCATCAAAAGTTCACCAGGAATGCCAAAGCAGCATAAATATCAGTGTTACGCCTATATGGCTCAG
Organism: Haliotis asinina; assembly: GCF_037392515.1. Taxonomy (NCBI): domain Eukaryota; kingdom Metazoa; phylum Mollusca; class Gastropoda; order Lepetellida; family Haliotidae; genus Haliotis; species Haliotis asinina. The sequence goes on from NC_090287.1 coordinate 11,509,100, forward strand.
AGCTATAACCGTTAACTGGACAAATATTGACATACAGAGCATCATGATTCATATGGATTATGGCAGCTCTGTGAATTTATAGCAATCTAGATGCACATTATAGCCAGGTGGAACCCCATAGGCTGATATCTTGAAAGCTCGTTTATTGCACTACCTGTAATCCATTTCCCTCGTCAATTTTAAAGGTGTGTTTGCCATGGTATTCATCAAAATATAAAGTCATTTATACCTGTCCTGGTGAATAGTTAGAGAGGACAGCATAAAAGTTGCACTGTGATCACTCGTGCAGGCGGACAGACATGTACAACAAGCTGTCAATGCCGATGTTGCAAGTGGAATTTGATGGGGTCCACAAAATTTTCAAAATAGATTTGACCTGTGGCAACCAAAGTGCAGTTTAAAACAAAATCAATAATGAAAGACATTTTAGATCCCATCACAACTGATGACTCAGTGATCATCATGGTATGGCAATATTTATGGTGAATCTATCATTTTTATAGAAGGATTTAAGATGATGTGTATATTGATGGTTGCTCATTTCTGTGTATTAATGTCTGCAATGTCACTAAAACAGTGTCATCGTCTACATTGAAACGTAAAATGTCAAACTCAAAGCAAGAAAATAACCAGTTTCAATAATCTGGCTCAGAAGATTGCCTTGAAGGTGAACAATTCTAGGAGTGGACCACTGAAAATCAGTGAAGACACCAGGTGTTCACAAAAAGTAAACATGCCCTGTCCGACTAGTAGCAAGCCCTTTATGTTGTCTGTTCATGTTGAATTTGTTCAGATGTGTCTCAGAAATCACTGTCTTTTGATCATTTCCTCAAGTTTACCAATTCTGATATAGATCATAAAATTACAAAGATATATTTTCAGAGTTCCCAGCTAAAACATGAGACAAGTTTCATATGGCCCATTTCACATTGCTGAATTGTTTCAAGTACAAAATACTAATGACATTTTAGTATGTTGAATTAATGAGAGGGTGATGTATCCTCTATGATATTTTATGTTCTCCCTCGTGGTCAGGGAGCATGAACTAACATGCAGGGTACATGAACCCATATCCCACACCATAGCTTTAGACATCAGATATTGTACCCAGGGGAAGAATCAAACCCAGGTCTTCTGCATGACAAGCCAATGTTTTAACCACTTGGCTAACCAACTGCAGTATTCCTCTTTAAAGTTTCAAATGGCATCATATCAAGTACAGCATTGATGTCAGGAAGAAAGTTTATTACCTGCATTCCCACAACAATTTGTTGTGAAAAACTAATTATCAAACAGTCCAAATATTATTGTATTGTACTATGGTAAGTTTAGTACAGAAATATCCCAACTATCACATTCAATTAATTCTCTCTACTGGTTGATATTCACAGCCAGAAACTAGTACCGAATGAACTCATTTAAACATGTTTATAAAGGAAAGGCATCGTAAAAGATCTTTTTTCATTTTGTTAGTTATCAGTCATTTCTGTGCACTGCCATTGTGATTTAGCTAGCATTTAGTGATGTTTATGTTCACAAGGAAATGAAGACATTCATTACTCTAGCCAACCTAACAACACAAAGATCCCTACTCACTCTATCAGATTGATGAGGGAGGGTAATTGATGAAAGTCAGGTTTGTTTGCAAACCAGTAATGTTTTTATATTCTGACATCAGCACTAATAAACTTCTATTTATTAGGCTTTGACTTCACCAAATAGGGAATGACGTTTTATCAAGTTGATATATTGCTGCCATTGTCTAGACCATTGCCAATATGAATATTCATTTTCCTGAAAACAGTCCCCCAAATGGTTTGTGTAAATACTAATTTTGTATTGCTGGCATCAGAAATGTTACCTGTCTTTTTCATATACATTACATATTTTCAGATTTGGGTTTCATAGAACAGTAGAAAGACATAACTTCTTTGGAGGTTGGGAAGTGTATTCATGTGAGAATTTACCCTGGAAATATACCCAATATTTAAAGTGTTGTGAAACACTGAGAATAAAAAAATTACCAAATAAAGTCTGTCTGTCTGTCTGTCTGAATATGGAAACTATTTCCCAAAGAAGTATACATTTCTGAGAGATAGAGTCCCTGTATGTATTGACTAATTATTTTCAGTGATGAACATAATACTATTGCTGAAGAAATGTAACCAGTAGTCCAAAGCCTGAGTCTAGTAAGATTTTTTCTAGACTAATAACATAAACTCTATCTGTTAGTGCTATTCTGTATGTTAAGACAACATTTAAGTTTAAATAAATGGCAAAATACAAGTTCTAGCAAGCAAACTTGAAAGGTTTAGGCACAGACTGCTACACTGTGCATCTATACATGTTCCAGAGCTCGTGAAACAATTCCGGAAGGCCCACCAACATGGAGAAGACAAACTCCTGGAACAGATGAGACCTGCTGACCAGACTGACGAAGATGTTCACAACGCTTTGTACTTTGATACCAGTGCTTATGACAGGTCTGTTTCCATGTTTAGCTTGTCCTTGGCAAATTTAAATCTTGATTGTCATCTCCTTGCATCCACTGTGGTCGAAATTATTTTTAGCAAAACTATGGTGTAGTTTTCAGCTGTTCCTTGCACTCCTATGAAATGATAATAAAGTCAGTCATTCATGAAATGTGAATGTCATGTCTTCACATTGCATGTTTGATGACAGAGAGAATGATATGTCACAAATCAGAATGCAATGCCACTCACTTCAGCCAGCTTTTGTTGTGGACAAATGCTCAGATTGTGTACTAATATCCCTTCTAACCACTGGTTATTCTGGTTCATGACTCCTCTTCCACAAGACAATCTTAGCATTGCATGGATTGTAAATCAATGTTGCAGTCACCTTAGCATAAATAGAATCCCTCTGTAGAATGTGGTCACGTTTAGATTATCTGGAGGCTCCTGTGATAAAACCATGGAGCTAGTGAGTTTAGGTTTAAGCCACTATTAGCAATATTTCAGCAATATCACAGCGAGGAACACCCGAAATAGGCTTCACATATTCTGCCCAGGTGATAAACTGAACCCAGGTCTTCAGAATGATGAGCTAACACTTTAACCACTGCACTAACCCACTGCCCCTGAAAAAGCAATGAAATATGGTTACAATATTATCAGCCATTGGTTCATCTGGTCCACCTTAGCAGGTACAGTGTTGACCTGGAGAGCAAAAGGTTCAAGGGACAATATCTCTCTGGGTTAACACTAAAAATCCAACAGAAATCTTGATGACTACCAGCAGCTAAACCAACCAGTACAGGCATATCGCTATATAAGCGAAATGACCATTAACAGAATGTCCATCCCTATTTCATGTCACCTACCTGAGTCATTGACATTTGCTGACCCATCCACATTCATGTAGAGATAACCCCATACAAGACCAGATATTCAGCTAATTTCAGTCCTCATCATATGTTCTCTTGTCTCAGGTCAGAGGCAGCAAGTGAGCAGTCTGGAGAGTCAGATGAAAGTGACCAAGATCTCATGTTGATGCAGGTAGGAAATCCAAGATTTGCTGCTATTATTTTCTCTTTTTTTGTGTGTGTGTGGCATGCCTATGGGTTAAACAAAGTGGTAAATGTCTAAGATCTGCATCACTATAGTTTGTCCTTCTACATCTAAATGACACAGGATGATCCTGACATTCTGTTTAAAGAAAGGGATTATGGAGTAGCCTAGTGGTTAAAGTGTTCACTCATCACACCGAAGACCTGGGTTCTATTCCACACATAGGTACAGTGTGTGAAGCCCATTGCTGTTGTCCCCTGCCATGTTATTGGTGGAATGTTGCTACAAACAGCATCAAACTAAACTCACTCTGTTCAAAGAGGCATAAAATTGTATTCACTCACTCCAACACCTGTCTCCACAAACACTAGAGACAAGATGGGCAAGCACTATGGTGGTTCATTTAAATGGACTCCTTCACATGTGACGTTATCTTTAGTTGTCACAACACATAATTTGAAAAATGGCTTTGATATAAGATTAGTAGAAAATAATAATTAAATGGCAGTATGTTCAAAAGAAAGCTAATCATTAATGCGTTTGACTCTAGAATCGTGAATTTATTTTCTGATCTTCAAGGTTTTGTCATTTTGATAAGCATCCATTGGATGTAAACTCACTGAGAGACCACAGCTGTTGGATTGTGATTTGCTTCTGTATAATGCAGAAAAATTCATAGTGTTTTGTAGATATGCAGGTGCTGTCAACAACTGATTTGTTGAACCCAGGTTTAATGTTTTAATGTTGCATTGTTATGGGCATGTTGTTTGTAAATGTGACAATGATTCAGAATGGGTGTCAGGCCACTGACCTTGAAATGTGATCGACAGTCCCTACTCTACTCTATGGTAATGTTTTAATATATCGATAACTACTCATGTATATATATATACATACAGACTGATGACATACAAGTATTTGTACTTTGGACTGATCATTCTTGTAGGACTTGCTGTAACAATCAGATAACTTTTTTGAATGGCATTCTAAAAGTTGTCAAGCAACAACATTAGAATCTATGTTGAAAATATCACCAATACAGAATAAAGAAGTTGTATGTCCATAAAACATTATTCCCATTCTGAATCAGATGAATGTGGGTTTTTTCTCAATTTTTCATGGGGGAGATCTGTCATCTTCAACACTTTTTATGGTGTTTGAAGCAAATTTGTTCTGTCCTGGGTCATTGTGTTGCCTTGATGCTACTCAAAAGAAGTTAAAGATCACCCAATTTTTTTTACCATAATTATATGAAAGATTTGTAACTTCTTTTGAGTAATGTATGAAAAAGAGCTCAAATACTCAGATCATGAGCATTTAGTGGTATTTAGAATTTGTGTTTTAGATATGTATGCTTAGTAAACATGAATGTGCTCTTCTGGCAAAGAATGTTGGATTTAAAAGGATTTATTTAGATGGTAAAAGCATCTTAAATTTCAAGCTGAAATCAACGCTTGTTACATATTTTCAGAGTGGTCTCTTGAATATGACCACTTTTTCAAAGTTGTAGACTCTGCTTATGTTGAGACATATTTTATTGAAATCTGATATTTTTCAATTTTTATTTGATTTCTGCTTGACTCAAGGATATTTGCTTTCACTCACTTTGCCAATGATATCTGATGTGATAGTTGTCTTCGACTGTATTGACTCGGGGCACTTATAGGAACGGGACATCTTGAGATCTGTAAAAAGTATGACTCATGAAAATTTCTATTTAAAAATTAAAGCTTTTTTTGAAGAAAATGTGAATATTTGTGGGACACATAACATGATAAGGGTCATTTATCAACTTATTGTAAGACTAGTTTATGTGACTCAGTAATTGACTTGTTCATTCTGTGTGGTCTCAGTGAACAATACAGAAAATGTCATAAATCTTGACTGAAATTTAGTCACTTTTAAAGCTGAATAGAATGTGATCTATCTATACCATCAAACTATTAGAAGCTTCTCAAAAAGAAAGAAAGTACGGAAGGCAACAACTGTCACTACAAGTGACACTAAGGTATAGTTTTGACTATACAAAGACGAGAGATCTCGAAATGCCAAGAAGCCTATCAACAACGAAGGATGGCTCTAAGTCTCACCAATGTGTCTGTGTGTGTCGGCTGATCCAGGGCTTGATAATGTTGCTGGCCTCCTTCCTTTTGTAGCAATGACCATTGCTGATGTAAAATAAGCTATTTTCATTTCTCATTTGCATTAAGGTAAACATTTCAGGCTTCTATCAGAGAGAATTTGAAGATTTAAGGGACTTATCCTTCATGATAGTGAGAGCTTTTTGTCATTGTAAGAGAAATTGAAACTGACTGGAGTTGAGAGCGACTTAAGAAATCTCAATCTGTCTGGGACATGAGCTTTTGAAAAGAAAATCAGTGAAAGAACTTTGAATAAAAAGGCAGTGTCTCGCTAGGAGAGAAAAACTGGGAGTCGGTGACTAATGAGAGGCATAATGGACAGCCATATAGATCAAGTCAGCTGAGCTGGAAATAAATGAATGTTTACTCTCTTAATTCTGCTGGCGTGGAAAGAAAGCAAACATCTCTACCTCTGGCATTGAGACTTCATTTCCACTCGTGGTCAGTTTCCCCTAGACCACTCTACCTCGGGAAGTCCAGCAGCACTTGGGCAAATATTGGAGGGTCGTCGCCTCTTTGTAGCGCCCATTTTGGCTCCGGAAAGAGGCTCCTTCGGCCTCCGTCATTTTGCCACCGAATCAACACATTTAATTGGTAGGAACATAGAGTTTCGCACCGACCTCTGACCCTTTTACTCAGGCAGTGGAAATAGGGTTGTGCGACAGTGACAGACATCTCTGTTTACTCTGTCAAATCATTCCGCTCAAACTGATTTGACTGACCCTTCTCAAGTTGAATTAATCCAAGAGTCCAGTCCAAACCGATGAGGGTCTTCTATGGCCCGTCAAAGCTGTCCGTCTCTCTGCCCAAATTAAAGTACCGATGGATTGTTTGTTGAAATCATCATGTCTACGACGACTGACATCCACAGAGAAAGTATAAAATCTCAACAACCTCCACTTAATTGTGGAATATTAATGAGTAAACATACGCACAATGGGCATATTTGGGTCAGCCTTTGTAAGACGGACATCTGAAAATGATCAAGTTGCTGATGAATACGTTCGAAGCAGAGGCATTTGAGGGACAGGCTGTATTTAATTTTGGAAACAGATAAAAAAGTAAATTTATCTCTTGCTTGGATAAATGTCATTTACAATGAACTTGACTTGATAGTAAGATACGCATGTGAAAACAGTGTCCTTGTTTTTATTGAACCAAATCTTTGGATAGTCATGATAATGTTCAACATTTGATAAGGATGCTGAAATAGTTGAAACAGTCACATCTACATGTTATGACTTATGGTCTGAAAAGTAGGGTGAATCAAGAAAAGATACAATATACACCTACCATAGCATGTATATGATAGAGTTAATTCTATTTGAGGATTTAAGGTTGTCAGAGTGTGTTTAGGGATGCATTTGTTTCCTGCATAGACGTACATCACACAGGCCTAAACACGATTGCCGAGTGCAGTGTAAAACTAAACTCACTCACTCGCTCACCTAAACACATGCTGACATGCATGTGCTCCTCATCAACACTGCAGCTAACCAACAAGATCTATGCATATCCTGGGGAAAATAAAAATTGTTAAATTTTAACCATTAGATGAAAATCTTTGGCAGTTGGCAGTTGGCAGTTGACGTAATATTTACATAACAAATAATTTCCCAGGGTTCTATGATCAATGACAGAATGGGTTTTAAAAGGTAGGGTATGAATCTGTGTCCCTTTCAGATTAGACCAATCTGAATAACCATGAAAGCTTGATCTTGGTACATTTGAAGTATTACACTGTGTGATGTAATAGCATGTGCAAAACTCATATGGTGTAATTGATACTGAATCAGGTCATACACTATACTATGAACTTATCAACCACGAGAAAACAGTTATTACGGTTTCTTGCCATATACATTCAAGTCTTGTTAATCCGACTTCCATTTATGCGAGTCGGCTTTGTCTAATGCTTTTATTGGTAACAAATTGAATAAACATAATTTAGTCTCAATTATTCATCCTTGTTAATCCACCAATTTGCTGCGCATTGGGCAGTGTCGGATCAGCAAGACTTGACTATACATGAATATCTCTAAAAACATTGATTTGTATTGATATTTGTACATCATGAAATGTGAAGTGCTTATTTCCGAACTGTGAATGTTTGCGTGTGATATGTCTCTAATAATTCCTCTGTACAAACATGTGTCCTATAGACAGATACACAAAAGTAAATTATGTCTTATAGACACACTGACAAAAGTAAAGTGTGTTTGTAGACAGATACACAGAACTAGAATGTGTCTTTTAAACATTTTTACAGACATAAAATGAGTTCTTAGACACACAGAAGTAAAATGTATCCTATAGACAGATACATATAAGTAAAATGTGTCCTTTAGACATTTATACAGTCAATAACTATGTCTTCAAACAGATACATAGAAGTAAAATGTATCGAATAAACAGATACATGGAAGTAAAATGTGTCCTATAGATATTTATAGAGGTAAAATTGAACAATGTAGAATTTAAAACCCTTCCTTTACCATCATATTTAGACAGAAACATATCAGTAATATGTGTTTTACAGACAGACACACAAAAGAAAGTGTTCTTTAGACAGATACATTGAAGTAAATGTTTACAGTATCCATCACCATCTGAAGTGACAGTTTCCACGATTCCCCTTTCGCTAATCATCCAAAAAGTAGGGAATGAGCTAATTTATGAAGTTGAGGTGTCATCAGTATCACTCCAGTCTGTTTTACCCAACTATGTTTCAGACAAAGTCTACACAAATATGAATGTTTTAGACATGTTGTGCAAAACTAAATGTTTCAGACTTGTTGTGGAGAACTAAATGTTCAAGACTTTTGCAGAACTAAATCTTTCAGACACGTACTGAGCTAAATATTTTGGACATTTTGTGCAGAAGTAAATGTTTCAGACATGTTGTATTGAGCTAAATGTTTCAGACATGTTGTGCAGAACTAAATATCATATACATGTTGTGCAGACCTAAATGTTTCAGACTTGTGCAGAGCTAAATGTTATATACATGTTGTGCAGAACTAAATGGTTCAGACTTGTGTGGTGAGCTAAATGTTTCAGACATGTTGTTCTGAGCTAAATGTTTCAGGCATGTTGTGCAGAACTAAATGTTATATAGATGTTATGCAGAACTAAATGCTCAAGACATGCTCCACACAGAACTGAATGTTTCAGACATGCACTAGACAGAACTGAATGTTTCAGACATCCTCCTCAAGCTCCAGCCCAAAGAACAGTGTGTCAGTGGACCAGATGAGCTGTCGTCTCCTCAGTCAGATTGACAAGATGTTGGCAGAGAGAGAAATCATGAAGAAAGACATGACAGCTGTCATCCTTGCTCGAGACCGAGCAGTAGCCAAGGTAGTGTCACATATCTTTGAATGCGTTGAAGTGAGGGGCAGTGTGGTAGCCTTGTCATTGAATCATTTGCTGAGTAGAGTCCAGGTTTGATTCCCCAAGTGAGCGTGAAGCTCATTTGTGCTTTCCCCAACCTTGATATTGCTAGAATATTACTAAAATCTGTGTAAAACCCTATCCACACACTCGTGTAGTGGTTTGGTGATGCTCATTTCAAGAACATAGTGCACTTATTAAATTGGTTGTTTGACAATATGACCTTCTTATGATGATGATAAGTCTTAGTTTAGTATCTTACTGAGGAAAGACCATGAGATTGATTATAAGTACTCAACATGTAAGTGTTGCCTTCTCGTAAACCAGCGTTTTGTCATAATTAACTATATAACTGATAGGCAGATATATGATTTGTCAAATGCAAGAAGTTACAGAGAGTATTTGAATCACAGATTGGTCATGTCTTATGGATATTATCTAAAGTTCTTGTGGGAGTTAGTGGGGTATGTAGTGATTAAATGATCTCTTTAGGCATGAAAACCAGGGTAGATCCTTTTGTGATTTAATCCAATATCCACATGAGTAAAGTCACCAAGCATTACAAAGTCCTTTGCTCTTATGCAGGTGTAATATATCTAATGTTACAGTGGAGGAAGGCAGAGCGTGACCTGCGCCAACAGCGGGAGAATATGGCCAGTTTCAGGGAGGACCAGCATGCTCTTTGGGTAAGTTGTCCTGTGAGATGTTGCTGCTATATGCCAGTGTTCAGTTGATGTTTGTGAACAGCAGGAACTGGTAGGGTTTGGGGAGAGCTGACAGTTCTATGGGGAGGTTGTGCCCTGCAAGATGTTGCTGCAATTTGTCTATGTTCAAATGTTATATTCCAACAGTGTGAAAGCCTGGCAGGATGGGAGAGGTCTTCACGCTGTATGGGTATTTTGTGTTCTGTGAGATATTACTACTGTTTGTTTATGTTCGACTGTTGTATTCCTAAAGAGGGTGAATCTGGCAGTGTTTTGTTAGAAGCTCAAATGGATGATAACCTATAATTCTCCTTCGATAGTTATGATGGTAAAGGAAGGGTTTTAAAGTCTACATTGTTCAATGACCACAGAGACGATCTACTACCAATAGTGACCTGCATTGATGGTAGTGTGATCCACAGGCTATATGTCATGGGTTTGTTAGACAGACCAAGCTGGCATGTTCCATGCTGAAAAAGCCCAGATGACCTCACTGTTACACTGTCAAATGATAATGACGAAATGGATGGATGTCTTCACCATGATTTGCCCTAGTTTGCCCTGAGCTTTAATGCAGGCTGCATTGTGGAAGACAGGTGACTCTCAATGAATGCAACAATGCAACAATACAATTGTTCAAACGTCACCAACAATCACGCTTATAACAGAGTGCATCCTGGCTGATGGTGGCTTTGTACCCTTCTGGCTTCGATTGTTGGTTTCACTGTGCACCGTTGGTTAGCTTGGTCCGGTAAGAGGCAGCAGTTACGTGATATGTACACATGGCTGCACCAATAAACACTTTTGTTATCCTCATTAAAGGTCGCATGCAGCCAAAAAATCAAACGTAATTAAAACACATTTATCACTTATTCATGACATATAATATACATTGCTGCTTTTAAAAAAACAAATAGACAAAATTATAAGCGTACAATCGCGATTCAAAAGTGCAATATTTTGTACTTGGGCTTACTTCCCCCGAAACGAAGCCCTCGGGAGACCGAACCCAGTCTTAGCACCTGGATGTGCACTCAAGTGTAACGACGGATTCTGATTGGCTGTTTCATTTGCTGATCTGCTGATGGTTCATTGTGTGTACAGACAGATGATCTGTTTCATGGGCATTTTATAAGTATGGCTAGTCACAAGAAAGTAAGATTCTTTATGGATAACAACTTCTTTTTGTGTACTTGATGCGTCATTTCAGTATGGATTCATATACTGTTGTCAAACAAAATCATACACTCTAAAACAAGTCGTTATCCATGAAGAATGTATATAGAGATGTTGGGTTTTGAAAATACATGTTCTCCGAATTTGCGCTCGATGGCTGGAATCTGTCATTCGTCCAAGTACAAGGCAGGACTTGAAACTGACAAGAGTTTGCACCAGTTTCCGTCAGATCCAGTCATCCGAAAAAAGTGAATGTAGTTTGTTTGCAACCCACAGACATAAAAACATGTCATGTGTATCACACATGCCTAATTACATAATGTGGCAGAGACGGGACTCGGGTGCACGAGTCATAAATCAACTTATTTTCTTTATGTCGTATACTCTGATAGGTGTTAAGTTCAAATTACTCGTGGTCAATGATTGAAGCTGTGTACTGCATGTTGTCTTTAGCAGACAGGCAGGCAGACATATAGGTGTGAATAAACCAGACACTGAGCTTTCCCTGTGACAGAGACTGCTTACCACAATCAACAAGTTTTTTTTACGTAACGAGTAGATCATTTACTTGTTTGTGTACACAACCAAGATTAGACTACTGCTCACGACCTCAGACGCTGGGCATGCATACTGTTTCAAGTTCCGCGAACCTATTCACTGCGCATGCGTTATGGGCGCAGCGCAGCACAGCTGTTGAAACCAGTTTTCCCCCCAGCGCTGGGGGGAATTTAGTGAAACGTTTGAACTCCGATTTCGCGGGCTTTTTTTTCATCGCGTTTTTTTCAACTTTATAGGTTGAATTAGCATTTTTTATGATTTGTTTCGGTAAGTGCATACCGAAAGGTACCAGAATCTGCAAAGTTGTGTTTTACGTTGCATGTGACCTTTAAGTAACTTCTAAGGAAGTGGAAAATTCAAATTGAGATCCTCAAAGAGACACTATGGTTATGCGCCTCCCTCAATGACAGTTCATAATTTGAATACCCAAAGTCAGCTTGGTGCATGGACCACATTTGTAAGATTGATCACTTCAAGTCTCTGTCCATCTTTTTTGACACTTTAGGCATTTCCTCTGATAGTAGAAGGTATGTTGAACTGAAACTATGCAGCTTTGACATCTCTAAAAAGTGCGGAAAGGCTTCTGATCCCACTTTAAACATTGTCACCATTGTTTCAGATGGGAAGGAAAGCCATTAGTCCCTGATCATTTTTCTTTTGTGAAAACCAGACACAGCATTCTGTTTTGGGTAACTAAATAAATCTAGCCAGGTTGGTGTGACTCACTGTCACTAATTGACCAATCTTACATATTTCACTATATCACCAACTTTTCAACTTCAGCAAAAGACGCTGAGGATTTTTCTCCATTTCACCCATATCTCATATTTTTCTCAATTTAAATTGCAACAAGATGAATTGCAAGATGAATTCAGTTCGGAAAATATGACCAGTTTGATTAATGAAAATAATTAATTTGTGGAAAGCTGAAAATAAGTGAAATGGAAGAAACAGGCTGACAAGAGTAATCTCAATCAGCTTGTACAAGTCTATTCATCATCAACACAAAGTATATCTCCATTTCAAACATTTTTCCCATATCCAGCTGTTGTGAATACTGGCATGGCATTGAAAAACTGTAAATGAACTGTTTGTAACACATGTTTACCTTGAAGCCCCCAATTAGTGCATTTTGCTTCAGCCAGACCTTAATTAATTCTGCCCCACTGCACTAGCTCTGTGGTTCCTCTGCAGCTCCAAAGATAAACTTTGTAATGCAGGGAGAGATTTCCTTCGCTGATTTTGACATAATATTTGTCTCTTTTTAAGTAACTGGGGACTGGTGAACACTGTAATTAAATATTGATTTTGGACTCAAAGTTTTGAAAAAAATGCATGATTTGTATTTAATGCCAGAAATGTTTAAATATTAACAGATATGGCTTTTTGTAAGTCTTTCCAAAGTGATTTAAATGTATCACAGCCTTCCTATGATAAATTATCATTTTTCATATGAAATATGAAATTTGATGTGATTTGAATGGATAACATTTTGGTTGATCATAATTTTGCAGATGGAACCTTTGCCTCTAGTTTTCAAAGAGGAGATGCTTCCTTTCCAAATCTCCATTTTGATAGAGATAATTATAACAATTTTGTTGTGCCAGAAATTAATATCACCACTTCTATGTAACAATGCAGAACAATCTGACAGGAGATATTGTATTTGGAGTTCTCATTTTCACCTGGCATTTTGTGTGAGCCTCAAATCTTGCCGTGAGTCCACTTCAAACAGTGCTTGTTCAATGCAGTCTCGGAGGGAATTCCCCATCAAAGGAAGACATGGCTTAAAAGCTTGACCCTGAGATCTGCTCACATACACACACAGGCCTAACACGCTGGCTCCCCAGCCTTATACACAAACCTGCTAGACTTGACAAATTGTAGCAGTATTAGTTGAGTATATTTCAGTGTCCCGGAAATACCTGCAATTTAAGTTTGAGTTTGATTCTGTCTTACGTAGTTCCTGTTGTAGTTAAGTAAGTGTGAAAAGGCTGGTGCGCAGAGTGCAGATGTGTGTGTCGGCATCACTGTGTTGTTCTCTCCAGATTGACTGCACAGATCCCTCAGATTTTCTTGATGGTGGTGAGTTTAAATATACTGGCATACAGGTTCATTGATTGTGTATGGAGGTTCTGGATTAGATCTTGGTATTATCCATTCAGCCAAACTGCAAATAAAGGCTCAGAAATACTGTGGGGCTCCAAAACCTCCCCAATTACCTGCCCTAGTCCCTTCAATTAACTCTTTATAAGTAAAGTGAAAGCTTGTTAACTTAGATGCTACCATTAAGTCCCCAGTAAAATCCTTAACATTTTGGCTGAATGTTGCCTCTCTACAGGGGTTCTGTGAAAATATCTGTAATGATCAGGATTCAGTTTAGCAGGGGTGTTGCAGTGTAATATCTTTTAATCTTTGTTTATTTTAAGTGTATATGCAAATAAAATATCAACATGATTCATTACCTTGTGTTTAGTGTTTTCTCCATATGGGAAGGTTAGGTAGCCAGGTGGTTTGGGATTTCACTTATTACCCACATGGGTACAATGTGTGAAGCCTATTTCTACTGTACCCCTCCGTGATATTGCTGAAATATTGCTGAGAGATAGAACTCAATCAATCACTCCAGTGATCTCTACAAGATCTGATAAATACTACTAAAAGGAAATCAGGATCATATATTTTTCATACTCTTATAGTAAATTAGCCAAGGATGTCAGATTATCTATGGAGCATGATAATGAGAAGTTGGGTATTCTTTAGCTTATCTACATGTCATTCTGAGACTTCTCATAAGCCTGTTTTACTGTCATTTTTGTATGGATGTTGAATACTTTTGGATTAGCTCACAAAAAGAACCGCAGAAAAGAGTCTGTTTATATGACTGTCACTGCAACAGTGTTTGAATGCTGGTCTGGTGTGAGATTTGATAATCCAGTGTTCTTATTTGGGTGCAGATCCCACAGATTTTGAATAAAATCAGAACATTTGAATTGTAACACTAGAAGTTTTGTTTTTGATGATGTCCAGTATAATTATTGGGTAACATCTAACAGTAAATACATGTAGATCAGCATAACCTAAAAACACTCTCTGTTGTGAAGAAAAAACGTTACTACAAAATTAGGATTTTCAGCCAGTGGAGGACTGTGCTGGATAAAAGAGGTGGCTGAATTGATCAGGTGTAACACTGTGCCCATAAGATGTTCATGATATCAGTCACTGGTTTGTTTGGCTCAGTTACGTACAGGCCACCATAATATAGCCTAAACACATAAACATATATATTGTTGTTCACTGGTCAGGAGGAGGGCCTGGGTTGAGGTACTCTCGATGTTTGTTTATGTTCCCTGAGCCCGAAGGTACATCGAGGGTACCTCAACCCATGGGCCCCAAGGGACCAGTGAACAACATATATGTCTTACCAAACACCTCAATGATAATTTTGAACTGTTTAAAGCAAGGGTATCAGATTGTACACTTCAGCCAACCTGTGTGAATCAAACTATTCGAATCTTGCATGTTTCTGTTTTTTCCCGTAGGTACTGTCTCAGAATGTCGCCGCGATGTAATTCCCGTCTTGATATTCTGAGGGAGTACATTTGAATGTTTCATTGAAATTTGTTTATTAAAAAGAGAGTCAAACATTTCGTAGCAATCCCTAGATTTTGCGGACGACACAAGAAAAGCAGGCTTAGAGTTATCTCCCTTTCTATTCCCAAACCATCGGTAATTTCCATGCATCATGCATCATTTGATGTTATTTGAGATAAAAAACAGTACCTACCATGAAGTACTGAATGAGTTGCTGTCGGCAGTAGGGTGTATTGCAGTGCAATTCGCTCACATACTGGGTATGTTGAAAATAATAGAAGAGCGCTCAGCCAATCAGTCAGACAGCGAAATTTATGTATGAGGTAAGATATATGGAGGGCGAATGAACCAGTAAACAGCGTATTTATCTTACTGAACACCTCAATGTTAATTTGGAACTGTTTGAAGCAAGGGTATGGGATCGTACACTTCAAACGATTCACATATTTATGAAATGGATATTTATAGTTTGTAGTAATAATTGTAACTGACCAAGGCACTCATATGGTGATAAAAAAGTGAAAATTTTAGGGAAATTATGTTAGTGATCACTGAAAATCAGTGATGAAACCAGGTGTTTGCATGCAGTGTATGCATGCACTGCCCTTCACTGTCAACCCAACTTGGTCAGCATTACAGAGAAATAAGGCACAAATAACTCCATGAAAAAACAAGTATGGTAAGCCCAAATGAAATTGGCTTGGATTTCAGACAGAGGTTTATAGGCCATTGAACGATGAAATATGATTTACTATCAAAATTGTACATCCATTCCAATTTTGACAAATTTTAATCTGCCCCTTGCCCCCAACGTCCAAATTAAACCACAACGCAGGTCTGGGAGCTTGAACCTAGGTGGCAGCACCTCTGACAAATGGCTGCCTATGGTCTGGGTATCATCTGTTAGAAGCTGGGAACTGACATTCTGTTGTAAATATTATAACAAAATTGATAGAAGGGCAATTATTAGATGTTCATCCCTTGGGGAGGATATTTGAACCATAACTAAAACTATTGGATAGAAGTTTGTGTTTTGATTCTATCAAAGATGAAATTTCACTTTTATTTTAATTTTGTCTCCATGATTTTAACTTAAGATTGACAAGATCTTATATTTGGTTAGAAAGCATACTTTTTAAAATCTTTGTAAAAAGATTGATTGATTTACAGTTTTCTATTTGACGAAAAAGGCAATCTTCAAGAATAAGATCAGATGATTTAAGAAGAATAAAACTTGAAAAAATTCTTTTTTCAAGAATTGTAATCAAGTGCAATTTTTAGCGATGAAATCACAAACATGTTTGTCAGGAAGTGATGAAAGTCTTTTGACTTTTGAAGATAAATCTTTAAAGAGCAATGAAATTTATCAACTTTTTTCAGAATTTTTTTCTCAAAGAAATATTTTCTGGAATGTCAGCGAGATTCCCACTTGGATAAATAAATGTGCAATAAGAATTTGATGATGCTTTTTCTTGTTTATGTAATAGTGGCACTTTTGCTTATTCCAGTTATAGTCACAACTTGCCCAGTTTTCTACATAAAAGGTTGATAAATATCGTCACTTTGATGTCATGAAAAGGTGAAATAAGACCTTATTGCACAATGCAAATTTTTAAACCCTTCATATAAAAATGATGAACAATCTTAAATTGTGACACTTTTTCAACAAGTAACAAAAACTTTAACATTAATCCATTACTGAATAATTTCTAGCTGAATACTTCCACATTTTATAGTTTAAGTTTTAAGATGTATTGATCTGCTTCAGTATGACATTAAACTACCTGCTCCATTTAAAAAGCTGTGTGATTATAACAAAAACTATAATATTCATTGCAGCAATTTGCCATAAATGATACACATTCCCTTGCGACTTTCCCCCTCGTTTTTGTAATTATCGTTTGGATGGGGCACTAACACTTTACAGGCGGCACAACAATAACAGGCGGTCATTAGAGCATTTTAATATGAGCTTGATTGAAGCTTTCGGTGTGCAACAAAGCAGCTCTAAACATCTCGTCAGGTTCGCTACTTCAATTTTCTATACCATTGGGTCTGTAAAGGAAAATTGCGGGCAGATTTGGCTCCCTTGAGGCTGAGAGTATTTCGAAGATTTTGGTGGGATGTGCGAAAGAGAAAAAAAGAGATTTAGCATTAGTTTTCAGAGCTAGGTGTGAAAAGCTTGTCCTTTAATTATCGCATTTAACAAGGCTTAGGTTCTTTATGTAATGAGAGAGGTTTGCAATACAGACTATTTTAGGAACAGTTGCATATCTTCTCATGTACTGGGTATTGTCCACTGCTGAGTTTGTATTAATTAATTTTAGTGATAGGATTAGGGTATATTTTTTGTTAACTTGCATCATGTCTCTCTATGTATGTTTCTTAATTAAGAGAGATTTGCTAATTAATTAAAGAATCATGTTCGCAAGGTGTTTTTTCATATTTGTAATTTTGTTGGAATTAGAAAAGTGTTATGGCACAGAAGAACTTAATGTAACTTTCAGAGTCATCTTCAATAAATGGGTTTGGTAGTGGAGGCATTTTGGAAAACGTCACTGAGAGATGGTTATTATGGTGTGAGGGATGTTTACCAAGAGTTGTCTCCCATCCTCTACAAAGCACTATATAATGTATCCACATGCAGATGTTTCGAATTTTCTAAAGCATCAAACTTTCAGGAGTGTAAATATTCATACAAAATGTTTCTCATAAGTGGCTTTTTTTAATTGTTTGTGGATTTTTAAAGCTTTCTGCCATACTAGTAATTTCATTTAACATGAAATGATAACAGCAGTTATGTGAAACTTTACTGTACAGTTTAGTCAACCATTGTTATATCATGTGTTCAATTTTGTCATCAGTGTTCACAGTTGTTCAGAATTTCATTCCATATTTTTTTAAGAGGGGAAGAGAAGATGAAGTGTGACTTGCAGTGTTTCATGGTTGAATGTCCTCAATGGGTATTTGACCAAGATGGTTTGAATTTAATCTTGTATAAATACAATCAATTTTTCAGTGTTAAAGTTCTGATTATGCGTCTGCATCATGTCTGTGTGACACAAAGAGATTTGTCACTTGTCAAAATATTTTCCCCTTCTTAACTGTTTTCTTCATTTATTCAAGTTTTGTGCTTTTGGCATATTTGGCCAGAATTAAGAAGACTAAATGCTTGTTATGCATGAAATTTGATCCTGACTTTTTCGCTTTCTAAACTGAGACGTAGATCGAAGAACAAGCAGTGAATCACTGACACTCAAACAAACTTTGATCTGCACAAGAATAACATCCATGAATAACATTTTTGCTTGGTGTTCATTTGGCTGGTTTCATTTGCCGATCATTTTCATTTAATGGAGCCTCTGATTTATGGAATCCCATTGAAGTCATCACAATATTATCACCCTAGTTTTGTCCTCTTCTTAGCACCCAGCAGGATTGCAATTACCGAAACTGTTGACACTTGGCGATTACGACTGTACAAGGCAGTCCGCCAACAATATACCCCTCTTCTGCGCACAGATGGCAAAGATAGAACCAAATTGAACGCTCTTTGCCTTGTCTCTGTGCTACTATAGATTCTATCACACTGTCCAACTTTCTTTCTCTCCTTCCATTCTTTCCTCTAGCTTCTTGTCTTGAGGTTTGTTTGGTAGACCCTAACGGTGCACATGGCAGTTTTGGCCTGAAAAGAACTGCCCTTTCTGTTCATCTGTGGACAGAGGTCTTATTATGAGTTTAATGGTCTCTTTAAAAGCTGGAGTTGAAATGGCCAGTTCTAGGGACAAAGGTCGACAATTTTCTCTGAGTGGACATTGAGGACTGGTGATCTGGGAAGAGGACTGATGTTGCTTGCGAAAGCTTTTTAACATCTGGAGTAGGGTTACAAATTTCTGATGATATTGTGACTAGTTTTATTAGTTTGAGTGTAATGTCGGAAGGCTGAGATCATTGTCCACTCCAGTCAATCTGCTGTCCACTTGATTATTGCCTGAAATGCATCATGTTGGACACGCTTGGTTATCGTCATGGAGTGGTCACATGTAAGGCTCCCTGATAACACCTCATGATACCCTCAAACAACTGTTGGCCCACTTGGTTTAATTCTAAATAATAAAGTTGGATTATCTAAATAGTATTCAGTTGTGTCAAGAGCTTCCCTGCTGGGATGGGGCAAGCTGCGGGCATGTAGTGATGTGGTGCATTGTGACAGATGAGAAATAAGTTAACTATTTCATTTCATGGATAATATTTCACTTGACAATGTTTTCCTTAGAAGTAGTATAGTAGTTATGTTAAACTTGTACAGCTGACAAGCAACATTTCTATTTCATTGGGGTATGACCAACTAGAAAGGAAGATTACTGTTTCTAAATCTTCCTACAGACAGAATTATTTCTTAAAGGACATGGATTGATACATTTGTAAAATACTGAACAAAAATAGTTCGGGATATTTATAAATTTTGAAATTATGAATAATGTTGTGTTTATTCACAGACATACTGATAAAGTATCAGTCATAAAAATACTAATATCCTTAACTTATTTTGTCCAGTATATGAGGGAGGTGAATTATAGTTAACCTGTAAGCTATGTTTTAGTTTCAGTGCTAATTTTATTTTAGCTGAAATCATGCACTCAAATAATCACAAGCAGCATTCTTCAGAAATTTGTGTTACACGTTCACAATGTTTCAGACAAAATCACAGGCTCAATTTCTAACCATTTAATAAAATTGCTAAAATCTCCATCCACTGTTCTGCTGAAAAGTGAAGTAAGTGTGTGTCATCAATGTTGCAACAATGTACAGACCCTGCTCAGAATGTGATGTCCTTCAGACGAAGCTTGTGTGTTTGTGTATTTTAGTTTTAGTTTACTTCTGATGAATTGTTTGGTTTTGGTTATCAAATAAATTTGTGAATATAATTGCATATTAATATGATAGTAATTAAGGCCTTCTTAAAATGGGTATCACATATTTAGCCAAGTAAAGCAAACAAACCCACACCTAGTTCATGATAAGAAAGTCAGCATGTTGTTGGTCATCCTGTTCACCGGTTACACCTCATGAACTAGGAAACGCACACAGATAAGAGAAGAGACGAAATGCAATTAAACGTGATGCTGACTCATTGTCTGTACATACACAAACTGTTACACACACACACACACACAGATATATATATATCAAGGAAATTTAAGTGGATGATGTCTGTTTATAATGAATGAGTATTAATATTTATTGAATCACCACACGGATCTGAATTAAATTTTACCATTGAAATTGTACCCCATCAAGGATAAACTATTGAATAGGGTCACAAGGAGCACAAGGATCTTTTTACCTCTTTCATGTTTTCAGTTGAAAATTTAATCTGCCCAAGAATATTTTTTACTTCTTTGGTGAGTGAGTACAGGTCACTTGTTCCTCACACTTGTTCTGGGCACAAGTTCTGTTGCTGGCCTCCTCAAATATTTCGTATTTGTCAATTTCAATTACATGATTATAATAGGCACATGACTATCCTATTACTGTGCGATGAAGGCAGTTACATCTTGTACACCTGGACCAGGATGCCATACCTATAATGTTCGTATGAACCTTGTGATGCTCGTCTCATAATACACAGCTTGACAAATGTCAAAACAAGTGAAGGTTTCATGTCTGTATACAGGATAATAGGGTTCTGTGTTGGGGGCTGCAGAACCTCAGAACCCATAGCCTGAGGGATCCCCAGGTGTTAAGAATGCTGTAGAGAGCTTGACGATCACCAGCCTACCTTCATCTAGCAATGAGGTGACACTTCTCTCGGTCTCCGTAGCCTCAATATTGTTTCTGTGTTTTCATGAACTCAGGTGAACTTTCAAGGGGATGAGTTAAAAATTGTGCTTTGGTTTTTGTGGCGTGTAGATAAAGAATGCTGCTGAGTGTTTCTCATGCAGAGAGTGTGATTGTGGCCAGAGAAAAAGTGTTCTGTGGTCGGGGAGAATTGTGGAGGATGGCAAAACGTTTCACGCTTTGATTAAGTTTGTGTCCATTTTCCCTGCTTCGTATTCACACTGTGTTGTTGTTTCATCTATACCTGGATGCTGAATGAGTTAAGGTGTATGAAAGTACACACTTCATGGGGGTGTAGACCACTGATTTTGTGTAAGCAGGTAACACCCAGGAATAACATCCACAGATATTGGGATGATTTATAAATAAGATGAATATGATGCTACCTCCCCAGGTGTGGAATGACTCAGTGCAGACAGTGTGGGAAAATCAGGGGAATCTCTTGTGTTAATTATGCTCCTTATGCAGACAGGCAGCTTTCAGCTTTTTGCATACCATTTAGACATGTATTGTGAATCCCATCCTATCAAGTCCTATCCATACATGAGCTGAATCAGTAAACAGTTCAACATTTATAAGGTCGAAAGAAATAATACTTTACCTATCAGGAAATTTGACATGAATCTTCTTGTATGAATATCATAGATGAAATTTAAAGATAAATTCTTTATCTGTAATTTTCTTTGATGTCGAAATAAAGGGGAGCGTTCTATTAAATGTATAATGAAAATCTTGTCAAGCCCAACTTCACACATCACTTTACATGCAGCTTAACGGGATGTTTGGTAGTAGGCAGCTTTTGGGCATTCGGTTTTGACATTAGGTTTGTCTGGTCCAATAATATGATGACTTTCATGACATTAGGTTTGACTGGTCCAATAGCATGGTGACAATTTCATGACATTATGTTTGTCTGGTCCAGTGGCATTATTTCAAGATATTAGGTTTGCCTGTCCAACAGCCTGGTGACATTCATGATATTTGGCATGTCTGGTCCAACAGCATGGTTTCATGATGTTCATTTGGTTTAGTGCCCTGGTCCAACAGTGTGGTTTCAGGACGGTCAGTTGGTTTAATGCCCTGGTAAAACAGCATGGTTTCATGATGGTCATTTGGTTTAATGCCATAGCTCACGTTACTGACATTTGTTTTGTATGGTCCAGCATCCAGTGATAAAAGATGGTACTTGCTTTTACCTACCCATCCTCGATATATCCAGGGTATATGTTCCGATAAGTCTCCACCATACCCTGGATGCATCTACAGCTCGGGTCAGAAAATTTTATTACCTCCCTTTACTGGCTCGCATCCTCACAATCAGCCAATCAGCTAAGCCGCCGTTACACCTGAACTTGCCGGTGTCAATAAAGATAGCAGTTGCAACTGTGAAGGTTTGTTCGCAGTGCGACTCAGATTTAGGAGAAATCATACAGACACATTGATGGGTCCGAAAATTTCCAAAAAAAATATATGCAAGAACTCCTGTTGCCTCTTTCAGAATTTAATCGGTTAGATACTTTAAAAAGTGAAAGTGTGTTGTGATTGGCTCGCTCAACTTCCTGGCGTATACACCTGATTGGATAAAAAGTCAGCCAAGGGAGGTAATAAATTTATCGGGCTTAGCTGTAGATGTATCCACGGTATATTGGAGACTTATGGGAACGTATACCCTGGAGATATCGAGGATGTTACCTACCTGGCTTTCTCCATCAAGGGTATAAAACAAGAACTGTCAGGCTCAGAGTGTGTATAATGTGCACAACTGGGTTGTCAGTTGTAAGCTGCCGCATGGTATCTCACTGGGCTGGGTCTAGAACACTGCTGGTACACTAGCACCCACCCACACCCACACTCACTCACACATGCATTCATGCACATGACTATTTAAGTGTGCTGATTTTGACGTTGTTCCTGTTCAACCCCCACCTCATATATCACTCAATAACGTCATTATTCTTTGTTCCATTGTTGTTGATTTTACAGAAAGTATATTATTGGACAATATGATATTAATAAATCATCAAGAATTATGACTTGAGTATAAATCCTTAGGTTGCCTCACTGACATCAACTGCCAAGATACCCTCAGTGCCCACTACTGGTGTGTCTACAGAAGAATATATTTTGGAGGTCATGGGTGAGGCAGTGATGTATTCATACGCAGCCTAATCGCTCAACGCCTTTGCTGTGAATCCATCCTGCTGGCCCCCTTGGCGTTTAATCTGAGGGTATCTGATCAGGGCTGGGGCTTCCTCAGGGGTCATCTTACCCCAGCCTCATTCACATCAGATCGTTCACTAATACACCGTACATAGACTGTTTGCACAGGCAAAATTAAAAGTGTCGAGAATACGACAGAGGAGCCAGAAAGATGGCATCATCTTCTAAGTTTCAGGGATTGACCAAGACTGAGGAGAGATTACATTCTGAACAAAAGAGTGGAGGCCAAGCTTTCGGTGTTGTTCGTTGAGCGAACGTGTTGTGTAATATTTCTCTCATCCAGGTCATGAATGAATTAGCGTTTGATAGTGTATAGTTCTTTGTTTGTAGACTCCACTACATAGGAACCTGTCGGTGTTGACTTAAATTAGCCCACCTCTTGAGTAGAGTAAATTTGTTTTGTGTAGAAGTTGCGAACACATCTTTAATGTAAATAGACACAGTCAACACTCTCTGATGACATTACTAATCACAACTGATAAGTGGGAATACAAGAAAATGGCTTGATAGTGTGTTCCTTTCCCTCGGCAGGCAACTATACCAGCACTAATATCCTCATATAAAACCAATCTTCATCAGCATCGAATCAGGATGATTTACAATCAAACTACAGTGAACAAAACATGATTTTCGTAAATGATAGGATCACAGGGGGTGTGTTGAGGTGTTTGGAACGTGGAGTAGGTAAATTTGTTTTTTTCTTATCTTTGCCGTCATTGGTTTAGTAAGGTTAACATTTGTGGACATACTCACCCTCGTTCAAACCCAACGGATGTATTTAAGCAGGAACTTGAGACAACCATGATGAAATTTATTTCGCTGACTGTCTATCCAGGAAGGATTTAAGGAAGCTGTACATCTCGGCCACAACATTTATTTCGCTGATTGGTTTTGGGAGATAATGGAAGGATGGGAGAGACTTTTTTCTCATTTCGATTGGAATTACTGTGAAATGTTTCAAGCATGATGTGGAGTCCTCCACTTCAAATGTCAGGACAAAGTGTTTGAGACTAAAGTAACAGAAAAGTCACTTACTGTTCATGCTTGTATGGTATTTTTGGCAAACAACTTTCACCACTGTCATGTTCAATATTTGTGTAACTTAGCAACAAAAATTCATTAAATTCATTGTTTTGATTTTTTTGTGTGTGTTAAAGTCCCTTTGTGGACTTAAACACAAAATTTCCCGATTCAGTGTGAGTAGACTAGACGTAGGAAGTATTGATACCATTTGTTGTTATTTTGAAAAAAACTTTATTAAAAAATTTAAAGGTATTTCAGCTATGTGATGATGACATCAGAGCTATAGAATAGGTTTTTGTTTGGCACTCAGGTAAATTGAGAGCTCTCCATTGTCTTTGTACTTTGAGACAATAGAAAAAAGTCATTGTCATGAATGTTTTTTATGTTTTTTAAAGTCATTTCAGTTCCATGAACAGCATAAATTTAGACAATAATAAGCCTTTCCAAACATCCACTTAAAGCAGCCTTCAACATAATCAGTGAATACCAATTGTGTTTCATGTTAGCTTATCAAACTAAAATGACGGATAACTTTAAAAGCTAACAGTATTTCAAGAGCGGGGAGTACTTTTTTTCAAAGCAAATTATTTCTGTTATATGTCTTTTGTCTTCATTTATGAAGCGGTTAGCAATACCATTGTCCTATAAACTCAGGTTTCATTGTTTTCAGGAAATCATCGATTGCAGATGCCTACCATTAAAGATTTTATCTTGTACCCGTTGGATGAAATCACACGCGCATGCCGTACATAGTGCGTAGATGGGCCAAGCGATTATGCACAGCCCCCGGTAATGAGACATACCCGAAGCAAGCCTCGTCACCGGGGCGGCTAAGCGGGATCGGTCCACACCTGTATTTACACAGGGACTAGAAATGTCAAGCGCTTTAATGTTGATAAACTATTATTAGTTTTCAGGGTCAGGGAAATCATCGTACATTGAACAGAATACAAATTACTGAGGCAAAATACATCAACTTTATGATTACCTTTAAATAGTGATTGTATGAAAGATCCCATTTTATTGGCCATCTATAGAAAATTTGAAGACCTGAAAGTTCCAACTACAATATGCTTCATAGCGAGGAGATTCGCTACAAAGACAGGACTATTTACTTGGTCTTGAGACGGAACTCTTTATGCGTTTTTCATACACTGGAGTGTATTTATGATATCACCTATACAATACACGATGGCTGGTTTCATGTAAAACTCGAATCCCTATAATTCTAATGGCAGACTGAAAAGCCATATCAAAGCATTGTGACTGGATATAGCAAGATTTAGGGATCATCAGATGTGTGTATGGACTAATGGATTCTTGTAGATAAGATTTAAGATAGGCATGCTATACTTTCATGGTATTGTATGGCAAAGTATTAAACATTATACATCCTAATCAATAAGTACTTTGAAAGATTTGCTTGTTGAATTACAATTTTAATTTTTTACTTTGTTCATTTTTAGTAGATGTGTATTAAGATTTAGGTATCTGATTTAATAGCGTGGAAATATTTGAGTTGTAATATTTTGGCAATTTAAGACACATTTTTATAGGGTATTAGCAAGATGTGAGACTAATTATTTTCTATATTTGAAAAGTTTAATATGTTCGTGCAATACTTGTATATGAACACAAATTTGGGGTTAACATAGTTAATGTTAATTTTAGTGGGAAAATAGTTTTGTTATGGACTTATTTCTGCAACTGGAACCTGACTTAATCTTCTGACTGTATGAATTTCTTAGTTATTTCACACAAATTGTGATTCAGTGGTTGATTTTATGACTTTAATCACTGTTCAAAACCATTTTTGTCTGTAAGTAATCATTTAATAAGTGGTGTAACTAATACTGCTGCTTAATGATCTTAATTACTTTACATTTTTCTCTAAAGCAACAACACTGGTAATGTCAAAATTTCTTGTGAAATGTTAAGTTTAATTATAAGTGCAAGTTATAAGCATTCATGGTGTGTGTTTGCGTTGTAGATTTGTGTCAGTCATTGACTGACTGGTCTGTGTGAATGAATGAGCGTGGTGCTGGAAAGCTCAGTGTAGTTCTCCCTCATTGTGTATACACTCAACTAGCACAATATTTAGCCAACAAACATAGCGGAACAACTTCACCTTATCAATGAAACTGACAGCCTTAAAACATTACCAACACTACACCTCTTTAAAGTGTTTGTACAGAGATAGATAGACCTGTCGCTAATGGTAGACATTAATCATAGTATTTATTAAATCAGAACATGTCATTGGAATATTGTCTCTTTCTGTATTTCTACCAGCAGTCAAAGCTGTTGCATAAATAAAGATAATTTTCTTTTGTTCGTCACTATTTATAGAATATCTACCATAAG
The DNA here is from genome assembly GCF_037392515.1 of Haliotis asinina. Lineage (NCBI taxonomy): Eukaryota > Metazoa > Mollusca > Gastropoda > Lepetellida > Haliotidae > Haliotis > Haliotis asinina. The sequence continues at coordinate 11,535,644 of NC_090287.1, forward strand.
CATTTAGAATATTTGTGTGTAGTTTTATGATTATTTTTCATCAGTTCAGACTTAAACTGAAATATACCACCCACAAATACTTCAAGCTCAGAATAAGGGTTTTCACTGGCGATACACATTTTAGGGAGGTATTTTGTAATAATTATAATTAATTATAATGTCTGTAGTAATTGTGAAAACATAAGGAATCATTACTTTTGAATCATGAACTGCCAATTAAATGGGAGGAGCAGTCAAGGGGGGTGAGCAGTCATTTGGGAACGACTCTGAACCCTGTTTCATTATTCGGTTATTCTAGCAATATTTGTCAGGTGTAAATAAACACCTTTACGATACAGTTGGAATCGTACAACAGATTTTTCATGAGAGCTTTCATCATCCTCACTGTTTTACTCGGTGAAGTTCCATGTTTACCTACACTGTTTACAAGATTTTATGTTTGTTTAGATTTCGCTGAAAGGTTGGTCATTCAACAGAGATTTTTTGTGTAAATAATGTTTTCATTTTATTTTAGAATTTTGTAAAAATTATGTTAAAGTGAACAATAACATGGAAAGCCTGTGTCTGTGACATATGTACTCATCCCTATAGTTTTTATTCATTTATAAGTGATCTGGTAAACATTACTTTAGAAGGAAGTTGTGTGTGAAACAGGACACTACAGGCATGATTATATTTAGTATTATCCCTGTATATTTTCTTGCTATCACATTTCATATTGATTTGGCCATCATATAATATCCTTCCCGATCATCAAGCTCTGAAAGTGTTCATTTCCCGGAGAAAGGTCATCGTTTGGACTGAATCACCTGACATTGTTGTAGAGTGAGTTAATCAAGTGAAGACAGCAAGTTCTATTGAATGTGGGCCACAGAAGATCTGAAACAACAGAGAAAGGTGTAGCATCTAAATGTAAGCAAGGAAATGGATATTTAATGGCCTCCCTATTTGTTTTCCTGTTGTCTTTGGGCTTGGCCTCCTTATGACTTAATTATCAGTATCGCTTGTGTATTGACCGTTCATCCAATACAAGATGGCTACTATTAGTCAGGTCACAGCACTGATGGCTCGTCAATTTCGCTGCACCGGTGGTATATATCATGCAAAGTGACCACGTCATTGTCCTTTTATGTGACAGAGAAAAGGTGTAATCTGTAGTGGTCTGGCCTTTATTTTCCTGTAGGGAAGGTAAACAGTATGGCCGTGAATATAGATGCATCATGGATTGGTTATTACATGTATTGATCAGGCACAATTGACAGTTGATTAGCCCGATATCTCTTTCCTCCATGTGTTACTGTCACTCTCAAAACCAGGGTCAAGAGGATGTGGCTGCTCCATGCCGCGCCCTGTTGTGATGGCAACGGCATGTCCCAAGCCGCAACAGAAATGCCGAAAATCGATCCCATTCCACCTATCCCACAACGCACTGACAAAAGCTCGCAGGTATAATCGCCCCAATCCGTAGGTGATGTCAACAAAGTACGAAAAGAAGCCTGCGAGCAGCTAAATCCCATGACTAAAGATCCAAAATCTTCATGAATTTTTCAAATATTTCAGGAAAGCACTCTTGAAGGTCTCTTGTCTTTGATTCAGTGTGGCATCTTCGGGTTACATATTGTGCAAACTTTACATTTACTGGGAAGACTTTCTGTCATACATTGAATAATTACTTCCAAGCTTTAGAAAGAATTGGTTTGAGATCAAGGACAAATTTGAAATAAGGGGTCATGTCCAGAATGTACATTCATTACAGATATTCGTCTATAAACTATGACAGTCTAGGTTTTTGTTCTACATATCTATGAAACAGAAAATACTAGAATGTCTTGACAATACTAATATCTTAAAGTAATTTGATCTCCTTATATGGAGATTGAGATGAAAATTGTGAACATCCTCTTTTTGTTGTATTTGACATGGTATACTATATTTGTCGCAACTTTTTGCACTTTCTTCATTAGTTTCACATTTCAGCCAGTGCACCAGTCGTGTTCCAGGTGCTGCTAATATATGACGGCTGGATTTACAAGAGGATGTGTATTTCAGTGAAAGAGTAGAAAAATATTCAATGCATATAGTATTACTTCACTTGTAAATACATACTGTGAAGTGTCTTCAATCAAAATGAGGATAAAGCACATTTTCCTCCACTAGTTTTTAAAAGTTTACGAAAAACAGAAATGGAAGGTATCTCCCTCACTCTACTTTGACCTGCCCAAACATGCAAATAAAAATTTATTTCCTTGGAGATATCAATCTGACATCAAATTCTGAACATTTGAAAAAGAATGCAGAACTCTCCATCCTAACTGACAGCTTCTTGGCTAGGAGGCCATGATAGATTAGAGTGTTTAGTAAAAACCTGTGTAATAATCCCTGGATTAGTGCTTTATCCATCGGTCGACACAGAAGTGAATTGGGGCTTTGCTAATCCCTACATGAACAGCTTTGCTTGTAATCTCTCGTCAAAGTTGGAGGTCGCTTTGTCATCATCTCCAACATGGATTTGTTGTTTTTGAGCGAATTTTGATTGCTGGTTGCTGGTTTTCATGAATCGTCTAAATCTGTGGCAAGTTTAGTCAGTGGTGAAGATGATCGTCCAGAACATGTTTCACGTACATGTCATTTGTCAAATAGCCAAATGGCACTCATGTAAATATACCTTTTTCATTTTTTGTACAGTGAAAGGTTCTTTGTTGCCTTAATGATGAATTGTGGCTCTTTAGGTTATGTTAGTATCTGTGTAAATATTTTAGAAAATGATGAAATTATTGCAGAATTTCTGCAGTGTTATCTTTCTTGGGATGCATGCATGCTGTTTTGTGCCTTTGTGTTTTTTATATGATATTGGTGATAATTATAATGATGTAATCCTGGGTTGTCTGTACTTTTTCAAATGTTTAATGTGTTTTATTAAAGAAGTGACTATAAAGCAGGAAGATATTGATGTGTTCATGCATCAAAGGAACTACACTCTCTTTTCTGACATAAGGGCTTATGTTAAAGAAACCATTATGGGCAGATTAGGTTTTGATAATTGTGGATGCTGAAATGTGAAGGACCAAATCCTTTCAGTCAATACATAAATTTTGTGTTTAGACCCAATTTAGAATACAGTCCCTAGAATCAGGTAAAATTTATTCCTTTTAAATGAAACTCTTTTTAAGAAACTTTCCCGCTGTCAAACATCATTAACATTCAGAAGGGAAATTCCTGTGTTTTAAAAAACATAAACTTCTATCAAAAGATCTTTCCCTGGTGGAGGATTTTAGGTAAGAAAACAAGCCGTTTTCACTCATTAGCTGACAACACAAGGCCTACAGGCTAATGAATGGGGGATGGATGTGTAAGGGCTTTGTTCCTAAGTTCTACAATTTCATCTTGGTCTCATCTGAGTGCGGGAGTGTATTAATATGTTCCTGAATCAGGAAGCGGGTATCAAGTCATTCTATCATTAGCATGCCCAGACATGAAAAATAAACACTACGAATATGGTGAAACGGGCGCAGAGAATCTCCGGCAATTCTCAGGACAGCACGCCACATTGATTCTTCTTCATGTCACTGCACGGCCTCTGTTGCCAATGTTTGCTTTTGTGCAAAATTCAAAGCCATTTTCTTCCCATCAGTTTCGTTTGAAATTCACCGGCTGTGGCAATGTTGCCGATTTTCATCGTCCAACTCGTCCTCTACGTACAGTTTCATTTTCATCCAATTTAGACGCGTGCTGTAGACGCAAGCTATCTCCTCACTTACAAATTTGGACCAATTAGTGGTGTGATGACACGAGCTATCATCCACCTGGGCTTTGTACACATGTAAATTAGCTGCCATTCCCACCTGAAGGGGCTCGTTAATCCACCTTGTCAGTTTTCCCAACCTTCCTTGTTTTCATGGACAGGCACCAGGGATGTTGTTTCACATGAAAGGTCATGAACTAGGTGCTTCAAGCAATGTTCTATGATAAAATATGTATTACAGCACACAATGAAAAGGTGTAAATTAATTTGAATTTCAAATCTGAAGGAGCATTGTGTGTTAATTTTAGGTAAACAAAACTGTTTGCTGATTTCCATTCTTCATGTTGGTTTTGAGCCAATTACTGATTCCATTCAAACTGGTATAAGTTTAATTTTTTTTATCAGCAGTTTAAGAAGATAATTTGCTATCTGAATTGATTTTGACTACTAATGGGATATAATATATTTCAGAAAGTTGTTTGAAGATAGAGAGCTGAGTATAATATGGTATTCATGTAAAGGTTAATTGACAGGGATGAGCTGGTGCACATGCAGCAGGATTCCAAGTTGATATAGATTTTCTTATGGTGTTCTTTGATGCTTTGTGTAGAAGTGAAAATGTTGTTTATTTTTGCAAAACATGAACATCCATTACTGTTGTATAGTTCTCTGTATGTTTCCCAGCCAGGTTGAACAATATCTACGACAGGACAAGAATTGCAAGACAAAGCAAGCTGTTGAATAATATGGGGAATGATGATATATAAATATGCTTGTGCTGTGGATCTGTTCCTGGCTAAATAGTTGCACAGAATAGGCTATTTCCATATCTCAAAACATCAGTCACTGGATCTTCCTGTCCAGACTTGTCACACACATCCACATTACAGCTGGAATGTTTCTAAATGTGGTATTAAGGGCAAAAAATCCAAACAAACAAACAAACACCACATAATTTCTTAATGTCATATATACATTCCAACCACTAAATAGATTGTTTGGATCAAAATGCATTAAACTTTGAAATCTCCTTTTCAGCTTGTTTGGGTTTGTAGTTCAGCATTATGAAATATTATTAAAATATTGGTTTCTTTAGGGGAAAAGTTGATATTAAGTTATGCAACTGTCTTGACAGATAAGGTGTTTGTTAAGGTTCGAAGTGCCAGTAAGTTCACCCTTGAGTGTTTGATACAGTAGTCACAGTTCCTCAGATAAATGACAGGTCCCAATCAGATATTACATGATGCAACCATTTCACTCTTCTCACAATTCTATGGAATATAAAGTATTTTCCACCTGAAGGTCCTGTGATACTAAACATGGCCATAAAAAGTGGTTAGTATCGCTGTGTACCTTAAGCTGAATCAGGTTGAACATTCTAGTCATTTTGTGTTGTTTCCAGGTCCTACAGCAGGAGAGGGATACTGCCTTGAGGAAGGTGAAGCACATGGAAGAGAGCATGCAACACACACAGCTAGCCTACAGGTGGGCTCAACACAAGTGGCAGTATAGGTCCCCAGTATTGTAGGTGTTCAAGGGAGTATAGGTCACCAATACTGTAGGGACAAGGGAGAACAAGTCCCAAGTGCCAGTATTTACAAACTTCCACCACAGAGGTGGAATACTGTGGAGTGCTGCATTACCCAACAAACAAACCAAGCAAAACCTTCTTAAGCTTTCTAATTTGAAAACCATGAATTTTACAAAATTATCAAAAGGTCTGTTTCACTTTCAGCTTAAGTTAGCCCTGAGTAGTTGTGTACTTGGATGCTACTCATATCATTCTATCTAGACATTTTGCAAATTGTCCCGCTATTTTATATTTGTGATGTAGAACGCATCACAGAGTAAATATCGGAATCTCTCTTTGTCCATGATTTCACAGTAAGTAATGAAGTTCAAAAACCATTCCATTTCATGTTTAAACATCCAACACTGGTATTGTCCCTCAGGTCCATCCAGCATCAAAGACATCAGCGTATGTCATTCGGAGCCAGCATTTGGAGGGAATTTGTTTCTTTCATATAAGGGACATGATACTTCCAGGAGGGAATGGGTCATTACCATGATGATATGCCAACCAAATCCTTTTTCTGATGTTCACATTAAGTCATTGGACAGTTGTACTGGGATGCAGATGAGAAGAATATTACGATTTTGCTCCATTTTAGAACAGGATAAGGTGGTTTTGTTTTAGGTGCTGGCATTTTGTTTGAGTTTGTACTTAAGACTATATCATTTCTTAAATCCTTGTTTGAGTGATGATTCATCACTAATGACATACCGCCTCCCTTTTTAGATGGTATTCTATCATGGTTCCCTACATATATGCAACTTGTGTACCAGTCCCTTTATGATGTTTCAAACATCTACATGCAGTTGTCCAGACAGATGATGCTTTCCTGGAATATGACTTCAGATTAAATGCAAAAAGAATAAATCTATTTTTTGGAAGAGTGAATGAGTGAGGTAGGTTTGATGCCCCTCTTGGTCTCGTCCAGTGACATCTCTGTAAGAGATAACAGAAAATTGTTTAGGTGGATATTGATGGTGTGAATTTCTGTAAATTGTTATTAATAATGCAAGAGGCTACACATCATGGACATACTGGTTTTACCTCATCTTCCAAAATGACATGTTTTCACAATGAACAGTTTGACAAGAAGTTCATACATAACTGGAAATCTATGGTTATGTGTTGTTCATGTCACACGTAACCTTATCAAGCAAAGAAAATGAATGAAAAAAATTGTGATAGGAAACATTCTTCCTAAAATAAGTTGTTTTTATGCACTCAGAACACACAAAGGGCCAGACAAAGAACATATATCATTTTGTTATGTTATATTTTAGTAACAGACAACTACATGTCTAATCCTAGTTTTCGATGACAGACCTTACCACACAAATGTTGTACATTTCGTACACTTAACCCTACCCCCATTCATAGGCAGGAACCAAAAGAACAAGATCCTTTTTCTCCCGAGGGAACTTCGTCCATTTGGAGGTGTCATGTCTTGAGGACAGGTTGCCGTGAAAGGGTTTGCTGTGTGTATATCAGCAGTTCAGATTTCAGTGGGCAGTGTGGCCAACCTTGTGTTTGTGTTGATGTTGTCATCATCCACCATACTGCCACAATGCTCCAGTGTTTGGTCTCCAGAGGTAGTGTTAGTGGATGACGTTGACTTAGGATAGAGTTCCTCAGCTTGATGTGACCAGTACTGTTGGATAGCATAGCTGATTCTATATTCATTGGTTTCTACAAGAAGATCATATTCAGATTTGTTAGATGGATTGGGACCGGAGTGATCATTCCTCCATGGAGTGGTCTGTACCTGATGAGCTAAATTGAGTGAACAAATCTAACTGATGGTAGATCTTGAGTGATTGATAGTCACAGATTCAATCAACCACAATATTGTTCATCAGCATGGATAAGGTTCTTGAATGGATTTTTCTGAACTCAGAATTGTTGTAACAAAAGAGGTTGTCTTAGATTTTTCTGCTTTATTAACACCTGATGTATTATTTCCTAGTTTGACTTGTCTTTCCATATGTTTGTGATCCCTACCATAATTAGAAAGATTGACTAAGTTACAGTTATGTTTTATCAACAACTTTTGAAGGTCAATGTCACCATTGTAGATGTCCTTTTTAAGTGTATCTGTGAAGATCCAGGGTAGAATTTGTCTTCAGCAATCCATGCTTCCATTAAAACTAACTACTAAAACAACTAATAGGATCAGATGGTCAGACTCACTGACATGCTGGCACATATCGTTTTGCAGTTGCGCAGATTGATGCTCGTGCTGTTGATTACCAGATTGTCTGGTCCAGACTGGATTATTTACACACCATATAGCTGGAATGTTACTGTGTGTGGTATAAAACTTCACTCACTCACCTAGATTTGTAAGTGTCTATTTTATGTAGTATGTATATATTATAAGTTGTTCTTTGGTCAGGGGAGGGAGGGGAAGAGGAGGAGGGAAGGCGGCATGGGTTGACGTACCCTCCATGTTTGTTTATGTTCCCTGTACCCTGTTCCTTGGTTTACTTTTACGGATCAAAATATGAAAAATCTATAGATCATCCATATCTGTAGATCCATGTAACCGTCAAAAATAGTAATCTAAATCATATCAGTATCCATATGGGGGTCGCAAGGTCAGAGTTAACCCTTTTCTAATAACTGACATGATGAGACACCTTTGTTGATTCAAATTTCTTGAAAAGTAAGCAGTTGTATACAGTGAAGTTTGTAACAGGTTTGAAATGTTTAATGTCACCTAGGACCTACCCAGAAATATTTTGAAAGTATTTAGCACACACAGCACAGGCAGTGCAATGAGTGAGCAATTTTCCTTCAAAAGCTTATGATGAGTGTCCCTGTCCTTTTTGACATGTCAAGCTTGTATTGGTTGGCAATTGTCAGTTCAGTAATGATCCATATAAGGTTTTCAAATGTAATATTTGTGTGCATTTGTCAATTGTTTTATATCATTGCAATGATTTTACAGTACTTGTGTATATTTTCTAGCCTTCAGAAGTCTTTGTCACCAGAAGTGATCCACAACACCTTAGATGCACAGAAACAGAAGAACAAATCCAGGTGCTCTCCCATGGAGGAACCAGAAAAGGAGAGGATCTGGGCCGGTGATGGACCTCTCAAGGACATGTCTGACCTTCAGCATATGAACAATCAGTGGAGAGAGGAGAACAACCAACTTGTGCGTCAACTGCAGCATGTGAAGATGGAGCGGGATGATCTGAACCTGCAGCTGAAGACCACCAAGGAAAACAACAAGCGGTATGTATCACTATGGAAATGATAACCTTGCTGACTGAATGAAATAATTCGTTAGGTCGCCATTTAACTACCAGACGCTTTTGGTTGTGGATTGTGGGTCTTTTCTACATATTTTGGTCTTATTTTTTAAACCTTTAGGATAATTAAAACTATGAAGAGTTTTCATTTTTTACTCATTGTCGCCCAAAGAGCAGAAGGTAGCAAGTTTGATCCCTGGCTGTGCCATACCAAAACACATTAAAATATGGTACTTCTTGGTACCTACCTGGCGATCAGCATTAATGGGTACAACAAGGACTGGTTGGCTCAATCAGTATATTGTGCCTGAGTGGGGTGTTCATACTGACTGTGGTGTCTCCAACATATTATCCTACATTTCAGTAGTTGGCTACAATTAAAATATCTTTACTATTCATGAAGAAATAATGTTACATAATTACCTGCTTTGAGCTTAGAACAGAAGTCTCTCCCCAACATCAAACTGAGATGCTGTGTTAAACCTTGAATACTGGATTCCAAATCTCTCTCTCTCTCTCACTCTCTCTCACTCACTCACTCACTCACTCATATGCCATAACACAGTAACCTAAGCCATAATAGCTCAAAGTAATGAAATTGCATTGAAATGTTTGACATGTGGGGGGATTGGGAGGGGGACCACCAATCACAACATTTAAATACCATGATTTAGTCAGATAAAGCATAATCATGAAATATGCATTGCATGCCATTGTTGGGGAGACACTGAGAAATATTTGGGAGTATAGGCCTATCAAGTTGGAGTCATCTCCCTTTGTCTGTAACTCTCTTATTGTTAAAGTCAGGCTTGTATGTCTTTATTGTTGAAATCCACCAGCCATATGTTACATAATCTCCCCCAGTATTGTGCCTCACATCCCCTACAGTGGGACTTACAGTGCAGGCAGTATAACAGCCTTCGGATGCTGTTTTCCTACAGTGATTGTGTTACTTGTTTCATGCCACTAGGCCTGGCTACCAGGTGTCGCTGTATTGATTAACAGCATATGGCTTATAAACAACAGCCTAACCTGTCACTTACAACCTTATTTCATTGTCCTTGTCATAAATCAACATGTTCGCTTCTCATGGTCAATGAATTTAATTTCAATTTTTTCGCCAGTATTTAATCAGGCCCTGTGATATTTTTATCAATTTGACTTATAAAATAATCTCACAAAGTTTATGGTCACATAACAGTTTCAGCTTTCGGCTGTGGTCAGTCAATGGTGTTTGTCCCATCATGTACTTTTATCTTGTGTAGATTATTGGTTAGAGAATTGTCCCCAGCAACTGTGCTGTCATGAGAGGTTACCAGATGGACTGGGATGTCAAGTTTGGTTATTTGGTTTATTGCTCACAATATCAACGTCAAGATTGTCCGATCCTGCTTCAGTACATGATTCTATAGCTGATGTGTTGTTAAGTCCAGAGTCGCACAACTATAGAAACAGGAGCTTTTGCAATTTTGACATTTTCCCCATCTTGTGGGAAATGGCCAGTTGTGATATGGATTAGGTTAATTTGAATTTGTTTATCATGATGGGTATTAGGACACACTCGGGTAGGGGACTGATGAAGTTAGAAAACTGTATTATGCAACATGCACACAAGTTGAATAAAATGTTTTACTTCTTTTCGTTTTACACCACCATATCCCCCAACCACCCATAGCTTACCACACCCCATTTCCCCCACTCCCCATAGCTTACCACACCCCATTTCCCCCACTCCCCATAGCTTACCACACCCCATTTCCCCCACTCCCCATAGCTTACCACACCCCATTTCCCCCAATCCCAATAGCTTACCACACCCCATAGCTTACCACACCCCATTTCCCCCACTCCCCATAGCTTACCACACCCCATTTCCCCCACTCCCCATAGCTTACCACACCCCATTTCCCCCACTCCCCATAGCTTACCACACCTTGGTCTGCTGGAGAACTTGCTGCATCCCATACCCCAACTACCCATGGTTTACCACATCCCACACCCCAACATCCATGGCTTACTGCATCTCATACCCCAACATCCATGGCTTACTGCATCCCATACCCCAACATCCATGGCTTACTGCATCTCATACCCCAACATCCATGGCTTACTGCATCTCATACCCCAACATCCATGGCTTACTGCATCTCATACCCCAACATCCATGGCTTACTGCATCTCATACCCCAACATCCATGGCTTACTGCATCTCATACCCCAACATCCATGGCTTACCGCATCTCATACCCCAACATCCATGGCTTACCCCATACCATACCCCAACATCCATGGCTTACCCCATACCATACCCCAACATCCATGGCTTACTGCATCCCATACTCCAACATCCATGGCTTACCCAATACCATACCACAATATCCATGGCTTACCCCATACCATACCACAACATCCATAGCTTACCCCATACCATACCACAACATCCATGGCTTACCCCATACCATACCACAATATCCATGGCTTACTGCATCTCATACCCCAACATCCATGGCTTACTGCATCCCATACTCCAACATCCATGGCTTACCCCATACCATACCACAATATCCATGGCTTACCCCATACCATACCACAACATCCAGCTTACCCCTTACCATACCACAATATCCATGGCTTACCCCATACCATACCACAATATCCATGGCTTACTGCATCTCATACCCCAACATCCATGGCTTACCCCATACCATACATCAACATCCATGGCTTACTGCATCCCATACCCCAACATCCATGGCTTACCACATCCCATACCACAACATCCATAGCTTACCACATCCCATATCCCAACATCCATAGCTTACCACATACCATATCACAACATCCATAGCTTACCACATACCATACCACAACATCCATGGCTTACTGCATCCTATACCCCAACTACCCATGGCTTACTGCATCTCATACCCCAACATCCATGGCTTACTGCATCTCATACCCCAACATCCATAGCTTACCACATCTCATACCACAACATCCATAGCTTACCACATCCCATATCCCACCATCCATAGCTTACCACATCCCATATCCCAACATGCATAGCTTACCACATCTCATACCACAACATCCATAGCTTACCACATCCCATATCCCAACATCCATAGCTTACCACATCCCATATCCCACCATCCATAGCTTACCACATCCCATATCCCAACATCCATAGCTTACCACATCTCATACCACAACATCCATAGCTTACCACATTCCATATCCCAACATCCATAGCTTACCACATCTCATACCACAACATCCATAGCTTACCACATCCCATACCACAACATCCATAGCTTACCACATCCCATATCCCAACATCCATAGCTTACCACATCTCATACCGCAACATCCATAGCTTACCACATCCCATATCCCACCATCCATAGCTTACCACATCCCATACCCCAACATCCATAGCTTACCACATCTCATACCCCAACATCCATAGCTTACCACATCTCATATCCCAGCATCCATAGCTTACCACATCCCATATCCCAACATCCATAGCTTACCACATCCCATATCCCACCATCCATAGCTTACCATATCCCATATCCCAACATCCATAACTTACCACATCCCATATCCCACCATCCATAGCTTACCTCATCCCAACCCACATCAGCCATGGTTGACAATACCATTTCCTTTCTCCTTCAGCGAGTTTACCTAATCACACACACACACTGCCCATGGCTGACCATAGCATTCCCTTTCTGCTACAGAGAGCTTACCTAATCCCAGACACCCAACACCCATGGCTGACCATAACATTCCCTTTCTCCTACAGAGAGTTACCTAATCCCAGACACCCACCTCCCATGGCTGACCATAGCATTCCCTTTCTTCTACTGAGAGTTCACCTAATCCCACACACCCACAACCCATGGATGACCATAGCATTCCCTTTCTTCTACTGAGAGTTCACCTAATCCCACACACCCACAACCCATGGATGACCATAGCATTCCCTTTCTTCTACTGAGATTTCACGTAATCCCACACACCCACAACCCATGGCTCACCATAGCATTCCCTTTCTCCTAAAGAGAGTTTACCTATTCCATGACATCCACCTCTCATGGCTGACTACACCATTCCTTTCTCCTACAGAGAGTTTACCTAATCCCAGACACCCACCACCTATGACTGACGAGACACCCCATGTCCATCTATGACCAGCTCTCTACCATGTATAAGTCAGTGTTCTAAGATAAATGATATGGACTGATCTCTGACCAGTTTATATGTATGTATTGTTTTCATTTGTTTCAGACTTGAGAGACAAGTGATTGTTCTCCAGCGTAAACTCACTGAAAGCTACAGCTCTAAATAAATCCAAGTCATAGTCTTCCATAATATTCATACTTTACACTTGTTTATATATTTATGACCTTGTCATTGTCTGATTTTCTGATTGGCTCAAAGTTGTTAGTCATATTTATATTTATGCCAAAATATTTACCAATACAAGTCCTTCAGAAGTCCTCAAAGAAGGTATTTTATCCTGCATTTATAGTATACGTACTTGCCAGTAAATGTACTGCTTTAGGATAATCTCAGTATGTATAAGGACTTTACCTGAGAATAGTCATAGTATTGTATATTTATCATTGTTAATTATTTCTAGAGTATTTCCTTGCCAATTCAAACAGTCTTTGTATGTCTTCCTGATAGAACAGCACTGATAAAGTTTTTTAAAATGAACTGATCAAGGAAATTATTGTATATGTTTTGAAACTTCTACAAAATGTTGCCTTCCAACTACTTGTATATGAACAAATGTTTTGTGAATTGTATTGTGACTGCCTTCTGTTACATCATATGTGAAAAACAAACCTGTAGGTTATGTTCTGCACAAATGCTGTTTTTATAGCACTTTACACTTTCATTCTTTGGTCATTAAAAGCTGTAATTAAAATGAAATACCACTGTACCATTGATCTGGAACTTTACATTCAAAACACTTAGTCACAATATCACCTGTAACACTTTAAGTGCATATATTATTGTCATCAATATGCCATTATGTGGAAGTTCACACTCATACTGTCCTGCTCCGTGTTGTGCTTAAACTGTGGTCAATACAATGCTATATCTTAGACTTTGAACTTCAAGGAGCTTGCCCAGTGTATATTTATCACAGCTATATACAATGGAGTGTTTATAAATCTTCCTTGAAAACCTTTCCTCACTACCAAAGCTGCGTTCCCTTGTTAATTAAGTTATTTCAGGATTTATAACTTCCATTGACCCCTTTCTGTTCCTTTGGTGAGGTTTGTGCCCCTCAGGTAGGATACGTTGGGGACAGTGATAGATTTTTTATGGCAGCTAACAGTACCGTCCAATTTATTGCATGTTAGTGATTGGTTAGTCAATTGGTTTTCTGTGCATGTATGTAATTTATTGCCTTGTTCATTTGCAATATGTGTTGGGCATGATATTAATGCTGTGACACCTGGTCTGAATGGTCGCTTTATCAGGCAATATTGTCATAGCTTCTGAAGATGATTGACGTTAACAGACGATATATGTTTGGGAATTCTGTCTTCCACTACATCCACACTTGTTTACTTCCTCTATTACTCACTCACACAGAGACATGCATTTGTGTGCTCATGCACTCACACACAGACATGTACATGTATACACATGCACACAGATGCACACACCAACAATGCATATGTATACAGATGCACACTGATTGATATGCACTTATATACATGCATATACACGGACACAAATGCACCCACAGACGTGCATAACATACACATGTATACACATGGACAAACACAGACATGCCCATGTATACAGATGCACTCACATCAACATGCACATGTATACACATGGACAAACACAGACATGCCCATGTATACAGATGCACTCACATCAACATGCACATGTATACATGCATGCAATCAGACATGCACATGAATACACATGAACACACATGTATCCACATGTACACACATACACATGCACAAGCATTGAAACACACATCCACACAGAGTGAGTCTGTGCCAGTGGTCCTGTTGACTACATGTAACAATGCCATCTGTCAGTCCCAATTATATCTAATTTTTTTCAGGAGGTAAGGACATATAAGGTGTTTCTATATGTCATGATATATGCACAAAAACACATCTAAGGGTTCCTGAAGTCAACTTTCAGAGGCGTTATATAAGCTGTTTCTGTATGATTGGTTTCCATGACAATTGACAGGTTTTCCACGTTAATTGTACATGTCTTCCATTGTGTGTGTGTGCTATGATTGAAGTGTTTTGTGAAAATCGGGTGTTTTCTTCAGATACCTCACAATCAGATATAACCTTGGTGATGGCAAGAGTCTGTATGTTTTGAAAATGTATGCATTTACTTTGACTTGTATTACCAGCCTGGTGTTTATACTGTTGATTTTGTTTACATAAAAGTACTCATTTGTATGTGCTATTTTTACAATATTCATATATTTGTGAAGTTTGTCTTGAATGCCACGTTTCAAATCATTTCAGAAATGTTTTCTCATACAGATATCATGACAAAGAATGGTATATTACTCTAAGGCTTATCCGTCATATTCACTGTGATGGCAATATGTTTGCGTTTTTCAAAATAGTTGTAATTTTCACAGCTTGAATGAGTAAAGTAAGGAATACCTTTCAGATTCACATACAGTTATAATAACAGGACATGATTGTAAATTCTTGTGTAAGCAACTGTTTTAATAGTAAACTGAGGGTGGAATAGGTATTGATACTTTATGTAGAAAGAAGAAAACTAACTCAAAAGAATTTGAAAGGTTGGTCAGTCCAATATACTATTACTGACTGTGTACTAAGTATATATTTGTCATAGTGTTTAATGTGCACTATTAAGTAAATATTGAATATTATATTGTTGATTTATAATAATATTTCATTCCATTATTTATTCAGTGTTTCATAAATATATGTTTCAGATTTTGGGAAAAAGATTTTGTATTGAAGTTTGAGATAATGCTGTTCTTTGTTAATAATGTCACATTATTTAAACAGGAATATTTTGTCTCTTTTTAAATAAACAGGGTACAGCTGATGTAGCATAAAATAATCAGGGATCCCTGTTTGTCTTAAAGAAGTATGATGCAATAGGGATCTGAGAGTTCATCATGAAATGAATTTATTGGTGGGTTCTTTTTGCCAGTTGCATAATCTTGACATTTTGAAGAGGGTGTATCTCTAGTAGGTGTCCACTCTGGTAGCAGTATATTGTTTTCATAGCCACATCTCCAGGTTATCAACCTTTTGGTCCCCACCGGTGAATAGAAATGACAAAAATGTATCTATAAGCAGAGGATGTCTCACTATTGTACTGCCACTTTACGAACATATGTTTATGAATCAAATGAACAAATAATTATGATACAAAGTGATTGTGAAATGATGAAACAGATTCACAAGCATATTGAGAAATAAATCAAATGTTTATGTGAATCCATGAATGGAAAACTCATTAATGCTCAACTATGATTACTAAAGCGATGTGGAAGCGATTGTGGATGATAACAAGTATACTATATTGCTGTACTGGTATTAGTCAAATGTTCAGATGACTCAAGTTAGAACAGTCCTTTTATTAATGATCTGACACAAACCTGTGTAGTGGAAGCAACTCTTGAACAGTTCATGAAGAGATGAACAGAAAGTGAGTGAGTTTAGATTTACGCCACACTCAGCAATATTCCAACCATATGGCGGAGATGAAGAGAAAGAGAAAGAACAATATTGAGAAGTCAAACATTATGCTATGTAGAACTGTGTATCAGAAACTTGTTTTGGTGTTTGGTTGGCATTCCTGAGTCAGAAATGAAGAATATGACTTTATTGAGCTTCCTTGCTCATTACATAATGCAACAGTTTGATGTAGATTCTTACACCTTTGTCAGGCTAAAAAGTGACTTTATTTTTGTTTGCTTTTTTTGAGCTACATATACTTAAGGGTGCTGCATTATACTTGTGTGTGTTCCATATATGAGTGTGACTTTACATTTATGGTATTATTTATGTTATATGTGATGTCATGTTTCATGTCCTGTCTGAGAGGTGCCTTCCTGCCATAATTCAGCTGTGTGTATTGATGATGTAAGGAAAGCATTCCAGTCTTCATTCATCTTTGTGATTTCTTCCTTAGTTAGGAAGTTCTCTTGTTGTCAGTCGTCTCAAGGACAATGTAGCCCACATGCTAACAGAAATGTGCATAAATACTCATATGGATGTCTGTACTGCAACAAGTGCACAGCTTTAAGCACGCTCCACACTCTCACCACACATCCCCTAAAGGACTTGGCATATTGTCATCTCATTCACTATTTGAAAGCTTTAAATTATTTCTGATTATATGGTTCTGAATAGGAAAATGGTTTAAATATGTGCCTGGTTTAGTTTCATTTCCTATTGAAACTATAAAGATGACATTCACTTGTGGATACCAGTTCTGTGGATACCATGTGCCTTATGTGAGGTTTAAGGAAGTCTTTTCCACCATTTGATGTTAAAAGGAATGCCTGGGAAGTTTGTTTGAGACAATATCTTTTTTTAGGTCAGTGCCTCAAAAGTCACTTTTTCTTTTCCATATACAGAACACAAACATTAGGCTGTAACCCACAGATAATATGACAGCGTTTCAAGTGAATAGTGTGTAGTATTTTTGTAAAACAGAAGAATAGAATTTGTTCCAGCACCTCCCAGGAACAAGTAGTTTGCATCAAACACTCCAGTGCTTCAGAAAATCAAATGTTCAACCCAAGCACACATATTTTTCTTATATGAGATGTGGGAGCAATTCCTATTTGTGATTTTGAGTGAAGGGTAACATGCAAGATTTAGATTTATATCTGCTACATATTGCTCTGTTTTGCCAGGATACCTTGATGGCCCAGGTGCCAAATGCATCTGCACTTTTTCACTGAGTTATGTTCTTTTGGTACTCCACAAAGTCGTGATTGTCAGTTTAAATCCAGGCCCAGTGGTTCCTTTGTTTATCTGAAGACTCAATCACTTTCCACAGAATCCAACATTACCTGACTTGCTGTGATAACACTAGAATAATGTTCAAAGCAGCCACTGTTTTTCCTTTGTAATTTATTGTTTTCAGCATTATTTTGATCTCACTATACACATTATACATATACTGGTCAAAAATAGCTAGGGATATAGGTAAATTTTGAAATTATGAATAATGATCTATCCATTCATTGACACAATGAAAAAATAACAATCATGAAAATACCAATATCCCAAACATATTTTGTTCAGTATATGTTTGCTGGTGTAGTGTTTTGTCTCATGGCCATCCTCCTTGGGACCACTGCCTTTCAGTGGGAAAGACATCCCAGTAAAATACCCCATGACATACAATATTGAGTGACCATCTGTAATAAAATATTCCTATACATCACGATGTGGTGTTGTATTGCATCTTCCTTTACTCCTGCTGTTCTGATTGGCCTTGTCGGTAAAGTCAAGTTGGTATCAAAAGGGATCACAAGCTTCATGAAAGGTGGCATCTATTCATTTATGTTATATTACCTGCCCAGCACTAAGCGATTATCCCTTTAACTATCCGTCCAATTCCTTTTCAAATGTTTGTGTCTGTTGTACATAATCCACATTCATTATTCATTCTATGTTGTAGATCTTCATCATTGGTGTGTGTGTGTGCGTGCGTGTGTGCGTGTGTGTAGGATATTGAAGGTACAGAGAATCCTAACAAAGCCCTGGTGGCCCAGAGCCTACTCACACCCTGGGCATGCTGACAACAATACTTGGCAGTTTATGTACTTATACTGCTTCAGTACTGTTGACCGTAGGTTTCATGTTGGACAGATGTAGACTCAAAACGTCACCGCCACAGCATCACCAGTCTCACGAATATGACCAGGCTTACTAACTGGGCCTCACACGTTTGAAGGACAATGTACATGGAAATTCAAATAAAATACCCAACCCTGCACGTTTTCAAAACAACATGGCGCACGCACGTCACACCTTGTTAGGAACCATCCAGCTGTCACCCAATGCTAAAAGTCCATTAATACTACTGGACTGAATTAGAGACAGCATAACTTAAGAACTACTCTTCCATGAGTAATATTAGTGTCATCTCATTCTGTAGGTCTGTATGCTGTACATGTTTGTATTTCAATCTTTCTTTGAAAAATTATCAACCATGACGTGCTTGGACGCCTGCAGCGAATGCAGATCATTTGGACTCCTCACTTGTGTAGTCTTTGGTGAATGTCGCCCTCTTTCCATGTGCAGTGAATGGTCAGTTTGAAAAGATGTTCTCTGTGAATACAGCACATGCATTGATTAGCCCTCTTTGTCGTTTAAGTCCATCAGTAAGCATAGTAAATGGTATTTTGAAGAAATCATATTTTGAAAGGTTGCCATATTTCCAGGTCAGGCTTAGCTGAAACCTTTGTTTGCGTTAATCATTTCACCAATTATTCTCCTTTATGAAACCATTTATGGAATTCGTACGCGATGAATCACAAATACTGTGGATATTAATATACAGTATGTAGACCACGTTTATTCTCATACTCAAGAATGCTGACTAAAGGGCATCTTGTTCTCACACTGCAGCTCATATATGGCACTACACCGTGTAATTGACAGGTCAGGGAACAATTTTAACCATATTTGTTTTGGAAACGTTTCATTTAAGAAGGACCTTCCTCCGACCTAATCCTATTACAGGTGACCTGTACGAGCGGACCACACCGACATGAAGCAATGCCTTTACTTGTCAACCAGGACCAGCCCAAAGAAAACAATTTCCACACTTATTCCGCGACTTAGGGTTTCGCCTCCCACTCTATGTAAATGTGGATTTTCTAAGTGGATTACTAACAACCCTTGAAGCCGGACAATAGCAGACATTCTGTGGTCAGCTATGGGAAAACCCTCTACTTAAGCGCTATCGTCAAGGGTGACCTTCATTAGATAGGCTTACGTTGAACTAGAATGTTCCACGGACGAATGTCTCACGTTTCAGATATCGAGAATCTTGAAACCAACTGTCTATCGCATCGTGAATTTGATTTCCTTTCATTACCTTGTGTATTTAACTTCCATATATTTGTAATGATGCGTCATGATGATTGTACCCGTGCAGATTCGGGTTAGAATTGATCTTCAGTAACCCATGCTTGTCAATAGGTGATTAACGGGTTCGGATGGTCAGGCTCGCTGACTTGGTTGACGTATGTCATCGTATCCCAGTTGCGAAGATCTGTGTGCATGCTTTTGATCACTGGATTGCCTGGTACGTCATATAGATGGAATATTGCTGACTGCGGCATAAAACTAATCTCACTCGTGATGATTGTAATAGCAATTCAAATTTTTCATGATCGATACACTTTCTACCCAAGAACGTACGAAACAGAGCGAACACACTCACTTGATGGCGGCAGTAGGTGTCGAGAATGTCTTCATACACCTAACTTGAGGTCTCGGACTATAGGATTGGGTTAACAGGCAGCGCATGTAATTCACAAATCTACTGAAAATACGAACCATCATATTTTACATTGTTATCTCCACGTCTATTGTTTCTAAATTATTATATTTGTTGGAGACAATTTTTGATGATGACGTAGCGCGGTTTTGCACCAACGAATTAATGTGACAAATCAGTATTGCAACCTTATTAATACCTGTTCATCAAAGCGAGAAATGCTATTTTATGATTTTTTTAACACAGTCTTGTTGTGGAAAGGCAGGACTTTCACGTGTAAATCTGTATAGTGTTCATGGACACGAACTGTTTATGTAGTATCACTGTAAGCCGCTTGTACCTCAACATTCGCCCACCATAAACACCTATCATGCCTGACATACTTATAGATACGCTCAAAATACCGAGTAAGACAGCAACGATGTCAGTAAGGAAGGTAAAAACGGTCAGGGCATCAGTCGTCCCCGATTAAACACACATCTCGAACTCCCCATCAGTGTTTCCTTATCTAAAATAAAATTTACGTTTCCAATTGGCTTGCAAATGTTTCCCCGCCCAGCAATTGGCATAGGAATAGGGCTTAAGTCTCCAGCGAGGAGCTACGTTGAGGGACTTAACTGGTGCGAACTAGACGTTTCGGTAGATCCGCCGGATTATCCTACAAGGCCATGACGCTTTACAGCTTCAACTGCTTCCCTCGGTTGGAATTATATTGTACTTCGCAACACATTTTAGGATTTGTGCCAAAAGAAACACAGAGTTTACCGTCCCGGAGTATGCATGTTTGTGAAAAGGCTTTCCCACTTTTCACTAACGCTTGGCCAAGCGCGTAACAGTCTGCTCAAAACGACTACTTTATTTAGGATGTCAAACATCACGGCCTAAAACGTTTGTTAGGCGATGGGAGCTTTCACTGTAAGCTTTACCCCACGACCCAGCTTGTAGATTTGTCGAGAAAGGTGTCGTACAATGTTTTCTGACCCCTCACTTAATCCTTAAGCACAATATGTAGACGATCCCGCAGTCTTTACTGCTTGTTTGAGAAGCTCTCCCGTTTTGCATCAATACGCTAACAATTATTATGTTAAACAAGCGTGATCACATGATAATAACTAAACATTATATTGGTGCCACGACATAGCATGTGACAGTCCCGTTTACGCAATGACAATCAATTTTGTAATGCGAGTCTGATGCATCCAGGAAACGAAATCTCCCTATATATTTGTCAGATAACAATCGTAACAAGATGTAACATGTGAGTGTTTGTTAATTAAAATGTGTTGCTGAAACAAACAAATGTATAATTTTGATATCTGATAGCTTTGATGTGAAAGAAATATTCATGTTCTAGGTAGTAATCACAAACAAACTTCAGCCTCATGTGAAGAAATATTTTATATGAAATATTAATGTAAACAATATCCACAGACTGAGCACGATCTAACGTATACCTTTAAACTCAGTTTCATTCTCACGCAATTTCTGTTTTACAGAATAATTACACTGGGTGTATATAACATATGTTTTATTGACAATGGATCTGATCTCTTTAAATTTCACCTATTTGAAATGAGCAAATTCTCCGTGTGTTCAATGCATAGTACCAGATCCTTAATTGGAATGTGCATACGAAGACTGAAAATGATACCGATCGCTTATTGTGAAATTGCCCACATAAATTGTCTACACTACATGGCACTTGTTATGTTCTAAAACATTTCAACGAAAAAAGTATAGCTATATTACCTTTATTTGTTTAACGCACAAACTTAGTCCTTTACGTACATATGACGTGATTCATTTTATATTTAAATATGTATAATGATGAGTAATTTCTTACTCAGCAAACTGCCTACGACATTGAGATGACACCGAACGGAATTTATTTCTTTTCAATTTCTTGTACGTAATCATTTAAAACTTAGGATGAGGGGACTTAAACTCCGCGCCTACATGTCCCTGATAATAGAACAGTTGCTTTCAACTCTCTAAACCCATTCCCCTACGTAACCTGACATCCCTGTTCCCCGGCTTTGTGAGCGACGTCTCGGGAGTCTTTGATCTAGTCATAACGGGATTTTTTTCTCTAAATTCTATACCCAGGGAAGAATATTGCAAGGCGAACGTAGATGCTTTTAATAACTTTCCCATACGTCGTTCAGAGCACCGCCATATTTGTGTCTCAGCAAACCCTTTACTCCCTTAAAAAATCGGTGCGAAAATATATGTCGAACGAATCTATTCAGCGTCGTGTTTGCTTTAGTAATGTACCACAACAAAAGCTGTTATTTCGAAGCACCTGGGTACCTCTAAAGGGTGGGCGAGAGTAGGGTCACGTGACCCAGCCCAATTGTCCCCGCCCTATTGGCATCTCCCATGTTCTAATCTATGTTAGAATGATCTAAGCACGAGAACCCTGGTTAAAAGTGCCCCCTATGGGAACGAAGCGAAATGACCCCTCTGAGGGTGCTTAAGGAACATCGACACATTTAAATCTATAGCAGAGGTCTATGGTGGTCAGTACTTGAACAATGAGGTAGATTCGATACCGACAGTCTGGTTCAATACCTTTTTACGGACTCCATAATGATGGGAGATACAGGCTTTCATCCCGACACTTCTTACCAGCGTGTAATGGGGGTAGTTGGGCCTGATTCCGGAGGAGGGACAGGGAAATGGGGCACCTAAATGTGACATATCTCAGGCACAAAAAATGTTTGGAGGTGTGTTGGAATGTCATTTCTCTATATATATTGCGTAGCGTCGAATAACTATCCATTTTCACAAGTTGAATTGTTTTCGTTTAAACCATGTATCTTTTCACTAAACATTGTATACATGTTATGCTATACATGGTATGCTATATGTCCAGAAATATATAAATACCCTGCCTGCGCGTGGACCGTTTGTCAATGTCACGTAAGGTCCTATGTCCAGAGAATTTTCCGAACTATATTTGCTGGAATATTTCTAATAATGGCATAAAACTATATTCAGTCATTCACTCGGTCACCCATCCACCCACTCACTCACTCATGCGATTACTGATCCCGTTTTAGACCTATTTTTCGATCAGGCTGTAGTTCTCTCTCGTATAACAATTTGCAGGGCACGGACGGCTAATTGCATTCGAGAAAAACACGAATCAGTTCTGTCTAGCTTAGTGTTTGAACTTAAATCTGTTACAAAATGGGGGCATTGTTGGCGATCTGACCAAAGCACCTGGGTAGTGATCCAGCGAGGTTGAGGTGTCGGGATCGAGCCCATCTGTGAACGGGTGTGAAAAACCTTGGAGTCAGCATTGTGTGCAGACGATTTCAGTGTTGTCACAACCCCTATTGTACAGTATACACCCTGTGCGCTTAAAAGAACCCACGAATACGTTGGTAGATGACCAGATGGTGGCCACGTGCCATACGTGCAAACACTTAGTTTCGGGTATAGCAACGTGCAGTAAACGTGGACAAAGTACTGTGGGTATATGTCCCAGTCCATACAGCTGTGAATGGGCACCTCGTTAGGATGAGAAAGCCACAAATAACTTGGTGCGCCTAGTGGCAGCAAGAGCTGTATACTCCCAAGGGAGTTGCGACTGCTGATACGATGGGCCGTTGGCATTGACATCCAATGTCGAGGGAACTATATGCCAGCTATTGGACAAGCACTAGTTGCATGGATATGTGCGCTATATAAATACCCCATAATAATACAAACTGAACATTAAATACATTATCTCTGATATATCCGAAGACGTGTACAAAGAACTGGGAAGGGTAACCCAGATACCCTGGACAGGTGGGTATTGAGTTGGACCCGTGTACCCGCCTTAATAACCGGGCCCTTTATGATCATGTGGCTGAAAAACATTAACGATGTAATATGTTATTCTTCCGTGTTTAAAGGGTTGCAATACCTTGAAGATTGAGATATGATTTGAAGTCACTTCTGTTGAATATGATGCATGGTTAAGACATGGAAAAACTCGAGATTTTAGCTTCCGTGCTAAAACATATACATTGACATTTCTTTCAGATTTGATGTCAAGAATTAGCATAACGTGTAACTTGGTAGGGTAGGTTAATAGGGGGTGAGGGACCCGGTAGAAATTCCCGTTCCAGCCCTAACATGTGTTGCAACCTGTATTATTGGGTTTGTTACTCATTGATTACGTTTCTTAGACTCAAAAGTATCTTTCATAGCTGAATCTGAGGCAGATTAACAAACTGCCTATTGTCTGACAGTGTGAGTGAGTGATTATGGTTCTACGCCCTTCCAACATTGTTCCATTATCATTGATCGTGACTCCAAAAACGAGCATCACATCTCCTACCCATGTGCAGGTCTCGAACCTTCATGGTAAACCAACGCCTCTGCCACAAGTCTACCCCACCCTTTTAGGTAACAGAATACTGGAATGAGGTATATACATACCAAAATATAGATCGGTATATTTGCTGCCAAATCTGGCAAATCTACTGGATTATCTTGCCAACCATGCGAGTGGAGATGTTTGCCTTTCGGTGCACATATGATGTCGTTATTTTTTTCACTGACCCTTTCATATAAGCTGCATCACTTTTGTCATTGAATCCCAGGTGAATCTGTCGGCGAACACACGACAAATCCTCTATGAGACCATCCAGACTGTGTTAGACGTCTGCATGTGATATTAGTGTTAAAGTATTTGAGGTGGACACTGTTTTATTCGGACTGATCAATTTCATCACATATTGCACGTTTGTAATTACACTAAGCAGAAACTTTTACTCTTTTGTTGCAACCTAGCTTTTATGTTTGTGTTGATGACCTCAAATTTGAAGAGATCGAAGCGTTTCTAATCTTTGCCATCCCCTTATTATATACCAGATGTGCTAACGTTTATACTGTCGGTATTTGTTATCATATCTACCCAGAGTGACAGATTGCCTTGACACAAGCGCTCCCTTTGATGTTCAAACACCATATGTATGTGTTTGAGACAAGTCTGAAGTATTTAAAAAGATGTTTCTGCAACTCTCAATCTCACTGGTTCATCGAGACGGCTCTTCCGCCACCAGAAATGGTCAAGGGTTTCAGCTGAAACCGGCATCCTTTGATGTTGCCGCGCCGTAATGCGTGGACCTGAGAGAGAGCAATGTGCGTACACTCACTGGTAATGTGTGTTTGTCCGTTCCCTTAATCCCAAACTGACTAATGGCCAATGCTACCTATCGCTGTTAGACTTGCACGAAAGGAAATTTCTTCCCACATTTGTTTGTTCAAATCAGACCGTCAATTTAGTTTCATCTAGTCCCCTTCCTATTTCGTGACGTTACGTGTGAATCCTTGCTTCAAGCAGCAAGAGAAAACTCGCTCCCATTTTCGAGATTACGTTTTCCTTTTAAATGCCGATTGCTTTGATTTCTTTTGATCGTTAATTACCTTCAAATCCGTACAAACATATGTATTATGATACACGATACCGTTCCCTGGGTCCCGAGGAACATTATGCACAGACGAACAGGGATTACACGAGTCCCCAAGTTCTGACCATGTAGAACATTGTTGTAGGGCGCCGTGTGGTCTTCTCAGCATAATAGCTTTCTTTTTTTCCTACGTAAATGATAACGAAATAAAACATATGAGTTATGATGTCGCGACTCCTCTTAGAATCTGTATGTATGTAAACTACAAAGCATTATTGTACCACCCAGTAATGACAGAGAGCCATGTTGAATTCACTGTGTAAACAATGGTCATCTGGAAGGTCATCAGATTCGGAGGTAGCGCGTGGGGAAGACTATCAAAGCTGTTTACTGCCTCTCAGTGAAATTTGGTCCTTCTTGGAATATTCCTTTTAATCTGATAATGCTATGAAATATACACGTTTACTGGTATATACGGATAAATGTACTTGTTTTAAAAAACCTACAGCGCTACGTCTGTGGTTAGTCGATGTTACAGGAGGGGACTTTCACTTCTAAGATCGCTTTGTACAGCTGCACCTAGATCAAATAAGTAATGTTTTCTACTTTCTTTTTGAGAACACCTGGTGTTATAACACATTTTCAGTGTTTCATTCGTATAATGATCAGAACTATTCTCTCTTACTGACATTGGAATATACTTAGAAAGTTATCTGATGTTTGTAATTATCTGAAGATGGAATTCTATATCCATATATCGTAAAGGCCCATGAAATTTGGCAACTGTTAAAGTTTCGGATATATCTAAGTGACAGTTGGTCTCTGCTCACATGCTGGTGCAGGGAAAAGATGTGTTTGTTGAGAGGGTTGCATGTTCGTATGATGAGAAACCCTTGAAGAGGGGGTAGAACTGATCTTTAGCAAGTTGTTTGTGATAACAGGCGGTTGTGATAACTGGTTCGGGTGGTTGAACTTGACATGCATTTCCTCGTACTGCAGTCACGTAGATCGATGCTCATGTTGTCCATCACTTGATTGTCTGGTTCAGACAGGATTATTTACAATCCCTGTCATATAGAAGGGATATTGGTAGGGACGGCGTTAGACAGCCACAAACAGAGAAACAAACAGCATACCATAGATATGTAAATATACGGTGAAAGGACTATTGCCATGGATTTATGACGACACATATCAGATAACTGATATCGAACTCAGTGTGTTAGTTTGTGCATGCCACAAGAACTACAAACACATTTCATATATAGAGGTTTGTATTGGAAAAACGACTACTTTTGGAAAATCGATTTTTAAGTCATATGTATTGAGTAAATATTATCACATTAGGAGAAGATACCTGTGTTGTTCAATGCGGGCCTAATGTGTTTATCCTATTTGATACATGCTTTTACATTTAGGCTTTCATTGAAATATATTATAGTAAATAAATAGTAAAGGGCCGGCTTTGTTAATACGGGTACAAGACATGTATCAAATAAAGCTTGTATAATGCTCTTGAACTTTTGAAGTGGCATTTGAAGTGAAATATAACAGTACAAGCAGACATGTCAAAGTTAATTTTATTAACTGATCTGTCTGCATTTTAGTATAAATACAATCCTGACAAGAGACAAAAGGAATCATTAGTGGACTTCAATTTATCCGCACAGCATCACCCCAGCCTCGTTCCTGTGTACTTGTAGAAACCAAAACATGTCCCATTAATCTCCGGCTTGCTTAATATTCATACTTCCAGTATTTTCCTCGCTGACAGGGACACGACGCTTCAATCCCCTGCCAGAATATGTAAACTATGAGTTGCAGACCTGAACTTTTATCGTCAAACAAAGCCGACGTGCGTTGAGACATCAGATTGAAGGGTTCGAATTCTCCAGTGTTTTCACGAACATACCAAATGCCTCCTTTGATGACAGGGGGCTGATGTTGCGGGACCAGGAGTGTTTAACATCGTATGCAAAATTTTGTGTTTAATGCCATTCGCTGGACCTTATCTTGTCAGCGTATTAAACCCCGTCTTCGCACTACTCGTGACTAAAGGAAGACGTATGCTACACAACACGTCGTCTAGGACGAAGGCTGGAACGCCCGCCAAGTTTCGCGAATCAGTCCTAAATGTACGAAGTAACATGTCCGCATTGCGTTAGGGTGCTGGATAAAATTTTATTTCATGTATAACGCTGTTGTCATAGACGGCCTTTTGATGTTTGGTTTTGCCAGACCTTATTGCAAACTGTTTTCGAGCTTCAATGATAAATTCACACTTCTGGAGTCAAATTCTTTTGCGGATACTTTGTAATTCTTTTTCTTCTCAGCTTCCACGGTTAAACCCTTTCTTATCGCCAAGTTGAATACGATGATATTAAAGCTATATGTCGGCGTGTATGTCGATGTTTAGAGTTACAAGCACCTAAAAACTACAAAGGCTCTGTGACAGTACTTCAAAGATTATGTTCCTGTATATATAGTTGTAATTTATAAGTAAAAGTAACACACATGATTGGTGCATGAGTATCGTCATTTATTGTGACGTTTTTTCCTGACCGAAACAATATAGTCTTGTGCCTGAAATTGTTTGAAACTTTCGTACTGATTGATGTTAGTTCGATTTCACAAAATCATGTCACACAATTTGTTGTAAATAACTTTGTTTAAGACACTGGTATGAGTGAATATTTCTGCGTTTAATCTACCAGTGATCAGTGTAATCATATGGTTTATGGTTATGTGGATACTGTAGAGAAATACCTACCTATCGAAATTACTCTTTAGAAACCTTTGTTATTCTTTTTCGGGGAAATGGTGATTCAGTGTCCTAGGTGTCATCTCACAGTGAAGATTTGGGTCTCTGTTGGTGCCAGCACGTTCTGGTCTCGCGTTCGAGTCCTTGAACTGTCAACGCCCGAGCTTCATCACCGTGGTAACCGTCTTCTATCTATATCTACAACATATATCTTTCCTCCCATGAAACCGATGTGCTGTTAGTATATGACTGTAGAGTTATTGTTACAAATGTTTTTAATCAGATTAAGGAGACGCGCAGAAATGTTTCATTAAAAATTAGTTCTCGGTCATATATATTTATCTAAAGCGAGGAACAGTTTGCAGGAAGATAGTACGTTTAATGCTTTTGCACTCAAGTGTAATCTGCTAGTTTGTAGAAAAGAGTAATTCAACACTGTATGGAACTTTCAAAAACGAATTCAGACGATGTGCGGGAGCAAGTACATGCCCCTAAGGTTTTTCTCTCTCTGGATATCCAACCAAGGCCTTACCTGGTGCTTCTCCCCGTTTCTAGGTATATTTGTATTGCTCTTGTAATTGTACTGCCATTGCAACTGATTTGTAAACCTAGTTAACGTTATAATATAATTATTAATTACATACAGCACTTCGTTATTAATTGTCGATTTCAAATACTTTTGCCTTTCGCTTCAGTGGTAACCTGTTGCTTCAGTTTGTAAATCGACATGTAGGTGTGTTCAGAGCCTCTGTAGACTCAGCTCACTACAATTTTGAGTCATTGATTGATGTAACATGTTTTTCTACTATTATGCTTATCAGAAAAAAAGATATTTTGTCTTCATTGTTAGTTCGTTACAGCGAAGGCTCGGGTTTGATTCTCAGTATGGGTAATGTGTGGCTGTTTCGTCTGTACCCCTCCATGATATTGCTGAGATGAGCGGCGTAAAACTATACTCACTCATTACTCAATCACTATATGTAACCTGATTACGTTGTCATGGATATGTAGAGGTTCAATATGTGTGCTTATAATTCATCCAAGTAAAGTTTGTTCATTATTTCAAGGTGCTGTTGCACAAAACGGTGTTAGCGCATTGGTGGCCGTGCATGTACGTAACCCGGTGTTAAACCAGGGAGAATATATATGTTGCAGATTATCCCTGGTTAGACATACTTACTACAGTCGTAGTGTTACAGTCACGGTCTCGTACACTAATACAATGAGACATAGAACTTAAACCAGGCATAACGTTATGATCGGTTTATGAAACGGGCCCCAGATGATCGAAAAGTTTCGAACATTCCACGAACAATAATGGTTAAGGATGGGCCTCTTGGACCAGAACTTGTTTGTTTCAAATACTGTTAAACTGACAACGAATGTTGTGAGACATGGAGGGGAGGGCGTTATATGAGGGGACGGAGGGGGAAAGTGACGTGAGGGAGGGGTTGCATTGATTACCATGAGAACGCTCGTATTCTCACAAACTTTTAAAACAAAGACGTTTTGTTTGTTCTCTTGGCCGTCGTTCAAGGGATGATGTGTCGTCGCATTTTGTCATGAACACCGGTAGAAATATGTTGAATTTATTTGCATTGGACCAGCCAGACGGAAGGCCCTTTTCTAGATCGATACCTTTTGTTTACAAAGAACCGACCAAAAGTTCGGCGTGCAACAGACAGCCCTCAAGAACGAACAGCGTGTTTGGTATGACTCGCAAAATTTGGTCTGAAAATACGTCATGATGTAATTTAGTTCCCTTTGGCGTTGTAATTGCATGTAAACCAAAGATTGCAAATGGCAACAAATTGTGAAGTCATTGACTTGGCCGCCACTCTTCAGTCATTGGCTCCACAAATTTACTTAGGGTCTGAAAAAGGAATAAATAACAGTGACACCGGTTAATCGCAGAGCCCTTTGTCCATACCGTCGCATGTTCAACCGGGTTATCCAATCGAAGGCGGCTATACTTATCGTCAACTAGTTAATGCTTGGTTAAAATGGAGGGATTTCAATGCTTTCCTTGGGCAAAAACTGTTTACTTCCAGTTCCTAATTGTCAATATTTTGGTGTTATCGCTGGAGTTGGACGCCACGATTTCGCCATCAGATATCCGGAGAAGGCGGGAAGTGTATAGATTTGATTGAATCAAACCGAGAACATGACTCCACTAATACAACTAAACGTCAGCTTGTCAGTGAATGGTGTCCAGTTAACGCTTTTTAACACCCTAACTATATCATGGCATTGCTTTGTAAAATCATAACTACATCGTACGATAAAACCTGTCTTCTTTCATCATTTCGGCAAACGGCCTTAAATTCGGGGATCGGGTGGACACAATGGCTTGTTAAATATGGAAGTTAAAATATTTGATTATACGCTGAGTGGCAACCGCTGATTCAAATGCCAAACATGATCATGGTCTTCTGCAAGTATGTGTTGATGTTTTTTATTGTTTGAAATGGAGTGTTTATTTTAGTGACTCCAAACTACAAACATCAGTGATATTTCTCAATCTGCCCACCCACTCAGTTGTGTCCAGCAAGTCCACAGTCGTCATTTGTTTCGCTTATATATTGTGCGGTATGTATCATGATATATCCAGGATCCTCCCAAGCAGACCTCGCCCAATGTCTACTGATAACATGCTCCAATAATACCATGGGTATGATGACAACAATAATCTACAGTAGTTGTGGGGAGGTAACGTAGCCTAGTGGTTACGCGGCATAAAATCACACTCACTCACTCACTCATGTGTTCGAATCCTGCATTCAACGTGGCCATGCTCGTTGTTTGTCAATACTATCCCGTGATGGGGCGTTGGCGTAGCCTAATGGTTAAAGCTTACCCTCGTTCCACATATGTAAAACCCATTTCTTGCGTACCCTCCCCCCCCCCCCCCCCCACCCCCCCATGATGTTGCTGGAACATTACTAAAAGCTGCGTTAACCCAACCCACCCAATCCACAACACTGTGATCGTGGTTGTCGCCAAAATATAAGATCCACTTCATGTTTCCCTCTTCACGACGCTGACATACCGTGAAGGTACATAAATGTGTTTAACCTCCTACACTCATTTGTATTGAAAATATACATATTTGCGCAAGAGTGTGTCCTAAATGAACATAAAATGTATTTCAGCATCGCGTTTTTGTCTCGGATCGCCACATGTACAAGAAGCACGTTATGGCCTGACGCCAAGTCACCCCATGTCATGTCATGTCAGGCCAACGCAATGGCTCAAAACAAGAGCAATGACTAGCTCCACGGAATACCTTTAAATGACGATTCCTCAGCACCCCAACCACAACACGACATACCACAGATGACCTCGCTATCGATCACCTAATACCAAATCTAAACGTTGAGTGCCATGGATGATTCCAGATCTAGACGCTGATCTCAAATAACAATATAGTTTCGTTAAGTTTGTAATGCTAGACAGCATCATTCTTTCCGAAACTACCCCTTTAAGGCTACGCTTGTTAAAAACACGACTCTATTCTAAATTACCTATTTCGCTTGAAGTACTGCATTAACACGACCATGAAAAAAATTGGTTGGCAACGGTCGTCCGAATATGAATTCTATGGACAGAATTCCAAACTAAAGAGGCCCATTGGTACTTTCCGATTGTGCAAAAGGTGAAGTACGAATCTTCACAATAGGTGACTGATATTTCGGCCCCGAGGTGGCCAATTAATGCCCAACCATAGCCCAACTTGACCCCCTTCTATTAGCAATATGTCGCTTGTACCATACAGGGTTCTAATGCTACTCGAACAGTCGTGATCATATAATACCTTCACACAGCCACATCTATCGTTAAAGGCGCCGTGTACATGGCTATAGACATAATGTTCAGATCTATTAGCTGATAATAGAAGGGTCGGAATTTTATCAATACGGACGATCACCGCCGTAAAATGTTGATTTCAAACCAAACATGGTAGCTGTTAATATGAAATTTAATATCATATATTTCGCGCACGTTCGTGGAGTTAGCGTGTTTGAAATTGAATAAGACCAAATGCGTTCGTTCCATTTGTCAACTAAAAACCGGACTTGTTTGTCAACTTTTAAATGGAACCGCATCACCGAACCGAAAATCAAATATGTTTCACTGAGTGACTCGAGAAGCGGAGGGATACTTTTTTTCAAAACGACGTAATTAGGCGGAGGTGACCTTTGACCAGAGAAGAAGCTTTCAAGATGGAAATGCGTACAGGCTAGCCTCTCGTTAGAAGCCATTTACGCATATGTCGAAATGGGACTAAAACGGAACGGAAAAAAATTAAAGTAGGGGAGGGTTTTAAGCCGAGAATAAAGAAACGGGATCGAATGAGGAAAGTATGACAGTTTCAACCTCCTACGAAAAAGCCGTAATGATGGGAAATTATCTGGCGAAATGTAAGGGTAAATATTTGAATAGACTTTCATCTCCGAGGCCCCCTGCGTTGGTCTGCGTTTACAATGAATCCTATTGACGGGTAGAAGGCACAAATCACATTTATCCTACTCCAAAGCCAGCATATTTACACAAAACTGCTTCTGATTGTTCATTTTACGCAATTTCCAATTTCCAAAATTTAGATGCATTCTGAATTCGCCTGCTTTTATTAGATTATGCTCTGTTAGCGAGTTCCTGTATTTCGCGCAAAAGGGTATATCCCATGAAGAGCTTGGCCACTCGGGAGCGCTTCATTTCAAGCGCTTATTCGGGCCTATTCTCCACGGGAAATTAAGTCCTGATCAAGGATTGAACATGATTTGATAATAGCAGTCAAGTGACTTAGATGTTCCAGATGACAGCTAGTCCATCTCAGCCCCTTTATACCACGTCTTTAATTAAAACGACCATCCCAGACTACCACTGGTCGCAACACCAGTGAATGGGAGTCGATGGGCGACAATCCAGAACAGGGTGTTTTAAGTGGGATGTTTCAGAGCCATTGACAAATGAGGCGGATGCTTCGTAGGGTTAAGATTGTGATTTACACGTCTACAATTTTAATTCTTTGGTGATTTTTCACAACATTTAAAGTAACGGGTGTTAATGTTTAATTAGTTACCGCCATATTTATAACATGTTTAGCAAGTCAGAGCAAAAGTCATTATTAAGACTCATGTTCTTGAAATTGACACCCTCCTTCAAATGTTAAAAGAGTGTATGATTTCTTCTAATTATTGAAATATATGTGACATATATATTCTCATAAAGTTTGCCAGTTGAATTCTCAAGAGAACAAACAAATATAACGTATTTGCGACAACTGCCATTGGATGTTTTTTCTGAGTTCACATATGTGTGACTAGTTTATCCCAGAAGTGTGAAACAGGACAACTTCCTGTTTTATGCTAGACAGACGTACTTCCGAACCTTTAAATTTTATTTAGATAATCCTGAATCGGGGTGAGTCAGACTCCAGAACGTGCCCAGAGATCCAACCAAGATAATCCCGTAGTAGGGATTAAGATGCGTGGATATGAATTTTGTCAATTCATTCTGTAGTCTGTACCAAGTGCCCACACGCCGATGTCGCGCATGTCGCAACTGACGTCGTTCCGTCGCCCCCTATTATCTACTAAAGTACCAAAGGAGTGCTTTGAATACACAGAAAAAATTACTTTTTTTGTATTGAGCTCTATTACATGTCACGTGTTGGAAGATATTTTTTCAAACTATCAAATGGCTTTTCTTTTGGGTTCGCGAGCACTGATGAAATATAACGGTATTTAAATTTTGACACAAAGAGGAATGGAGTAATAAGTTATTTGTACTTACAGGATTCACGGGAAGCTGGGAAAGGTGGATCCGTTGACGTGGAGTACATTACGTGGCACTGGGGTATTACTGTGTGAAATTCTTGCTTCACAAATATCAGTTGCAATCAGCATACCAGTGGCATGTAAGGCAAGACAATTATTTTACCATTATAGTCGGATTAATTGAGAATAAACCCTGAAAATGAGTGGAAAGATTTGAAACTGATAAATTATTCAAATATGTCATCGATTATTATTCCCTTACTTCGTATGATAACCATGAATTGTTCACAATTCTACCTCTGTTTTCAGCTAAGAGGTGTTATAAGAGGACGCATAAACAAAACAATCTGTACGGTATGTGAGATTGGTGCATTTTAAATCAAATTTGATGTACTAAGGGGGTCTTTCTGGGAACACTTGCACAACCGAACGCTTTGTGTTCGACCTAGTGATTTTAGTAACGCGTTTAACAATGATCGGTTGTCTCCCTTATCCGCGTCTGGAGTCTGCTGGTGGGTCGTGCGCCATTATTAATTCCTTCTCTGTTCACTCAACAGGGGCATAGATGTATACCACAAGGTACGGAAATGAAGTATTGATCAAAAGGCGTAAAAGCCAACTCACTCACTCACTCCACAAATTGTATTTGCCTCACTCTATTTTCTCGAGACGTCTTCTGCGTCACTAATTCATCAAAACATTAGTCTCTCTCTTTACTATAAATTCTGAATGAAGACAATGCAACATATAACGTACAACTAAGCGCACATCAGATTCACAGTTTACAGAAAAATACTTAATATAATACTTGCAGAGGGCTGGGGTAGCTTAGTGGTTAAACGGTTTGCTTGTCTCGCCGAGAACTTGGGTTCGATTCCCCACATGCATACAAAATACGAAGCCCATTTCTGGTGTCCGCTGCCATGATATTGCTGGAATATTGCTAAAGGCGGCGTAAAACAGTACTCATTCACTCATGCTTGCGGTCATGTGGTATTCGTTTCAAACTATTGCAGAAAGAGATTTATTTCAGACGTAATAAAAGTGTTATGTTTGATTTATTAACCATGTGATTTAATTAATGTATTATCACTGTGATTTATAGGGAATGAATTTGTGTACATTTTCTCTTATATATATCACTATTCTGTCCACAGCTCATGGCGTCATCCCTCCTCCCTGCCACGACCGGCCAAACCAACATGATTTCCATATCAAAATAGACTATAAATGATCGCATACGTAAAACCATCCCTAGGCGTTCCAAATATGTTGCAAAAATAAACTCTATTAAAAGTGAACGTAAACTATTTTGTCAAGAAAAACGGGTATTTATTCATACACACTTTCAACATCCGTGGCATAACGCAGGTAACATCTATTTCTAGTGTTTGTTCTACTACCCCACGAGACGTCCAACATACATACGTTTTTGTGGATAGGAAAGAAAGGAATATTTTCCTTCTCTTTTCAAATGGCATGCCTATCTTTTTAAACTGATATCATGAGGTTGATAATGTTATGACTACCAAACATACATAATGATATCAACGTTTCTTGGGATGCTTGAAAAGACAAACACCCGCTTGTCATACCTACATACAAACAGCTCGTTTGTTATCAGTTTCTTGCTGATCTTCACAGTTTCACTCTGATAGCACTTAGTACATGTTGTGGAGATAAAATACCTAATTCACTAAGTTTAGTTTTATTTTCGACAGACAACCAAATCATCTTACTTACTGCATAATTATTTGTTAAATTAAGATTTTTATCAGTTTAAAATGACATCCCCCAACACCGTAAACTGAAAACGAATTTACAATAAAGTGTATTGATATCAACAGAAAGCTGCTTCAGAATGCAGTGTTGACAAAATCACGTCTTTCTTTGCCTTGAAGTGAACTGTAAACACACGATATTCAGTCTCTAAAATATTTACAGTTTACAATGTACAAACGAGACCGTCTCACGTATGACCCCAAATAGTATTTATTTAGTTATCGATAGTTTGTTATCATTTTGCTCGGTATACGTTTTGAACGCTGGGTATATTTACATCTTGTTAATTTGAACTTGTATGACAAAGCAACAATTTGTGTCTGTTACCCTTATTTTTCATTTGAATGAAATAACGGTAAAGAATTACTACACATTTCGAAGTATATTGATGCATTTTAATAATAGTTGTCTACTTGTTTTTACTTTTTGTATTATAAAATAACTTCTTCGGGGAGTTATAGTGTAATAGAAATTTGAATTTCATTTAAGTACAATAATGAGGAAATATGAGTTTAAATATCCACGAATCTGATTTACCAGGAAAGTTTCATTATGTGAATTATGCTTCATTACGCAAAGCTGCCAAGGTGAATATTCCATTTGAATGAAAACGTTTTAAGATATGTCATGTAGAAGACAAGTTAATGACTTTTGCAAAACATAACAATGCACAGCCTTGAGCTGAATCTAATCAGATATTTGAGAATATGTAAACAGCCATTTAGATAATTTAAAAAATGGTGTAAGACATTGAAAACGTAACCGATAACTTATCTGACATGAAAATATCATGAAGAATATTTTCCGAAGAGCGTCTCATCTCACAAGCTTTCACTATTTGTGAAGTAAATATGGATATAAGAAATTTTGTGTTTAAAACTATATTTACACGTTTGAAATAGTTTACTTCGGAAAAAAAGTAAGCGTGGCACTGCCACATTCGCTGTATATTTCGAGGAAATTCAAGTGTTGCTGGGAACATGGCAAGCGGGATGGCTGTTTACTGATTGATCGCAAACCTGAAAAATATAGTTTCTTTGACATATCCTTCGTCCTGGTGTGAACTCAAAAACGAATTTTATCGATGAATTGATTTTTATAGTGCAAACATATTTCAAGTTTGCATGTTTCAAAGTGTAACGGGGAATGTGAAGACAATTTTTGAAAATTGATTTCTCGCTACTGCAAGTTCTATAAATTAATTCTATAGTATTTCACCGTCCAGTGTCACGCAAAGGATCATGGGTGAACCTATTGAAACTTGTATCCCGTGAGCAAGTCTATATTGCCTCTATGACAACACAAGGTATCAGTTGTGTGTTAACCGACATGGTGACTCATTATATTCGGATTTTGCAATCTTCAAATGATGACATGCAAAATGTTTTTCAATAGGTTTAAAATGTTTAACTTCTTAGTCAGAGCGGTACATATCATGTTCATATTTCCATGAGTTAATTTCCACATGCTTCTGTGCATATAGTGGTTTTCTTTAGAAGGGGGATTTCATATGGCACACTTTGTTCACTTCGTAATATGGCTGGAACATAGCAGATACAATATCAAAATTTAAAAAATCCGTACATTCATAACGAATTTCAATATATTGTGATAAGTATAGTTTGGATTGTCATTTGAGAGCATTAAGTGGAGCATAATTGCAAGGCACTTACAGAACTTATAATATGGACCTAAACGCGGTGGAACTTTCACAAGAGGGGAGCGTGATTCATGTTACACTTAAAATCGGTTCATTGTTGTCTTTGTTTTTTTATAAGCGGCCATTCAAGTTGACGTTTACATAGTCATTATTAGCTGTTGTTTATTACGCTGTTGTTTATTACGCTGTTGTTTATTACGCTGTGCTTAAAGGACAGGTTATGTAACCAATATTAAATTATTTGTTTATGTCCTTTAATTACCACAGTGCATTGTTTACTACACTGAAACTTGGTCTATCGCGCTGACCTGACATGTTACAGTTATAATGCAAAATAATTGTCTTCTCTGGGAGATAATTAATAGTCAACACGGATGGATGTTCCGAATAACAACTTTTCCAGAAATACAGTTATATTGTTTGAAAATATATACCTATGAAATAAAATGATGAAAATCACATTGAGTCAAGAACAATAATTAGCTCCAGGGCTGAACTAACCGTGACTAGACAAATCATAAATTAATTTTATTTTTCTTGACAGATAGGCATCGTGTTTAATTTGATCATTATAGATTGTCCTGGAACCAGAATGTACTAGTACTACACACTGTCGTTGACATCGAAATTTGCTTGGATTTAACTCACAGATAAACAATCAATATACAGACAGCATCCCGTCAGTTTATAAGCTCCGTGAGACTGTTGAGGTGTTGTTTGTTATCATCCGTTATTTTACACGTTACATAACAAAATCCAGTTTAAAATATTTACCGCGAGTTGCTTCCCTTTGTACTTAGTGTTTTAACGAGTTCCGTTTGAAACATCATTGTTCAGCTGTGTCCTACTCCGTCTATGATGAATGATGAATGATGAATGATGAATGATGAATGATGAATTGATGAATGATGAATGATGAATGATGAATCGTATTATTGAAAAGACCGTAACGTATCGTGCTTGTTGTCTATACTTTTTTGTGACTGTTAAGCAATTCCATTAGGAATGGTTTTGGTACTGATCATTATCAGTTTATCTGACGTGTGTGTCAAAACGGTACTGAAAAATATAGTGTGAAAATTCAATATGTTGAAACAGTATTGAGCAATATAGTTCTTCTATGAAATAATATACATGTAACTGTTCTGTATAATGGTATACTGACCTGGGCAATGCAGTTTAACTCACTGAACAATATAGTGTAACTCTTCAGTATAAACACATGGTGGGCAATACGATGTAACTATTCTGTGTAATAATATAGTGGATGATACTGTTTAACTGTTATGTGTAATAACATACTGGTCAATACGGTGTACGTATTCTGTGTAATAACATGATGGATAACATTGTTTAACTATTCTGGGTAATAACATCTTGGACCGTACTGTTTATTCCGTGTGATAACATGCTTGACCATACTATTTAACTATTCTGTGCAATAACCTACAGGACAATACTGTTTAACTATTGTATTCAGTGGCATACTGAACAATACTGTTTAGCTAGGTAGTTTAATAACATACTGGGCAATACTGTTTAACTATTCTGTGTAACAGAATGCTTGACAATACTGTTTAACCATTTTGTGTAACAACATGCTGGACATACGTTTTAACTATTCCGTACCACGTACCACGTACCACCACACCACCACACCACCACACCACCACACCACAACACCACCACACCAGACTCATCAGGACGTGTGTGTGAATATTGCATTGTTACAACAGTTCTGGCCTGTCCTGTGTTGATAATCCTAAAATAACAGTACTGACCAATTGAGTGCAAGTACTCGATGTGTAGTGACAGTATTGACCTGAGCAGAGTAAACACCCGTTGTATAACTACTACTATTCGATGACTAGAACTACTCCAGATTGTTAGGACCAATTTAATGAACAGTCGAAGCGATCGATCGGTAATTACTGTACTGACCAGTACTTCGATCAGTGGACACGGTCCAGACAACAGGTGAGCTGCTGACCGCTGGGGTGAGCCCCTCATTCAGGCGCCAGGTAACGGCGTTCTCTCTAAGTAGTCATGTACATTTCAACTAGCTGTCACTAAACCCAATTTCAATGCCTGAACCTGTCATTAGGTTTTCACGGTGTCGATTTTGATAGATAATTCTCTCAAGTACCAAAACAGCTTAATTCTATCCACTTTAACCAGCGTGACAGCATTCTCCTTCAACCTGCGGCCCTGTGAGAGGCCGAAGTGGGAGCGAAACCTCTCCTTCTGAGATCCCAGTGAGAGTAAGACGAAGGCTAGTCTCAGTACGATATCTCATGTCAGTTGTCGATTTCAGCGGCGACGTCTTTGAGCTGACCTTGAGTGTTGAGGGCAGCTCTAATCCCGCGGTCTGCGCGGATCAGCTCTAAGCACACGTGAAGCTCAACAGAGCAGAGGATTACTGTTTGGCAGAATCACTCTCCAGTAGAATTTAGTTTGAAAAACGCCACTTAAAGAACCCATAGGAGAGTTATTACGTATTACGTGTGCGAAAGAAACGTTAGAGAACCATGACGCCATGTTGTACTTCTCAACGGCTGACAAAAACCTCTATCAACGATGTTTAATGGGACTATCGACTCAGATTTCGTAACATATATTAATGCTTCCTATATCTACAATATAGCGCCATCGTACTTTATTTTGGACAAAACTGGCAGTTTTCAACTATTTGTATTTATATTTAATAGTGACGCTTACTATTTGGTTACAACGATACGAGAGATTATTTCAAAACATGGACTGCAGAATAACAGTGTATGCCAAGGAGAGACCATTGGGCGATCGGTCGTAGCGTCTCCGGAGGCGGTGGAATAATTTCAAATGTGCAAATGTTGATGGATGCAACTCCTCAGTTTGTCCCGACATTTTCGTCTGGTTAGCTTTGATGGCTTTTGCTGTGCGACCTGAGCTATGGGAGTGAGTATTGACAGGAATTCATGGTAATGTTCACACGTAATCTCCATGTTTCTTAAACCACCAACCTTTCTCGCTTTTCTATTGTCAGAATCGCTCTGGGAAACGTTGTTAATTTCCTCTTCAAAATATCCAAATTCTTGCGCCTTTTCATCCCAAATACAAGACCTCATCGCAAACGAGTCCTCTAAATTTACCTTGCAATCTCCTCACCTCGTCGACGTTGGACAAACGGCTCGACGGTTTAGTATAGATTTTTGTCTAGTTCACTTGGGGATATAACCGATGTTATTCCCGACTCAGGTTGAAGCGATATGCCCTGGGGTTAAGGTAGAGTTAAGGGGGGGGGAGGTTAGTTTGATAAAATAATATCTACACACAACGTTTCTGTTCACACCTCGGCGTTGAAGTCCATTTAGCGGCCTCAGCCGACAATCCAAGGTACAGTGGAAAATATTTGTCTACCAACAAAGAGAGAATAATTCGGATTTAATTTGTTTACCAACAAATTATCCAGGTTCCCCAATGCGGTGACGAGCTTGCCAAGACACTATTTTAGCCTCGCAAACAGTAAAAATTTGATTTGAGACAAATATTCCGGAACCAGATAGCAGGGCAAGCAAATTAAGAGTGATACTTAGGGTGATTTCGTTTACATTTCATAGGATGTCTCCCCGAGGTGGTACACGGGCCTCCGTCACGTGCGGAGACAACGCTTACAACGTACGTGACTCCTCGCAATTGAATTGTGTACCGATCAGAAGAAATGACCCGACGATTAAGCCCCATATCGGAGTGTGAATGTGCATGATGCTCCCTGGCTCCACGATTGGGATGTAGAGCTTGCTTGCACAGCGTTGCCAACACCTCGTTGCGACGTTTTCTGGCAAGTGCGAGTTTTCATCCATTTTTGACAAAACTTTGTGACGTTGCTTTAACATACGAAACGCCCCAAACGGATGCTTTTAATGTCTCTTCGGTCATCACTTCAATGGATGAACTGTTTTCGGGTTTCGCTGTGGTTTAGATATTTTCAAATCTTGATATTACGAATATTCGATAGAGGTAAACCGAAACTAACTGAAGAGGTTGTGTCGGGAAGTTTTCCTAATTATATCGAATGTTTAAATTTAATATAATGCATTATAGCCGGCTTTCAAAGAAATATAGAGGGAATACGAAGAATTTTAAGTACGGGTTTACTAATGGTCGAACTTGGACCTTGTGTACAAAAGCAATCAGTCTGTTGACCGCCTGGTGCTTAAGCACAGTCAGATGATATTTATAGTATGGCTTGCTCTGTTTGTAGTACAATATGTTCTGCATGTACAAAATCTAATGGTGCTTATGGTATAACTTGTCCTGCTTAATTATACTACAGTATGTGCATCTTATAACGTTATAAGACTATTACATTAGGTTATATACTTATATATAGTATTACATATTCTTATACTACATCCCGTGCTTGCTGTTTATACTTTATAAAAACTGTTGGCTATACTAAATCTAACAGCGTTCGACAACCTCTCCAGTCAGTGCTACAGCAGATAAGGTTTTGCTTCAGTAGTTACTGTTTATACCACAGCCGATGCACAGTGCGAATAATACTGCATAAACTATAGCTGATATTGGTAATACTAGAACTGGTACTGCCAGGCATTGAGTCAAGGATGGCATGTCACATCTCTGCAGGTACATTTTGGGCGTCTCAAATGACAGAACAATTGTCCCCGAAATTTACATTTAATCTAAACTCGACATATGTACATCCACATGCACAGTGTTACATCTGGTGCTTCTGGTGCTTCTGGTGCTTCAATATTTCAGGCTTATTTGTGTTTGTTATGGTTGGCATTATATTCACAATTCTGATACCAGTGATATGTCGAATTTACTTGTTTACAATTATTGAAGTCCTGTTGAGGAGGATAAACACGAAACACACTATTTGCCGATCGCGATTGTACTATCAACGCTATCCGAAGAGATTATTCAAACTCATTATGCTTTCAAAAGCCATAAATTCAAGATAACATATCTCTGCACCATACCATGAACAGAATAACACAGAGGTGTGCGCCCTGTAATACCCAAATCCCGTGTATTCAGCTTGTAATGTTATATGTCTCATGTCAACGCCTTGTCGTCAGCAGTTCGAAACCCTCGATTTAGAGGTCATACCACGTTACATATTAAGACACGTGTTGATGTGTTGCCCGGAATAAAAACTTTCATATCCACGAAACGTGTAAAATAAAACCTAGCAGGGCTGCAACAATGATACAAGCACATATTCAGTGTCTCTTAATCTGCAGCACGTTTGTAACGCATCTCTGTGTGGGATAAAACCCGCACGGAGGGGTATTAAAATCTCCTTTATGGGGGTAGGTGGTCGTTTCTTATACTCTTGACAACCCTGTAAGTTGATGCAGATTTAAAATTTAAGGCCAGTAAATACCTTCACGCTTGCTTGTCTGTAGTGTTTCATTATGTCCAACCTTAAGTAATTGGTGTGGAAGAGTTTCATGATTGTTAACACGTTGGCGATATCTGTACGCGTATCTCGAATGTTTGTAAATCAACATGAGAGGTCACGATGGATGAGATGAACTGTCAGTTTTCCACATTTTCCGTGTTTCATACAGTATTATCTTTACATTAGATAGGTGACATGTTTATGGAGATAAGGGTTTCCGATACCTGCGGCTGATAAGGCTTATTCATACCAACATTATCCTAGGTGTAATGAAATTATGTCATGATTTCAAGTTTCAGTCAACGTTTGAAACGTGCCATTGCTCAAACCGCTGCTAAAACATCTATACCGTGAAGAGGATTGTTGGATATGTACACGTAGGATAGTCAGATTGAGTTAATGTTTGTTTATCGTGAAATTTGTCTGACGACGTTGCACGTGTTTGGTGGCGGCATTTCAATAATCAAATCTAAACGTACACCCAATGATCGATAGCATGAGAGACGATCTGGGCCGTCGGGACTGGATGATTTTCCAGCATCTTGATAACACTGTATCCACCCTAAACTCACTGGAGCATTGGTAGTCTCTTCGGTCCACTATTTATCACCAAATATTTACTGCTGACGTTCGCTTTTGAAAAATAGGTGATCCAGTTTTCAGTAAGAAATGTTTGTTGTAAAAGGCGACTAACAGGTACGGGTGTCAAGATGGTTGAGTTGGTTGACGACATCGTATCCTGATCCACATTGGTAGATCAATGCTCTGGATAGTCATGTCCAGACTTGATTCTTTACAGACAGCTGCCTTATTACTGCGTGCAGCTGTAAACAAACAAAGAACAAACAAACAAGAACATTCCCATTAATACTAAGGAGCACGTGTGTTCTATTCTGTCACTTTAATATTAGCTGTTGACGACATTCGCTAGTATATAATAAACAAGAAGAACCGGGTTAGACCGGTTAGCGACCGACGAGGGTTGACTTGATGGACCAGGAGCTCAGGCTCGATGACGTTTTGCAGGCGTTTCCGGTGGGGAGCGTGTGATCGTTGCGACCATTAAATCCTTGCTTTTTTGAAACATATATTCAAGAAAACAAATAAGGGAATACATGAAAGTACAAGTGTTCCTTTGGTTGGTTCCAGAATTTCACCTACGGGAGCAATTCATACCTTGTGAGGATACTTAGAAAAGAATAAAGGAACACTGGTATGTTCATGTGTTCCCTTATTAGTTTCCATGA
Source organism: Haliotis asinina (assembly GCF_037392515.1). Lineage (NCBI taxonomy): Eukaryota > Metazoa > Mollusca > Gastropoda > Lepetellida > Haliotidae > Haliotis > Haliotis asinina. The sequence continues at coordinate 11,579,790 of NC_090287.1, forward strand.
GTATATAAAAACCTGGTGTGTCTGGTTTTAGATTCGAACATAGGTCCAGTCATTTCGCTTGCCTTTTGGTCAAGCGGCATTAAATAATACATACACAAACGCACGCAAGAAACACACGCACACGTGCATGCGCATGTACTCAAATATCAACACTCCGTTTGCACAGAACGAACTCTGCACAACTCGATTTGTGTAATGTATAGCCACAATGACGTTACCGAGGCTTTCTATATAGCTTTATCAGCTTTATCCTCGTTCAACGTGAGCTGACGAAAGGATTCGTTTGTTCCCGTTTTCGATTAAAATCTTAATCCGGAGACGGATTTAATAGGATTATGCTTATTTTCTGTAATGTGGGTAGGTATGTGATTTTTTTTATATGTCTCACTGATGTTTATAAAATCCATTTAGTAATAGTCCAACCCTCGACGGCCAATGGGACAACACTGGAAGTCAATTGCATTCATGTATAAATCAAGCCTAAGATCTCAGGTTATCTGTTATTATCAAACAATGTAAATTCACTTCACATTTGTTCATACTCGACCTCTACGGTCAAATCGACTGGTCGATATGAAACGATAGCCTGACCTATTACCAATCTTCAGGGTGGACAGGTACCACCGATCCATTTCCTTGAAAGCAATATTCCTCCGGATCAAAAGATGGTTATAAAGTGTAAGCGATAGCGGTAACATATTTTGTGGCCTAGGAAATGCAAGGTGCCGTCTCCTCCCTTTGGGATTTACTGCAGGCTAAAGCTGTCATATCAAAGACCGAGAGATTTAACCGACTGTTTCATATTCTTTCCTTATCATTTAGTTGCCTGGTTTTATACCCTCATAAGAGGTGTTTTTGATCAGAACGAGGCCCCGCCGTGTTTAACAACACACGGGTCTGTCACTTACACGATTCAACGAACTTATTAACAAAGTTGAATGATATACAACCCATATTGTGTTCAGTGTCCCCTCAGCTAACAATGGAACAGTATGAAGAGCGTTATTAATTTGTCAAACTCTGGGTAATTTTAATGGTATTTTAAGGAGACCGAGGCCGAATTTGTTTCAAGTCACATGCCCATGTTATTGGACTAGGGTATAACACAACATAAATCTATGAAATGGAGCGTAGTTAAAGTTTGAATAAATGTTGGAGATAGGACCTATGTTGTAATCTACGTTACATAATCAAGACGTGCAGGAGTACAAATACAATAAATCCGCTTTTACTTCCCTCTTGCAATTTCCTGAAGAAAATATTTACATGCAGAGTTTTAATTGGTCTTTCGATATCTCCCGGTTTTCGTTATATTTCGTTGTAATAAATCACTTTAGTGTGTACTGTAGACAATAGTCATGCAGAAAATTAATGACGACCAATCAAATGGTAGTTTTGTAGAAATATTGTACAAAGATAATTTTACTATACAAATGTCTTGTAAACGTTTCAACTATAAGAGATTTCACTTTTATAAATATATTACAATGGCAATAGGCCTAACGTTATCGGGCGTTTGATCAACCAAATGGTATTCTGTTATAAGTTTGTTATATTTTATAAGTTTTGGGCCGGTGGTCACAATTCCTGGATTCCTGAATTCTTGTCTGTTTCACGTAGAATTAAAGTCAGCTTATATGTTTTGTTTCGTTCCTATTTACACTTCAAACGGCGACGTGGCTAAAACGATGATATTGATCGGTAGGGGGGCTACTCACATGCACTGTCCGACGAACAACTTGTGTTGGGTAGGGTATATAAAGAACACGCCCAGATTGACAATGCAACAGAAATTAGTATAATGTAGTATTTTGTACTGCGGTCATTCGCGACACTTGTCGGATATATGCACGTGCAGCACGTGGCGCGTGATGTCAAAGGTCATCTTTGTTCTGTTCGCCAGAGCGCGTTGTCATTTCTATAGATTATTGACAGCTTAACTCTATTGGTGACCTTAAAATCAATAAATACTCATGTGACTGAATAACTGTGATAGTATGTGTTCTGAATTTGACCCTTTGTATTGCGTCCTTTACTCAGACATGAAGATGATGGCGAATGAACAACCTCTGTATCTTTGTTATCCTGTGTTCTATCAAACGTACGAAGTCACTTCACTCAAAGACATGAAAATGATATCATGAAAACGGCATGCACATAAAGTTACAGTTAATAGTTAACTATTAAGAATCAATCATTTTAATACGTTTCATAATAGTCCGTTTGTCAAAAGTCTGAACGCAAAATATTGTCAACCCAGAGATTATTTCTGCGCTGATATCTAATTATTTAAGAACATTTATGTCGTTTTTGATACACTCGTGTCATTGCCAATACAAAATTCTCTCAAGATCGCCCTTGGCCACAACACAACAGCACGTGGACGTGATTCTCTCGCTATACTACTAAACTGACTAATTCACTGGTAGAATCTCATTATACTGACAATGCAATTACGCCAAGAATTAGTTAACATGTCAATTTCACGTTGACAGTTGAACCCTTAAGCCGGAAATATTTGTTGTTGGTATAATGCAACATCTGTCGGTTTAGTTAAAGGGTCACTTAACCAGAATTCTTATATTTAATATTTTGGAATATCGGCATATCTGTTCGTATGATACAAATCCCAATCCTCTAACCAGATGTCGTTTAACGAGCCAAACAAACGAAGATCGTTGACTCACCGCTTGAACTGGAGAATTGTTTATAGAAAATAGCCTTTTGATGATATTCAGGGGTCATATTGTATTTTTATGTTGTTGTGTTGCGTTCCGAACTATTCGCTCGATTCTAGGACTCTTAAGTAGTGTAATCCGTCGGGATATTAGCCCTGGGGGACAAACCACTCCCTGGGTCGGTTTGGAAGACGGACTTACTTCAAATCAAGATCGTCATTGAAGAAATCGCAGAATTGTTGTTTTACGTGTGTACTTTGAAATTTAGATTTGAATTGGTGTAAATTACACGGGTATAGCTGAGATGTAAAGTAGCCTCTCAAAGTCGTGATTGGGAGAACATAAAGGCCTGAAACCTCTTCCTTTTCGACGTACGTCGCATTATTGACGTCAAGCAATTGGGAATATTGTACACTATAAAAGTTGGGCTTTTATCTCATTTTTGTCGACCTCCCAGTTTGGGATTTTGTGTTTACTCATCCTGTTTCCCGCCCTAATTAGCTTCTTCTTGCCAATTATCCAGCTTTCGATTATCCTTGGCCGAAATGGCAACAGCGTCCTATGTTTCAATATAGCCACCTCTGACCTCTGAGCATTTCACTAATTTGCGTCGCTTCTTTCGCTGCCGCTTGCCAAGTAAATTAAACACATTTATTGCAAATAGTTTTCTTTTCAATGAAGGTAAGATACGGGGAAAGGAGCCGCTAGAATTCTTCGGTCACCTCTGAACTTTTTTCAGCGTCTGGAAAATGTCAGTGGCAAAAGAAAGGGATCAATAGATCTGCCTTGCAGTGGACCACTCGGAGAACGGATACAGTCCAAATTTGCAGCGTTTTCAAGATTTGTGTTTGCACAGCGGGTTTTAATTTCCAGCCAACATTATTTGAGAAATCCAATTTTCTTGCTTCTTATACAGGTTGAACTCACTGTCTCTAATCAGAAGGTTTTCTGCCTTTCCAAACTAGTTATTGAAATACACATATTAAGGCTTTGATGTTCGGTAACGGTGTTTTTGCAATGGCTTTGGAGCAGAATGTGAAATGAAAATTTCTACTTTCTACACACAGCGAAATGGTATGGGAGACTTCACGAAAGAGGCCTGCGCAGATGCAATTATATAATATTAATGTTCCTTTCCGAGAAAGTTCCATTTAATCAAGACATGTCACGCATTTACAGTTTGTCTGAATGTAAATCCCTTGTTTCTGTGATGATGTGTCGGTGATTCACAACGTACCAAAGAAATCTTTGCACGTATCTCGGTGTTAAAAGAAATTTGTATGTAATTCCTTGGTTTAAAAGTCAAATCTTTGACAGTAATTACACTGCTCTGATGCATTGTGCGAGAGTACCTTAGAATGCATCAATATCATATCTAATTAAATTTTCTGTGAAGTTTCTGAATGTCCCATTAAACTTGTTATGCACCGCACAACCGCACTCTGATTATTTGCTATTCATAATCATTTAGAAATAATCACGTTTTTCTCATTTTGGTCGGTGAGTGTGTGTTTGAAATAAAGGAAGCCTTTTCCTTTGACATGGAAAATAAACACAACATTAAAACTGTCATAAATGCAAGCACGTTTATCACATGTTATGAACACGCTAAGTGTTCATTATGAACCGAAACCGAATCGGCCTGTTAATCAGTTATCTTTATAGGGCATTTACTATACACAACACCAATAACGCATCTACAGCAACGAAATAGACATGTGTACATGTCCCTGTCTATCACGTTACTGTAGTTCATTTCACTACACATGATCAAACGAAAGTGAGATCACCGTAGTCGACCACTCGAGCGTAATAACAGAGGTTTTTTTCAAATGCCTTGACCCTTGTAACGGGTTCATTACATTGTAAAATGAGCTGATATTTTCCAAATATTGTCACAACGTTAGGACTGATGGTATAGTAATCGGTTTGTTTATTTCTTTTCCACGTTCTGTGCTCCCTGTGCAGTGATACTTTCGACGCGTGTCGAAAACAAATTAAGACTATTTAGCAATGGGTAAATAAAATGTGAAACTATTAGAATTAAAGTTGCATTTCGTGTTGCATTTGATGGTGCACATTTACATGCATTTGTTTATTTAGTTAAGGCTGATTCGTATCAGTGGTCATTGGACTTTTACACTATGTATTTGAGTTAATAATACACATTATTGAATGTAAGGTTCATAGGTAAAGTTATGGTCGTATATTTTCGCATCGACACGCAGCCTCTTCATTAGAACACCGTGTATAATGCTTATTTCCAAACATGCTGGAAAATTACGTTTACTTTAAATAGTGTTAAATAAACTGAGGAATATATTGTGTTGGGTGATATACTTAAAGCGAATGATACATTAGCTTGTTGTGGTCATGTGAGTGGAGGGTTTAAAACGGATTAACTGATAAAACATAATGTCGTGGCTTCATGAGAAATCTAAAGTAAATGATGTCAAACTAACATACCCATGTCAGGTAGATGACATAGGGAACTGTTACGTTGAGTTGGGCATTAAACAGGATTATTTTTCTTCTATATTAATGTCGCACAACGGGTATTTCGACTGCAATCTACACCCCTATTTGTCTTTGCGCTGGTCAGGAGTCAGTGGCCTAGTTGGATCATGTTGCACAACATGTCAATGTTATTGTGTATAAATCGTGCCTTAATGGTACACCGTTTTGCTACTCACAAAACAAATGCATTTTGTTCTGCGAATTGTGCCGTTTGCACCGGAAAACCTCTCCCTGCTTCTGGGCCGGATAGAAAACGGTAAGGCACGTCCCAAAATCACTTTGTACATAAAGTCTCGCTTCGTCCGAACACACTCCACGACTCAACACGCTAGGATATGAAATGAAAAGCAACTAAACAAATACGCGTAATTTTCACCGTTATTCATTTCACATTGAAACTGACATGCACGAATCGCGAAACAAACCTAATGATGGGCGATAGACAAACGCTTGCGACGTGACGTCACCAGCAACATGTCTCCAGTTGCTTATTACGGAAGTAAACTAACCACTGGAATCATCCATTAACGATGGTATAGCAATGAATACCGTCCTTTACCAACCATAGTTTGTTGGCACATTTGAGCACATTTTACTGCTATTAGCACTTGAGTGACAGATGCCTATTGCAAACCCAGTGCCATCGCTGGTTTGAATGGCAGCCATGTTGATAGAGACAAGGGAATAAACGTCAAATTTCCGTCCGCGATTTATCTTGGCGCCAGAATCAAACTTAATTCTTCTTAAGGAGGGTGTCCGTTGTCTTCATGCCGAGATCTTTTCCTTTGCTTACTGAGAAAAACTTTGAATGCAAATTTCTTACGAAGGTGTGAAAAATCAACAAACAGACAAGACTGTACATGTAACAATAACTTTGTTGTGTGCTCGTTGAGCAGCTCAAACAATACCTTGTATCATGGCCCCTAGGCGCGCTTTCTCAGCGCAGAGGGTTGTTGACTCTCTCCCCACTAAAGCAAGCATACAGCTATTTAACCTTGCTTCCCTTCGTCGTCATTATTTATGTGTGATTTCCTTTTCAAACAGTAATGTTTGAGAACGGAATTCCAAAATTTCATCTCAGTTTCCAGCGCTTGGAGGGGACATTTACTGCAGAAAATAACCGTCTTTGGCTTAAACTTTTACAACCCTTCTTAGGCCGACTAACAAACTTTATTGACATAAATTGCATTGTTTTGCCGTTTTGTCTGTGAAGTTACGCGATCGCTACCTATACCGTTACATAGAATCAAGCGTGTAACATCGCTTGTTGTCACCTCTCTTCAAACCTCTGTATTTGAGGAGAGATCTACTCTGCAAATTCCCAAACCTGGACGAGTGGAAAGACCAATATGAGCAGATGTACCAGACGTGCTAACGTGAAACTAAGGGTCACAATTTAGTTTGTCTATATTCCCGTGGGCAGGGCAGCCACTTAAGTCACCAAACACATCAAAAAGACTTATATTACAAGCAACACGGCTTTTGAACTCTAGACAACAGACCGCCTTTTCTACATGGGTTAAATGTTACAGGGATTGTAGACACGAGGAGCTAGTATTGTGGGCACTTGCTGCTAGAAGCGTATATGGCAAATGAAATACTCCCAGAACTGTGTATATTTGAAATGTGGGATGTATTTATAAATACAAGTTTTCATTTTAATTGTAACACCTTGCTTAAGAGAGTCAAAGTAAAATGATTTTATACATCTTTAATGTAGTTGTTAATCCATAATGTAAGTATAGCATGAATTGATGTTGTTTGTGATATATTTATTAGTTTCTATATTAACGTTACAAAGCAATTATAACAGGTCCAGCATAGTGATTTATGTTCAGTGAATGGTGTTGTGTAGTGTCTTTAAACAGTATGATATTGTGTGTGTGTGTGTGTGTGTGTGTGTGTGTGTGTGTGTGTGTGTGTTTGTGTATGTTTGTGTGTGTGTATTTTAAATATCAAATCACCTCCTACCCCAACCTTGATGAATTTCTTTCAATAGAATATCACACCCGATTCATTGAAATAAATGATATGTTCCACTATTCAATAGTTTTATTGTTTTTCTTTCGTTAGTCGACTGAGGGTGCGTGTTGCATTTATAAATGACCACGTGAATACAGGCTATTGTCTATTCCTGCGATACTGTCCAAGTAAGACTGGACTCTCTTAACTGGATTCTGTGCACGACAACGATATCAGAAGATCGTTTCAGAAAATAAATTCCCTCGCCAAGATTTAAGAAAAATTTAAACAATCAACCATATAACACATTAGAGATTGTTAGTATATTTCAAAATACATACAATAACTGTTTGATATATAGTCTTATTTACATTATGATAATTAAATCCCGGTTGACTAATAAAATCATGTCTGATTCCACTTTCATCTAAGTCTCTTTGAGGAAGATTGATATGCTGATACAGCGAATGAAAATTACATTAGTTCCATAATAATTAATATTTGATATTTAACGCGGACTTGGCGATGATGATGAGCTGGTAAGCATGTGTGGTCAAACATCAACAGCAGACCATAGTTCCTATATGACGATAATGCATCTGTAAACTGTACTGAAATTTCCTGCTAATATCACATGTTCAACATATTTCCCAGTGTCAGCTTCACAGCAAACTAAATGCGTTGATATTATTAATGTACAATAATACAAACATGTAGAATCAAGTGCAAATATGTAAGTGATGTAATAGGGTAGCCGTGTGTGTCATATGCGATCATATCGCTCTTAAAGCGTCAGGTATATTATGTGTTAGGTCTTATTGTTCTTGTTTGTACATCCTGTATACAATTTAATCCTCAACCTTCCTAACTCCAAAACCCCCAACCCCTTCGTTTGCGAACCATGAGTTGGGTGATTCAAGTATGAAATGAATTCTTTAATATTTCTATTGAAATATTTGTCCGTTTTTGAATAACATGACAGTCTGTGTTTACTTACGTTTATGTCGCGTTGGCGTTTTTATGAATTCACAAACAAAAATAAAAAATCTACGTGTATTTATATAATTCGTAATTACATAATATGTTCAAATTCAACATTTTCGGTTTTATTGAAAGTATATAAACTCTGTTTGCAGAAACAATATTTTGAAAGTTAACACATTATTGTACAAAGTAGACAAATATTTCAATTCATAGATAAACATTTATCTAATTGATATTATCTCTTTGAATTAATTTCAGGGCTAAATAGGTCGAAGTATCCATTTGCCATCCATCTCTGTGATCATACCACAAACATAACTTTCGCCATAACAAAATCTGATATTTATTATAAATAATATGCCTAGTAAGTAAATAGGGTATCAATATGGTTTCAGTCTTAAAAGCGTTAATGCTATGTACAATTTACAAAACAAATATTAAGTGGGTGTATTTTTTAATTCGATATTTATTCTGAATAATTCATGACTTTTACTTTTTTGTTTTAAATACCCAGGTGATCGTGACGAGTATAGGTTTGGATACCAACTGAAACAATATTTGTCTTTGCCATCAGCTATTTGCAGAAAAAATATACAAAGGAGTATAAATATAAGATAAACATAGAGCGGAATGAAAAAGCAGCCCTAGAACACAAAACAGGAAAATCGCATGACATCATTTAAAGGTTAACCTCTGTCAAAGATTAACCAACTGACAATATATATGACATTAAATGAAGATTGTTGGATCGTTATAAACCTGTTTGATATAAACACATCATTGTTATCTGACATCCGCTGTCTATACCCATATGAAACAAAGAATCCCCTTAGTATGGACACTGTTAATACGGAACCCTTAAAATCTGGATGTTTTAGTACTGTTCTCTTAATGTCCGCTTTATAAAGTTTCATGTGTGTTGTTAATATCTTTGAAGTTTGTGTCTACGGGTGTGTACTGTTGAACTGTGGTTGTATGCTGTTGAACATGTGGGTCCATACGAGGATATTCACACAATACTGTATTCATATATGACACAGTGGACAGCATACATCACAGATAAGTATATACGATGTTACATTTGATGTTTGAGTGAAAGCATTAACCAGGTCGTTCACTTATTCGATATGGACATCGGAGAAGTGTTTTCTTTTCAAAACTTATATTGTGTTTTATTTTTCCACGTGAACGCCGCTGCCAGTCGGTATTTACAGATTATCGAAGAAACAATATTGTTTTAGCTCAGTCTTATTACACTTTAACTTAGCTAGGAGACATAACATTTACAAACGATAAGTTCCATGCAAATAATAAACTCACATGCTTGACCTTTATTCGAGGAGTTACTGAAGTAAATAAGATATACCCTATGTGTCAGATTTTTACCCAAACCAATTATGATGAAAATACCAAAAAACAGTCCTTGTGTTGAGGCAATTATATCCAGTGGCATTTTATTCAACCACTGTATCTAAACCATCACACCTTTCAATCTCGTCCCGTAATTTCGTCTGTCAGCGTTAATTAGCTTGCCCGTATAACGGCGATGTACCAGCTACAATGTATCTCAAAAAGAAGCTAGCGAAATAACAGCGTCCATTTCAGGGTGGACAGAAAGTGCGCTCGCTGTCGCTCACCTACGCGGAATTTTGGATATATTCGCTGAGTACTACCCACCTAGCCGGCCACCCAGGGGCACGGGCACATCTAAGGTAGATTACAGGTAAAACTCCGGTGAAACTGGAGCGGTTTAGACGCAGACAATTAGAGTGTCGCGTAGGCTGCGCACTGGATGCCACCGGGACGGGACAGGTTAATTAGAGTTACAGGAGCATTTTACCTAGGAGCCATTTGACCTTTAAGTGGCGTTTTCTTGTTTTCATATAAATTAGAAGTGCGTCTGACTTTACTTTTCTGTCAAGGCTGGTTACATATTGCATTTCGTATTTATGTAGACATATATTTCCATGGAAACTCTGCTCGTATTGGAACGATAATGATTATCACATCACACAGATAGTCAATTATATAGAACAGAACATTCAGCACCAGTGTGACGATAACGTATTCAAAGGTACGTAGTACTTTCTCTTTAAAGACGTGGGACGCTTGAACTAAAGGACATTAAATAATGGATGCACGAATAGATAGAATTGTGAAGTGTCATTTATACACGCCACCGACAGTACCCATATTGAAATGATTGAATCAGTTAAAATAAAGTTTATGCATTAAAAGCATTGCAAATGCCTATATGCCTACATAGATGTCTATACCTTAATGACATCAACAGTCTCTCTCTCTCTCGCTCTCTCTCTCGCTCTCTCTCTCTCTGACCCCCCCCCCCCTCTCTCTCTCTCTCTCTCTCTCTCTCGCCGGCCAGCAGACATCGATTATTATCTGGCGGGTAGGTGAATTGTTTTCCATTGATATTATTTACACCCAATGTTTAAAAAAGCATAAAATAACACAGTTATTACATTTTTAATTTCATTTAAACTCGCATGAACACGTACAGTGAACTAGTACGTATAACAATACATTTACGGATGCAATTATTGATCACGATTCATGTAGGTAGCATTTTACAGGCATTCGAGTACAGACCTCACTGTACTCTATTCATTGAACTGGACGTGTCTGCATTCTCAGTTCCTTCCATCGGAACAGCATACACGTTATGTAACACAACCAGTCTGGAAATGAGTCTCGTGGATGCAAATTTAGCACAGAACCCGATCGCCTATTATCGCCAGTTGTTTAACGACGCGATTAGATATGTTGTCAATTTCAGTAGGTTGACAGGCGTCATTCAAACGAAAAGTGTACATACCATATTGACACGGGTTCCATTAGCACCATACACGTGTTTGTATATATCGCTCAATCATTACTGGAGATTTACTCTGGAACAAATGAAATGTATTACATTTCACTTCAAGGAAACATGGAATAAGATGATATCCTTTACCTCATAACGATCACATGTGACTTATATAAGCTGTGTTTGTTGATCGGCAATGTCAGCGCTCTAATAGCTCTTAGTTGAAGGGTGTAGCGCGAAGAGAGTTCATTGTCAAGTTAAGCCAAGAGGAAATCGAATAAAATGGACGGTCACATGTGTTCGTGTTGAACGAGAGTTTACATTGAACATGCTTTTGACGAATTATGTAGAAATTTGAAAGTTTTTAATAAGAAAGCATTTCACATTTGCTCACATTCAAAAGTACTGTTGAATGATTAAAATGTTAGTCATATCTAAACAGTATTTGCTTAATAGATTTAACAGAATAACTGTGCAGCTTTGTATGTATGTGCGTGCGTGTGTCCGCCCGTTCATACGTACCTACATACGCACGCACGTACATACATATACATATATTTAAAAAAGAAAACGGTTCACATTTCGTCACATTACCAGGAATTGTAGAAATGACACAATTAGAAAACTGAAAATGTTTGGCAAGTAGTCACACCATACCACCTATTGCCAAAATGTAAAGAAATGTAATTATGAAAACACCAAATCTCCGGACATTGTACCTGTTGCTTCACTATGGCTAATAAACAGAAAGCATTTCACTTTCTGTCATACAAATGAACATTGTTTACCTGCCAACTTATTGTTTACAAATACAATTGCAGAGGGACATTTATATTGTTAAATGTATTCGCTGTAGTGTCTTGTTTTGTTCGTATGCTAATACGTACTTGTTTCTGCACACCCCTACCTCTCCCAAGATACAGCCTTACTGTTGTCTTGTTTTCCTTACAGATATATCTCCTATACATTCTTTTTTATAACAATACGTGTTTTTATATATTTTTATATGTTCTTACCAACTGTTTTTCTGTGGAATTCCATTTCATTTTCTGTATTTGCTGTGCATACATATCCATGTTCAGATTCCAGGTTCGGACCGTACAAAACATCGAAAGGTGTTCTTCATAGATAGTGAGCGAGTGACTTTAACTGTACGCCACGTTTAGCAATATGTCAGATATATCACTGTGGAGGAGACAAGAAACGAGTTCCATATTGAACCATATGAGGAATCTAACCCGGGTCTTTGGCTTCACGAGCGAACGCTGTAACCACTAGGCTACCCCGCCGTGAGCAATGTCTTTGTGTTTATATACACTATCAACTGCTGTACTCTCTGTGCAGAACCACATTCATTCTGAGTGAGTGAGGGAGGGAGTGTGCTTTACACTGCTTCGAGCATTATTCTAGCAATATCAAGACGGGATACAACTGAAGGGGCTTCTTCACACAGTGTAGCAATGTGGAGAATACTGTTGTCTTGTTTTCCTTATAGTCTAACAAACACAGTTTTAACAGATATACGCTGGGAGAATCATCCCAAAGCAACGAACGAATACTTTAAAAACAAATCTACTCAACCGCCCCAAATTTATTTAAAGCCAGAAGCAACAGGGAATCGTCAACACGAAAATACTGTATAATTTCTCTTCTGTATCAAGAAAAAACATAACGTTGGCTGTGGTTAATTTATGGTGAATCTGACGTAAAGGCGTTTTATGTGTCCCTCCATCATTGGGTGTTAATCTCAATCTCAATCAATTTTTTTCAATCATACAACTCTTGCAGCCATAAGTTAATGTGGCTTTCCCGTGTTTACGAGGTACCCATTCACAGCTGGATGGACTGGGACACATAGTCACAATAATTTCTTAACTGCAGCCTGCGGTACCCGCAACTAAATATTTGCACGTATTCATACGAAACAATGGGGGTGTTCTTTTAAAAAATGTAGCATGATATGGTTGTAAATACCACTGTAATGAGAAACACAGGTCAGTTGCACACGTCCTAGAATTAGAAACTGCATACCTTTCCATATATCTCTACATAATCACACACATGCACGCACACACGCACACACGCACACACATACACGCGCACACACACACGCACGCACACACACATACATAATACCAGGATTTCGCGATAGGAGAAAGTATCCCTCCCTACCTATGGCACTTGAGCGCACTCTCTCTAGGAAATGAATAGGACATCGTCGTGGTCACTTATGCTTCAAATGTTGATATGTCCAGTTGCACAAATGGACCCCTGCTGCACTTACCAGTACATCGATAAAGGAGCAAGATCAAGCATTTCTTTCAGTTCCTTATATGGACATGTGTTGCCCGTACATGTACATCGGAAGAGGAACGGGAACACAGTGTATCTACTGGTTGCACACATGATCCCCTGTTGTATTCTCTTTTATATCAGGTAAGGAACAACAACTCTTACCTGTCGGTTGCACACAAGACAGCTCTTATCTGCAGGTTGCACATATGAATACCTTTCTGCACATATATAGAATACCTTTCTTTTTACCCATGATGGACGAGAAACTGGGGGAACTCTCGTTTGCATATCTATTCTCTCTACATGTAGTTGGCATGTTCTTACATATCGGGTTCAAATTGAACCCTACGTTTTTGTTTGCATGTATATCGGTCATCTCATATTCATTTAGACCGGTTACAAAGTCAGAACATCTTTCTGTGAGTTAATTCCATCTTAAACATGTCCCTTTTTTCATATATTAAACTCAGTGCCGGCACAAAACATGTTCTTTTTATGTAAGACATTTTCCTCCATATCTGGTTTTGACATAAGAATATATTCTAGGAATGACAAGTCTATATGGGAGATCAAGTTCTATATTAGCGGCGATACTTATGCGGTTTTCAAGCTTGAGTATACATATCTATACCGAAACAAAGAGAAGTAGATAAGATAAAGAAGCTGATCATCCACTATGACTTGTCGTTAATATTACTTGCAACTTTAGAATGCCTGTAAACTGTTAATATATATATATATATATGTATATATATATTAACAGTTTACAGGCATTCTAAAGTTGCAAGTAATATTAACAAAAAAACCAAAAAAATCCTAAACTAATCACCCAGTGGGTAAAAATATTACAAACTTGAATTTGATGCGATGTGTTTTTTTCCCGTATAAATGCCAGTTTTACATGCATCTCAACACAGTCCTGCTCAACGAACGGTGTAGAAGTGTAGGCGTGGATGAAGGTGGGGTTCACAATTCATAATACAGTAATTGTGAGTTTTTCAAGTGTATATTTCCTTTTGCCAAAAATGTTTGTCAAACCCGAATCTTTTCCATATATTTTCCTAGTTATATATCTGATGCAGCGCAAGAAATCGCCATTCTACCGCTGTGTGTATACATTATCATATGAATAAGGCTTCTAAATGTATTCGTATTTACAGAAAACGTCTTTTAAATTCGGAATCAATGCGCGAATTGTACACATTTCGATTGCACTTTAAATGGGAATTGATCACTTTAAATGCTGATGCTGTACCGCGTTACATAAAACATTCGATAAAACCGTTTGGAGATGGTTTCTTTGCCTGCCATATAATCACAATCGATTTCCCCAAATTACACGCGTCTTTCCATAATGTTCATAAATCACGCCATTAATTCTGTACCTATTGAAAAAATTCTTTTTTGCACACCCGTACTGTATATTTTTTCAGAAGATGTACAAGTGTAAAGGGAAAAGGCGTTTCCACGTTACCGAGTGATTGATTGATATGAACATCGAGAGATAATAAGTGCACTTGACAATACCTAATTCATCGTTGAAGGACTCTGGATTTCTCAATATCGTCTAAACACTCCCCGTTATGAGCAATAATTAGGAATATCACTGCTATACCATAAAACCCTTGACCCTTCCGTATGCACCCCTTTGACACGGGGGACAATTAAACTCCTTGTCGAACACCAATCAGGACGATTCCAATAGACCGATGCACCCGTTGACGTCATCAGGCCCATGTGAATCTGACACCCACCTTCGGAAACGAACAATGGTTTTTAACCCCGGTGTGAAATAAGACCTTTTCATTACGGCGGGTACCGGTGTAGATGCGACTACATGATGAGGTTTGGTCTCGTTACTACTGATAATTGTGCCTGACACTCACCGAGATAAGAGTGGTTAATTAAGTCTGGTGCGAAAGACATTGTTCCAGTCTTTGGGTCACGTCACGTTTTGACATTGAAGTGCTGTTGTCTGTTGTAGGGTAGCCTACCCGGAATGAGCAGCATTAATAGGGAGGGGGAGAGAACACATCCCTGTGTAACTCAGTCCACCGGCGGAGAAACTAGGACCACCTGCAACGCGGAACAAAAGGCATGGCCGTATTTGTCTTAATTAGCCCTCTTCTTGGATTAAACACCCTATCCCATCCGCCCCTCCTTTCGTGTTTTGCCCAAGGGTAGGGGTGTGGGTGCAAATGGTGCCTGGCACTAGAGATAAAGAGGTATAATTTCCATCCCTCTGTTGAATATGTTGCTTCGTTGAAGGCAAACACGTTTCCGAGCTTGGTTATCGAGAAGGATATTTCTGCATAAACAATTCATGTTAATAGCCTTTTCTGTGCTTTCGGTGAATGTGAAAATTACTCACATAATCTTTATCACAAGTCAAGGCCGAAATAACAATACTTTCAAGCTGCAGGTTCTTGGTGGAACTATAGTGAAATCTACTCGTAATCAATCTTTATATGGGGCGGAGAACATTATAAACGGCTATATGTAATAATTAACATTCAACGGAATAAATGACCATTTATCACCATATGCATGTTGGTGTTCGCTGTGTCTGTCAATATCTTTTGATGCTTATTTATCCTCGCTTAAAGGTGACCTTTACATACATTTGTTCAACGAAGATGTGCACGTTAACTGCCATCGCCTGAAAATTGAACCGTGCTTTTTCAACCATCTACGGTAAGAGGAAAGCTTACTTTCACATGAAATATAAAACCAGATATTTACAATAGATATGATTAAAGTCTGCGTATATTCATTTCATGTTTTCTCTATCAACAACCCTTTTCTAGCTCAGTACGAAGCTTTCTATCACATTAGGAAACTGCTTCAGGAAATATTGACATAGACAGCAATACGTGTTTGAACGTACTCGCTGTATCTGACAACCGAAATATGACAGATGACAGTTGATGTATCATGTGCATTCAATAGTCAGCACGTGCAAGTGTATCAAAACTAAGAAATTTTGCGGACAGAGGATGAGAGCAAGACGTTGGAAATAAACCCGACAAATTGTTCAAGACATGACAAGACAAGATTTCCTTTGCATCTGTGTCAAGGTCCTGTGTTTGGATATTTGGAACAATGGCTTATTTTTGTTAACCGTAATTGGATTTATTATTTTAAGAGACAACTCATATCCATATGTATCTACCAATTTGAATACTAGGTGAGTGATGTATTTGGGAACGATTGTTTTGGAGGATCTCTGATTACGTGTACATATTAACCGATCTTCTCACCATTGTTTCTGGTTTCATGTAGAATGGACACGTCATTAGACACCAGCTTGTTCAAGACACCTTGGAGCTGTATAATAAACATTAAACCTTCATTCAAGGCCTCAATAAAGTTTTAAATAATTTAGAGGACATTTCACTTTTGACTTTTACTGACTTTCTGCTATTAAACTGATATCCGATTTAATTCCCCTATTTGTCTTGTACTACATTCTCCTTTGGTGCAAGCCAAATATCTGACGTGGCTTTGAATGTGTTTGTGAGTGAGTGAGTGAGTGAGTTTAGTTTTACGTCGCGCTTAGCAATATTCCAGCTATATGGCGACGGTCTGTAAATAATCGAGTCTGGATCAGACAATCCAGTGATCAACAACATGAGCATCGATCTGCGCAATGGGGAACCGATGACATGTGTCAACCAAGTCAGCTAGTCTGACCACCCGATCCCGTTAGTAGCCTCTTACGACAAGCATAGTTACCTTTTATGGCAAGCATGGGTTGCTGAAGGCCTATTCTACCCCGGGACCTTCACGGGTCAATGTGTTTGTGACAGATGTTACTAGCATGCAGACCTTTCCAACAACACCTGGTGTCATCGCTCTTCAGCACATGATAATAGAGTCCCAGTCGCATAATGGTCATTCTGTGAAGATTTCCTAGATTATGTATCAATTGCTAACTAACAGTAATACTTCATGAGCTGTTTGGTCTGGATTAAGGTATGACATTCTATTCTGGTCTCATCCTATTCGAGCTGAATAACTGTGCTGTATCGTCAGAGGAAGTCGATTAAAATGGCATAAGGTTTCATTGTTTTGTTTTATGAACCTGCAAACAACGCCGTCGACCACAAATTCGATCATATCTCTGAACTATGGCATGGGAGAGGAAAGATGTTTTATCTAACTTCAGCAGTCCTAAATTAACATTCTTGCTCCATTCTCAAAATTGCCATTGTTACGTATATTCTGCAAATGTGAGTAGCTATGGACAAAATGGTCAGCCCTCACAAGTTCGATTCTACTTCCACAAACACAAGTGCTCGTTTGAAAACTTATTTTGTTTGATATACATTGATCTAGCGTTTAATAACTTCTCTCGTAACACACGGGGATTGTCGCAGTCTCACATGATACTAATTCCAAGGTCTAGAGACCTCGACTGAAACAGTGTTACCGCAGTCTTAATCCTAAGATCGCTTGGTGGACCCGGGCCCTGGGTTATATCTTCTCAGCACACCGTCCCTCTTTCTATTGTATGTAAATACAAAGTATAACTACGTCATCAAGAATGGTAACTCTCCTCGCTTCCACCATCATGGTAGATTAGACGGACGTCAATTGGTGGGGTTTGGCGGGGGGGGGGATCTGTTCTGTTGTTTTTTCGTCTTCTTCTGGTCAGGTGGCACACCATGTTTGATCTGAAAGTTCATCTGAAATCCTCTTGTAATCCAACATTCTGCCGCTATTGACTCATTGCTCCGGTAACAAGCCCTTTCAGAAATGGGGGAGGTGCCTTACACCAAAACCGTTCAAATTTTGAAACTCAATCTTGTAAAATCCTTGTCATTAGCAGAGCTGCAACAAAACCGTCGACCAGACAAATCGTACTGTTTGCCATCTTGCAGTTACCCCCCTTTGATCATTTACAACCAGTGTTATCATTTGTTCAATTGTTCGATTCATCACTACTTATTCACGCAATTCGGGAATTGGCCATCACCGACAAGACTTATCTCCCTTCTCCAAATCATCAGGCACAAGTTCGAGGTAAACAAGGTCAAGTCTTATTCAGGCTTTGTTATGCTGACTGTTTTCCAATCGTCATTACTATCGTTTCCATTTGATTCCGAATCTTAACCATATGTTTGTTTACCAGCTTCGTGACGCAGAAATCCGACTTGGAACAGCTGTTTGTTTTAATATCCCGCTTCGAGACACGGACTCGGGATAAAATCCTCCGATAATTGTACGGGCTATGATATTCAATCCTCCTGCTTTTTGAATTTTCTGTTAGCTGATTAGGCCGTCGATGTTGAAGCCCGCTTACTATGGTAGCTCGATCCAGCGCGGCCTTTCCTCTTCTTCCGGTAATGGCCTTTCTCTAGTCAAAAGAGAAGGATAAGTGCTGAATTACACGTACTTTACATTCTACATTGACCAGGTTTCGAAATGAGACTTGTCTATATAGCAATTAGTAAGCACGGCCATCAAGTCATTACTGAACTAATGGACAAAGGCTGCATTGGTGGTGTGTTTGATGCGCCGTTAGATGTTTAAAAAAAGAACTTCATATGCCAACATGCCGTTACTTCATGTGCAATGTATATGTTGCTGTCATGTATTCAACTGTCATGTTAATAACTGTCATGCATTCAACTGTCTTTTTGTAACTGTTACGTATTCAGCTGTTGTCTGTGTGACCGTTATACATCGAATGCAACTGCTTCTGTTCGACATTTCCTGAGGAGTGCTTGTTGTGTCTTCGCTGAGGTTTACATGTTGTATGAATATACATCTACGTGTATGTTCAGAACATGTATGAAGACCTGGTGTCTAATTTATTTCCCCGAATCCGATTCAGAAAGCAATCGGAGCTACGACTATGGTAAGTTTTGTTGAGTATGGTATGCCGTTTGATAGATGTTCAGATTATATCTTAGAAGAAAAACAATAAGGAATCTGCAGTTACGTCTCTGATAACATCCTTCAACGACGCTTTTGCACACGCGCCTAAGTATGGCACATGTGACGTCCGTGATTTTCTCACGAATATCTCCTGTAACTACACCGTCAACAGCTGGGTAAACGCGGGTGGTCACGGGATTGCGCCACGTCTTCTTGTACCACGTGAGTACTTACTGACAGCTTCAATAGAAAGACACTGACACAGCCGTAATACAAATACTTGGTCGCTTGTCAAACAGACAAACAACCGAGGCTCCAACCTTACCACACCCTCTGTCTCCGGCTACCATGGCAACGTTCAGTTAGCAAAGACACCAGGTGTCTAAACCACACCTTACATAACCCTCTACCATGATAGCGTACAGTTAACAGTTAGCAAAGACACCAGGTGTCTAAACCACACCTTCGATCTCTCTCTACCATGACAATGTGCATTTAGCAAAGATACCGGGTGTCTAGAGACTACACCTTCCATCTCTCGCTACCATGACAATGTGCAGTTAGCAAAGACACCAAGGCCCGATCCACAAAGCGTTAGTAATGTTATGACCTGCCCTTCCTTAACAGTTTATCATAGGCTTACGACTGCCGTAGCGCTACGCTAAGTAAGTTGATGCCAGCTTCATCTAAAAGGTGAATTTATCCTTAATTGTCTATTTTTGTATATTTCTATATGTGACATTGTCGCCTTCAATGTTTGACTGTTTGTGTGCTTGACACTTTCTGTCAGCACTATCCCAGGTACTGTCAAACATTGTGTCGAAGTTGAAAGGACCTACATAACTTCGTGCTATCCGTGATTCGAAGCAACCAGAAAATGAAGACTATATAGGGACCTCGCAGGGACAAAACTTGAACTTCTTGACAACTATAAGTTCGACACTTCATACACCGACATAACAGGATTTGACTGTGCAATGACACAATCGTGTATGGGGCAGATAAGGTATAGATGAATTGTTCAGCTACACAAGGGATGTTCACAGGTCCTGACGACCGGTCACAGAATCGCCTCTTACAAGTGCTGGGGGCATGTTCTACCCTGGTGCACAGTACACCAATTTCGACTAAACTGAGGATCGGGTGGTCAACACGAAAAGTGAAAAGTGTGGATCGTATCTCATGAATCACTTCTTTGAATCGTTTGACGCGAGATCTAACAAACCGCAGAGGTATAATGTAAAACCCACTCACAAACTGTTTGAATTGTTGTATTTGTTTGTTTGTTGTTTAGCGCCGCACAAAATAATGACCCTGCCATATCACCACGGCCTGTAAATAGTCGTGTCTGGACAAGACAGTCCAGATACTGACCCCGTGGGCTTCGATCTGTGCAATGCGTAAAGACAACGTGGAAGCACGTCAACGAGCCGGACAAAATCTATCGGATTTGTAACCTGGATCTTACAGGCCGTCATTGTTTAGTAACAGTTCGCTGTAGTAACCTGACATACGGCTTCCGTACAACTACATTCATTCAATGTCCGGATTAATAAGGTACTACTATGATGGTAATGACACAGTAATGTCCCGGAAAGCGCAATGTCCCTTTCAACAAGGTTTGACAGTATGCATTTTTGATGCACTACCAGTAGGCTGGACAGAAAACACATCCCATCGTTTCGAACTTCAGGTGATAAATTATGCTTAAGTTGTCACTATCCAACCCCTACGTAATCGCTCGTCAGTCACACGGGCATCGCTAACCCATGGTTAAATAATACTAGGATCGCTAACCCACCCTTAAGTAATACAGGCATCAGTAACCAATCATTAACAGGCATCACTAACCAACCATCACGTACTCGTCCGTCAGTCACAAAGGCATCACTAACACTTGCTTCGCCAATACAGGCATCACTATCCCACCCACTACGAACTGGCCCGTTATGACCGAGACATTTATCTTTCAGCAGAGGTATGAGACTACACACCTGGCTGATTTTCAGTGATTTTTTAGCTTTCCCTGCCAAATGCATCTCTTTCGGTGGAGAAGTAGAATTTATCTTTCTCCATATTCGATGTTAAATAGTTACGTGCTATCTCAGTGAAACAAGATCATCGTTCTTGTTACAGCAAACCAAGATCTGATGACATAGCATGCCATTTTATGCCAGAACGCCCTTTTACGAACTTTGAGCGATATCAGCCAATCAGAAAACATCTTTCTCGAGCTGCCCTGCAAAGTTTCAAACTGACGACTTCCGTTCCAGACTTTACGTTTGAAACACATTTGGACCGATTTCGTAAATAAAAACACTGAAAACCGATCTAAAGGATAAACTCTCATAGATGGATCAGATTGGATGGCAGTGTTTCCCACGAAAAGATTGGATGGCAAAGTCGTTTCCGTTCAAATGCTTATCTCACTTTAGCGGGAGAAAGACGATGATTGTGGCGGACTCAGAAGTAAATCCCGCAACCATCGTTCGGAATACCCCGTGTTAACCTTTTCGGAGCTGTATGATTAGAAAACATTCCAACTACCACTTTCCTGATCTCGTAAGCTCTGATTGGGCGGATGAGAGATGGTTTTGACGTGACACATAATGGGATGACTTCCTCTCTTCAAATGTTTAACAGTAACTAAGCAACCAAAATCTGATGATTTTGTGATGATCTTTCGACGTTTATTGAAGATCAAGGACTTCGATCCAGGTAAAGCCTGTGTAAGTGTGACGTCAGGAAATGTACACTATGTATGTGATAAATAAAAGTCTCTTAGATTATATATTGTGTTGGTAAGCGATGATATCATATATGTTATTGTTGTAGGTAAAAGTAATCAACATAAATTAGTTGCCGTTTTGTAGTACATTGTTATTCATTTTAAAGGTATTTAGCGGCCCATGAATGGAATTCCTTATCATTAGTGACTTGTCTTTGCATGTGTTTGTGATATGTGTTATTGGTGGAGCAGTAGACACTCATCTTCTGACAAACACCTCCTTTCAACGCTATCTGACATTTTTATAACTATAGACATTCTCTTGATATTATCCCAACCGTGCACACCCTGTGAATGGTAGGCGCTACTGGTTGGACATTACATGCGTCCAGTTTGGAGAACACCTGGTGTCATCACTGATTTTCAGTAAGTGAATGAAGGAGTGAATATTAGCAATATTCCATTAATCTCACGGTAGAAGACACGAAAAATGGGCCTCACACATTGTACCTATGTGGCGAATAGAACCCGTTCCTTCGGCGAGACGAGGGAACGCTTTAACCACTAGGCTACCCCTACTTCCAATGACCCATTCACTAGTTGTCCCTTTATACTTTGCCTTTTACGTGCAGTTTAGACGGATAATCCAGACTGGGTTTTGTCCGGCGTTGACGGTTGATGAAAACTAATGGTTTCGTCGCTTTAACCTGCGTATCTTCGTGGGTCAAAATATATGGGATTTGAACGATTACTGCGGACAGTCTGGTCCACATGCTGAATACACATGTTTGTGCTCGTCTCAGTGATCCCTTTCGAAGCGGTAAAGTACCATCAGTCGTAAAAACATTTTCTCACGTGTGTAATGTACACCGAATAAAACACGGAGTTTGTAACAATTTCACCGTCTCAGTAATATGGACTTTCAGGAATCCATTCGGTATAAAATGTGGGTGCATATACACTCCGAACAGCTGTACCAGCTTTGACGTCACCCAGCTGCACTTTTTGTAAGATGTTTCTACAGGTATATCCTGATTGTATTTCTGTCTAATTTCCTTCCCCCAGCTGAAGAGGCCCAATCAGATATCGGCGCAATCACGTTAAGAACAAACTGTCCACTCGGCCCTGATTAAACGGATGAGGCACTTTAAATGAACCGATCTTTACGCCAAATATTGCTTTAAATAAAAAAAAATTAAATCTTAGGAACAATGGCTTTCTTGGATGGAAGCTATTCACAGGAAAAGACGCAATCTGAGTTTTCCCGGTATGCTTGTTCCAGTGGGATCAACCGCGTTCGGAGGCCAGGATTAATTCCCACTATCCCCTTGTTCCGGTTGTGGAACAAATTAGCTCTCTCCGTCGTGGTAGCTCTCAGTCGTCGTATCCGGCAAACTTGAAGACGTTCACGGCAGGTAGCATGGCTGTAGCAATGAAGTTGATAAAAGACCCTCCTTATGGCTTTGTATCGGCTGGAAGCGAGAATATTAACCATGGAAGAGAGACCCTGCTTTAATAATACTCCACAGCTCGACGGGTGGAGGACCTCTTTAGGTGACACCGGCTCTTCATCAAGAGCATGAGCCGTGACGTTAGAACTGATATTAACATCGGCACTGTTTTAATGAGGAGATGGTCCCGAACGTTGATTGAAAGGTCGCGTTTTTATAACCCACCTTAATAAACCAAGGTGAAATTGACATGCAATTAACATGATGGTGAAACATGTTCTTTGGCCCGTGTTGTTCACAGCTGATTGTTTCTACCTCTTGAACATGAATGCTTGGATGAAATCGGCCAATTAATCTTGCAAATTAATCTTGGAATGATCAGTGCTATACTCAACGTTTTAGCGTATTTAATAAGCTCACTCTTAAGCGCGGTGGATCTAATGAATTTGATGACAACGGCGATTTGGACAATATGCTTCAATCAAGATCGCCTGTTTCCGTGTTTACATCTTCCCGACAGCAAGTTTAGCAAATATTTGAAAATTTCGTTTTTGACAAGTTGTAAACATTGCTTTGAAGGATGACCTTACATAATACTGTTTTCATATTTAAAGATTGTGATCGTTCCTCTTAACCCGACGTGAAGAAGCTACGAACTTGCTCGAGAGGTGGCCAAACTACTTAATTACCGTTATTTTCACACACATTGCCTTGCACTCTTTCACATTCTAAATGTTGAGATGGAATCGATCGCTTGTCCAAATGAAATGCCTTTCACCCGGGATATTGCAAATCTTTGTCAATTCTCTTACGAAGTTTGAATGTTATTGTCTGTTGTGAGATCGGCAAGAACATCGGCTTCTTTACTCACAAAATTACGATTCGAGTGGGTCCGTATGATGAGAGCTTAAACACCACCGAGATCGACACTTCGATACGAGTTGCAGCTTCCTCTTCTCGTGTTTGAAATGTGTGTGAATTGACATATACCACTTGGAGGGAGGGAGTCAATTGGCGTCGATCATCGTAGCTCATGTAATTACCGTTGTCTCGCTGTTTTTGTTGTGCCGAAGTGCGTTTCACGCATTTGTGTATGCTTTAAATCTATTATTCTTTGTCGCACCTGGCTGTCAACAAACAATCGTGAAACTTTGGTGTGTTTCATTTTCTACAGAAAATTAAACTGCCGGACGAAAAGCCAAACTTTTAAAGTGAAATCGAAAGACTTTACATCATAACATAACTAGACTGAAAACAGTTGCAAGTACACCGCAAACGAAGAGGTGCAAATAGAATTATAATACGTAACCATTATAGTGCGTTCTTTAGCTCGACGTTTAGTTATACTGAGATATACTAAGAGGTGACCTTATTTGTTTTATTAGGTAATGTATATATGTAATAGGTTTACTTTTAGCTTAAAAGAGTACCCCCAAATCAAAATCCAACTAAATCAAACTGAAAGAAAAACCAAAACCAAACACTAACGTGTGTGATAAGACATTTTTGAATGAATGTGATCTTATATCAAACGTACATCTTCTTTCAATATATCGATCACTATTAAACCTCTACAATAACTTTTTTGCGACATAATTGCCTTTCTGGACAATTGTAAGTTAATTGTTTATAGCATTATCTTGTAAACATGTTGGATTTGCGTGTCTTCCTTTTGTAAACATCATAGTAGAGTTAAAAAAGGAAAAGGGTCAGAAAAAAAGATAGTTACGACGATCAATTCTATAGAGGCTTTTATTTCTACTCAAACACCCAATCTCAACATCAGAAAATCTCAACAGAATTTTCTCACAAAATTGCACGAATATGGTTCAATGCTATTGATATTTTGCAATAAGAATGACGATCTTGAAAGTAAAAACTGAACAGGAAAGCTGTTCTAACCATGCTTCTTACAGGGTATCGCATCTAACAAGGTGATAACGAGGCTATGCATGGCATCCGCCCTTGCACGTGCAGAAGCTCTTATTGGCCGAGAGATAATTTCGTCCTGTTTCGAACCCCTCGTGTTTCACCCTCCTCAAAACCCGATATCTGGGATCTTTGGACCCTCTCAGAGCGCGCGTTCGACACTTTCCTCCATCTTTGATCTTCTCAGAGCGTATAAATCAATCGGAGAGCTGGACTGGAGAGTAGGTCACGTGGTCTCATATCGAAAAGTTCAGTCTGATAAAGAAACCTGCGGTCTTTTGACTCACTTTGTAATAAAACTGGGGATAATTTCTAGCAGATTTTTGTGTGAGTTTTTGCTAAGTTATTTCATGGAATTATCGCCAAATCTTTTTTACATTTTTCTCACAAAATTAAGAGAATCGAGAAAAAGGTTTTTGATATTGGTCGTTTGAAGCTGACGGAGGAAAATTCAATTCTAAAAGTATCCGAAATTGAAATGACTCTTCAAAGTTTTAAGTCTATTTCATCTTGGGAATGCCGTGTTGGTTATCGCAAAAACATGGACGAGTTTCTGGAACGGCCTTGTTCCAATGTTTGCGAACATTGTGGTTTTAATGAAACAGGTGTTTGTGTCTTGGAGTCGCGTTTATCTCCTGACGGTAAGAGCAAAGAAGTTGGAAAAACTGTAAATGTTACAGGTAATTACACGGTCAGTCATTTCAGATGAAACGCTCAACGCAGTTTCATAACCCCAATACTAAAACCATTCTCATATGTGCTTTTGTGAAAATATTTAATCCAGAAAGGGAAAAAACTGTAGCTATTCATATCAGATATGCGCATCGTTATTGTGTGGCCCTGTGAGATGTGATGTAGTGACCGGTTCATATGATCGTGAATATTTTTGTCTGTTACTGTTGTAAATTATGCAAATGTTTCATCATGTTTTAGAAGAGGAGGAATGAAAGTATTTATTGTTTTTACAAAAACACAATATTTTTTCCTTGAAGCCGAGGCTCATGTCATGAGTTTTGTGGAAGGAATTGTTTGTTTCAAAACTAAACCAAACATTGAGCCACTTCCTCTCTGAATTTCCACATGTCTTAATGAAGATGCAATTGCATACCCAGCACATCGTGAGATCATCCAGTTCGTATCCTTGTTTTCTTCTGTGCATTTTTTGTATACCTCTGTATGATGTAGGCTGTCGACGACTGATGTCGTTGTATTTTCGACCACCTCTGTGGTTTGATGGATGTTGCGTTTTCCCGGATGACGGATGTGATGTCAGTCGCCGCTCACGTCATACTCAAAGAGGGTACTTGTTGTTTCCCTGCCTGGGTTTGACAGTTATGGGATGAAACACATGAGCGAGCTCAGCGAGAGAGAGAGAGAGAGAGAGAGAGAGAGAGAGAGAGAGAGAGAGAGAGAGAGAGACGGGGGAGAGGGAGGGTGGGAGGGTTAGCCGGTTGGTTCTTATGCTTTCCGGGGTCGATTCGATACAAAATCACCATGTCTGTTGTCTTTCAACTAAAACACTGCTACATTGTGCTACTTCAGTACTTCAGTGTCGTCTTTGTCAGTCAACCAACCGACGTAATGCCTTTATTGAGATGAGGTGAGTTCGAATCCTTGTTATTTTGTTAGGTATGTCTAGAGGCTGTAACCGTTATTTTATTTTCCGTTGATAAAAGTTCGAGATGTGTCGTAAGTCGTGTCCGTTGGTTCCAACAAAATGGTAGTTGTAAAGACCTGAATCGCTTCTTGTGTTCCTTTCGATGAAGCTGACACAATGTGACATAACTGATACAACCAACACATTAAGTCATTCATACTACCTCACGTGACCACATTAATGTATGATGCGCCAATGGTGTTTTATAGTTCATCTTAAATGTAAACCTCATTTACAAAACTGCTCAGCGCACACGAAGATGTTGCTCATCTTTACGCCTAGTCACTGAGGATTTGATGATCACTCGAACGACCACGTCCTATTGTGTGTCATCGTGCTCATGATATCAACCACATGAACTAGATCACTCTCGGTTACTTACAGGTGACCGTGATATAGCTGAAACAATGGTAACTGCGGCACAAAATGTATTCACTCAAAGCTTACTGTATCGAAGAAGCAGTGGAGCCTGCCACTAGGTGTCTATACCAGCCGGGAATATGAGCGGGAGGGTTTGTCCGTAACAATAAGTGTTTCCATGCTATTAGTTTCAGATGTGACAAAGCTCTGGATTCGTAAATTCTTTAGGACGTTAAATATTAGCATAGTAAAAACTTCTTCACGAAAGGTGTTTTCACGTGACTATTGCTACTTTCTACGAATAGGAGGTACGGCAAGCCTCAGTCTTCCATTTGTGTCCTTCACCCTATGTTGAGTAGTACACACTTATACACACAGAGACACAGCGGTATTAATTATGTTAGTTACCATAGCTACACAGGAATGCTTGTGTTGTTATCTTAGTATTTAATTATTAACATTCTTTGCGTTATTTAATAACTCATTTCAAAAGTTCAAGTGCGTGTTCTACTTCTTTTCGTGTGCTACTTTTTCTACTTCTTTGAAAAATGGTAATATGGGTCCACGGCAGGAATATGCACCTGCCGAGCAAAATGTATTTTTGACGTACGGAATAAGTGTTTAAGGAGTTCCTACCGCATTTGCGTTATAGCCAACTGTGGAACCGATGCCGTTCGACAAAGCGAGCATAGTGTTATGGCGATCGCAACTCCTGTCCATGAACATGGACATACGAAACTTGATTTTTATTGTTGATTTATTTTTTAACAAAAACTCGCATTAAGGAAATCGCTTGAGTATATTTCTCAGCAGGAGAGAGAGAGATGGATAGATATCTCAACGCACACTGACACTGAAGAGAACGTTTCACATTTACAGCCCTGAATTAACTTTGGTGATCTCGGGATATCGAACACAAATTTGACAGTATTGCATACGTAATGAGACAGCGGGTTCAATCTACAAGCAACAATGTGTATTGTTCGTCCGAAACTTGTTCCTTCTTATACCAGTTCAGTGGTCGCCTCATTCTAACGCTTACTCTAATATATATTATTCTTCATGATCCTAGCACCCACTTTTACAAAGGAGCTTGACGAATCCAGACTTGCTACATGTAGAGCCACAAATACGTTTCATGGACTGTGGGAACGACTATAGTTAGACCCTTTAAACATAGCCCCCGATTATCCAGAATGTGAGTTTGTTTTTGTTATCCATTAAGACATCTGAAATTGTGCCAGAGAAACCACATTTTAATAACGCTTTTGAATAGGCTTGGAATCGTTCATGGCCATAGAAACAAATGTTGAGTTACATGATCAATTTGATTATAAATAAAAGAAATGTATCGTCTGTACAAAAATAACACAGGAATGTCAATAAAAACAATAAAGTCAATTTTGTAAACCAGTTCTCACGTGGAACTGAGTCAAAACGAATGTCATCTTTCCGAAATTCCGTTTTATCAATAACACTGCAAAATATATAGTCCAATCTATGTGTAGCAATACAATTTACTGTATTCATTTGCCAAGAAATGTCTTTGCCTTTTGTGATTAAAGATATCTGCGGTGTTATAAGATTAAACCGTTGAAACATCGATTCAAAATTTAATAATGCATTTCACTCTTGGCACCTTCCAAATATTGTGAACCGCTCGGTTGAGAGAGCTATTATTGTCTTATTTTGTTTTGCTCTTTCTAAATATACTTTGACAGAACCCAAATTATGAAAATAGCCCAAATGAAACAAATCAATATGGTAATGATATTTCGTTGAAAAAATGAAAGATTTGAACGTGAATATACGGTAACTCAAGCCACAGGCAGTGCACCAGAGGAATACTACCCCGATTAATGTGTGTATCTGTTAACGCTTGAATCTACCATGTTACATGAACATGCTTGCATTCAATCTTAAAGAGACGATGGTCTGCGCTTTATAATATTATGTTGAGCATCAGTTAAGTAATCAAAACTGAATAGTGTCCTCCGTGTTGATATGTGTGCATAATCGATGTCTTTCAGAAGCGCTGTAAGCCCGTTGTTTTCAGCTTAACATGACAGAATGCGCAATGCATAATCCTAGCCGGACATTTCCATACATGAAGTATTTAAAACAATTTCCTTTTACCTACGTATAACCCACTATTTTCTTGTCCATCTGAACCTCTTATACATCGAAAACTTCCTTTATGCAGGCATTGCAGTTTGTTTTGTGTCAAATCGTAGTATTTACAAATATCCAGAGAAATGATTTATAGGCCGCGATCCCTGTCCCTTCAATATAGTAGTTTTAAACAGGGTATCCGTACTATCGGGGACAGTTTGAGAAGCCCGTTTCTGTTCCCCGCCGTGAAATTACTGGAATATTGTTTTAGGCGGCGTTAAACTAAACTCACTCACTCACTACTATCGGGGTCCGTATTATCAAAGAGTCACTGTACCCAATTCATTAATGCTGAGATTCCTTTGAATAAGAAAGAGCGTCCTTCAATGGGCTGTGATTAACTCAGATTTCTTGTAGTAATGAAAAGGGTGTATATATTGTCATGTTTTACAGGTGTCTGTGAAACGTATTTTGGATTAAACATTTTCGGTTAGGTGAAAGCCCAGGGCAATTGTGTCCGTGTATTCCCTTGGCCCATTCTCTAGCAGCAAATCCTATCTTCAGACGGGTGCAGTGCAAAACACTCTACTGTTGTAAATTTTTCGTCAATCACCAGTTGCGAGGCTTGGAGTTACTTGAACAAGAAAAGATCTTCAGATGGCTGCAATAAACTTGTCCATTGATTGACGGCCCCGTCATATATCGAACTGCCCGCTTTGATCTTAAATTCGCATGTTTACGATAGTACTCCAGACAAATGATTTATTATCCATTTATACGAATGAATTGTATATTTAAATTTTCAATACTTCACTTTGCAATACCGTTTTAAGCATAACAAAATCACTTTGAGAGTATAATTCAATAATTTTTATTTATTATCTCTGTAATCTTTCAAAATAGTGGAGCTAGGATGCCTAAATGTGACAGTTAAAACGTTTCTCGTAAATATATTTCACAAATTTAAACGATGATAGTTTGAAAACGGATCACAATAAAAATAAAGAAAAGTGTCCGTCGGAAAACGTGTGAAACCCAAGTAAACAAAATAACTAATCGATGATTTACCTTGTCCCGAAGTACCCTTCAGTTCAAATTCACACTAGCAACATTTGGAAATTTGGTCATTTTCCAAATGTTATTCACTGAATTCCGAAACTATCACATTTCTTAGAACAGAGAAGATTTCAAATGGGCAGTGCATTAAACACATGCTTCTAACGCATTAACAAATTTGTCAAGGTTTCGGGTCAGCAAAGAATCACATAGTAATTTCGCATGTGGACACTACCAACGCGTGGGAATTTTGTATAAACACATTGTTGTGAATAAGTGTCTCCGAACGGATGTTCTTTTTTCGGGAATTGATCTCTTTCTCCTAACATGTCCGATTTCGTTTTAGAAGTTCCCGATTCTGGTGTGATTCCAAATTTTCAAGATACCCAACATGTCTTCTCGCACCTTCTCTGTTTACCCAACACACAATCTACTTACAGTTCAACATAAACACACTTTTAAAACAAAGATCCGATGCTGCTGGGTGTCACAACAGAATTCCTAGTCCTGTCAGAAAGTTTGAAAAGACGAAATGCGATGGAAGCGGAAACAAATAAAATGCTTGCAGCTACGGAGTAAATAATCTCAAGTATTTTGATTGGTAGAAAAATAACAACAAACTGCAAACTGATGTCTTTGTCTGAACTAGGGACTCGTATTTTAGGTTTGTCAATAAGTTCGTTGTGCCGTTTGCCAACGATTTAAACCGGTGTTGATGGTTACACGACAGAGTAAGAGGCTAGATTGAGTGTTTACACTGTTAGTTCCCACCTTTATCTATGTATATATTAACACGTCAAGGATTATGGGGTAGATTACAGGACTGAAAAATTTGAAAGAACGATAGTATGAAAAAACCCCCAACTTTTTAGGATATATGGAAATTTTGCTTACGAAATTCCTGATTTTTTTTAATAATTATGTTTACAAAACATATAAATGTTTCTTAGTTCATGAAGTTACTGACGCTTGATTCTGGCATAGTATTTTTCAAAACATTATACTGCTTGGATTGAAATGACAGACAAATGTGTTTACTTTACACTATAATGAAGGAGCCAATTTGGAGCATATGCGCTTTAAGTCCAACAGTCATTCATAGGCATTTAAGTAACGGCATGGAGGCTATGCAACAAATCTCTTAAAACCTCGTACATGGTGACCTAGCTCCGTTAATCCCCGAGAGTTGGAGGAGTCGCCGTAAGGTCAATCCCATCATGCCCTTGACTTCCGATGACGAGTGTCGTCAAAGCCTCGCACGGCTTCCAACTTCCTGTCCAAAACTATGCATTCAAAGTCATGTCCGAATGAAACACGACCCACCGCCGGCGACCATATTCATACCCCATACCCTCGGTTTGTATTTGGGACACACCACGAAATCTGCGCCCAGTAGCTCAGAAAGTACGTTTCATTCAAGCAATAAGGTTGTCGCAGTGTCGCATGCGCAATAAGCGAAGCACGCAGCACGCAGCACGCCATCTTGGTTTTGATGACATGTAAATTTCAAACCTTGGCAAAACTGACAAATCATTGTACAAGTAAAATGCATTACTGATGTCAAAAAGTTCTGAATTTGATCAGGCCCTCCTCCGTATACATTTTTCATGAGGCACTCAACATAAGATTTGCATTATTTCAAGAGCTGAGTTTGACACTTGTCAAAGTCTATCACGTCTTGGAACAAAACCGATAAGATCTTAATCCGGGTATAGAGGCATCAGTATCTATGTCACTGGTCTATATAGCAGACTGGTGCCCAGATTGTCGTCAGTACATGCAATGGGTATCTGACAGGTCGAATGTTCTTTTGGCATCTATTGCCCTGAATATCTTAGTCATGATATTGACACGACCAGAGATTTGACGCAGGTGTGGCCAATGTAATTTAAGCATGGGATACATTCCACTGGGGATGAACACAGAACATGTTCTCTAAGCTGGAAATATCATCTGTACACAATTCCAGTCTCTAGTGCCCATCTAATACAACCAGAAACTTCAACCCAGTGCCAGCACGTGGAGATACATCGACAAGGGTTGTGACTATCAACCCCAGCAACCTGTCACCTTTCATGATAAGTCGGCGAGTAAGACACATACGACAGTGTTTTAAGGGCGTATCTCATCACAAGTGGAAAACTCGACACAGATGACGACTTTCCTTTGTAATATTCATCAAGATTATGAGTACGATATTGTGAACTGACGTTGGATAAATATGAAATTATATATGGCATAATATTGAGGCGGTTTATTATTTAGATGGAAACGTAAAGACATGAACTCATGATTGGATATTTCACTTGTCCTCGGACATGTAAGTCTCCAGGAGATTCTCAACTTTTGCGTTTTCCCAAAATATTGCGAGGTGTGTCTTTTCACCAACCAGTGTAATATTCCTCTAATGATATCTGTTCATTTCTCACAATAAATGCTGTATCATCTACATTTTATGAGTTATTTATTTTCCAAAATATGTATCAGCCCTATGTTATGAGTCGTGTAAGTGTTCAAAATACAAAACAAAAAGAAACACAAACCAAGCAAAAAAACAAAATAAAAGTACCAAATAAATTCCCAATGTCAATTATTCCCAATCTGTGGTGACGCGTGTATTTTTCCCAACCCAGTATTATATTCATGTACTGTTTATTGCCCCGATATTGAAAATTTTCCCTAAAAATCGTTGCGTTCCCGCATAATGTGGTGTATATGCATCCCTCTCGCTTTCCCGCCATCCCGTCATCAATTTGTCGAAAAACCAGCACATACCCATGGCGCTCTATTACCCCACTCCATCCAACACACGCGCACACACACACACACCGGCCTCCCCAAACCTAAATGGCTACGTTTAACTATCTAAATACGAATAATGGGGTAATGTCCGATAATGCACTTTTTCACATTTATAAGGTACAAATCTGAGAAAGTGCATAAACTATGCATCTGTGTCCATTACTTAAGCTACTCATTAGGCTCGAATCACTATCACAAATCGACATATTCCTTGATATGATATTATACACAAGAAAAAAGATAATATGCTACTTATGAGAGTGTAGCGCAAAGTCTTACAGAATTGTGAACTGTCTTTAATCTGCTCCCATTTTCATCTGAAATTGTAGTGTTTTTCCGCATATTGATACTTTGTGTCTTTAAACAGTCTTAGAATGGTGGGGATTCATGCTTCTCTGTATGTCCCAGAAACAAGCCGTGGAGATGAAATCAGATTTCATTAGATTTGATAAAATCTTGTAACAATCAACAATACCCAAAATCAGCTGCAAAAGTATTACAATTTGCCCAGATATTTCAAAAGTATTTTATAAATACGCTTTTATTTCGAATTACGATCATAATATGATTATGAAACAGTGTCACCTGTATGTATGTGTGTATGTCGAATTTTACCAAATCATGTGCAGACGTTCCAAGATATATAACGAATTCGACACTCTTGTTACGATGTGATCCCTCATTATCAGCTACCTGGCGAATGGAGCGTTACATAATAACTGCAATGACCAAAATATGGCGCATAACATCAAAATATTTTTGAATGAAAACAGAACGCTAATACATACACTTCACAATCTAATGACCCGTTCCTTTTTCAATGAACCTTTAGCCATTTTCAAACATAGGACTATACTGTAATTCACCTGCCCATTGACAGTATACATACATAATGAATAACCTGGGTATTAGTTTTAGTCTCATTTAGAGAAATGAACGCATGTATATTTCAATGAAATGTGAAAGATGTCGATATGGCTGATGACGTGCTTTGTTTTCTCTTACTGTGATACCTTGCACTCTGTGAACTACACGTCGATTTTTTTCTCCTCCCTCAGGCTGTTCAGCGTTCAACCCCCATTGAAGAAGGTATTCGATAGCCATTTATCGTTATGTTACATCGCAGGGGGATACGAAGGATTGTCGATAACGCATATACCTAAATTCTTTCAAATTTCGATTTTTTCGTAACTGATAAAGCCATACATTGTAGCAGCTTTTTTGCACTTAAAGACACGCGAAGTTGTCTATTTCAATATTTTGCGCCAACACTTTACCGCGGCAGTATACATTTCTGAATAAATATGCTTAACTTATTTCAGTGTAAAAAATATAAATATTTGAAGAGTCCGAGACACAATATTTTTCGTTTGAGAAGGGGATTACTAACAGTATTAGCAGTAATTTAAGACCAGACCCTTCGCTATGCAAATATATTTCACAGTGAAGTTTGTTGATGACCGAGGAAAGTATTAAATGCCTTGCCTCGTTGTTTCGTCAAATTGTGTGTTTTTCTTAATCTTAAATTGCGTGACAAAACTGAAAACAAAGCATTATTGGTAGATGTCGCCTTCCGGAGACAGACTCATTTATACAGATAAAGACGCGTGAGTTAAGGTGTGATGTATGTACTATATACATGATGTGATATTAGTGTTGTAACTAGTGAAAATGGTAAATCTCGGAACTTGTTATGAGCATGGATAAGAATTACCAAATCGCAGTTATGATCAAATCATTTAACACTTTGTTGATAAATTTGCCTTCATTACAAATTATCTGTTATATTTTCCCCAAGTTAACTGGTTATTTTTAAAACCATTTAGTATTAAGGTAACTGAATATCAGCAACTGTTTATATTCAACAGATAATTTTGTCGTGAATTAGAACATGTGAAACTGATTTTCTTCTCTGGATATACACCTTTTAAAATTTTTGTTGCTCGCTCTCGTTCAGCACTGCAAGCAGGCAAAATCTACATTATTCATGACAAAGCAAAGTGCAAATACAA
Source organism: Haliotis asinina (assembly GCF_037392515.1). Taxonomy (NCBI): domain Eukaryota; kingdom Metazoa; phylum Mollusca; class Gastropoda; order Lepetellida; family Haliotidae; genus Haliotis; species Haliotis asinina. Next base: position 11,615,040 of record NC_090287.1, read on the forward strand.
TGCATAACCTGTCGTGTATCTTTCGAGCTTTGTCCTTTTTTTTTAAAATAAAGGCCACCATGAAATATTTCCAAGATCCGAAAGGATGTTGATACCTAAACGTTTTTCTTGTTTATCCCCTTTGACAAAATTTCTCCACTGGTCCAAGTTGGCGAAATGTTTTCCCCCGAGCCCTCGTCAATAGTACGAGATTCAAATTCTAGAGCTGATCCTCACAAGAGGGAGACAAGTGGTCGTCCTCCGGGCGACCCCTGGACATAGATAGGACAAGGTCAGTTACAAGTGTAACGGTTTTGGTATCCTGACATTGTTCAGTAAATATTCCAGACTATTTTGGTTAATAAATTTCGTCAACGGCCAGTAAAACCACCAGCTGCTTCAAAACTCATGTTTTCATATACATACTAAAATTCGATTTTTAGGTCTTTCGGTAGATTGTTTCAAATTAAAATTTAACCACGGATTAATCGTCGTAAACCTAAACTATTGTCAGAGGAACATGTGTTGGCAAGAACCGAAACAAATGGTTATTCGGTTGTGATATTTACATGGGTATCAAAATTATGTTTATTGCACTTTTCACTTTTTCGTCGACTGTTTCGACGCAGCAGGTAATTGTGGTCAAATCTATATCTCAGCTGCATACTTTCTTTTCCCTGTCAGTATACATACACTGCTGTGTTTGCAAATGAAATATTCTTTATTTATCATCAGTGTTTACACGAAACTCGATATTTTCTATTTCCGAAATACGTTCATTTATACTCCAAGAATTATCTATGAATGGACATTCAAATCTGGATCAGCGACGGACAAATAAAATAATCTGGTTTCGATGCGTCAGGACATTTAACAAATTTTCGATTAAATACATCAGTTCAAAATGTTTATCAAACTTTGGAAATATTTTTGGTTTCGGTTTAATACCCAAAGTTTATACAATCCCCTCCCAAAGACGCGATCTTTTGATGCGTTGTTAATTACAGGGCTCCCAAATTACCCTGAAACCGTTTAGGTTAAAATAATGAGGCATGCTCCATCAAAGACATGGGCTACAAATGACATTCATAGTTGTCCAAGTCTTTCTAAGGAGCAACATTTAGAGGATAATAAACTTGCTGTAAGGACTACCCTGGAAATTGCCCGAGTCTAAAATGAAGGGGACATGCTGGAGAGATTGTCCGGTGCTTCCGATCCGAATGCGGGCACGTGCGGACGGATTTACTGCGCGTCAATCACGCCCTGTCCGACACATGGCAAGCGGTAGCCTGAGATATTGTTCGTCTAACAGCGACCATATTGCAAGGACAATAGAAGCAATATTCATATTAGGCGTAGAAGAGAAAAGCTTTGCATCGAAAATCATTTGCAGCTCCGGGAATAACCGATCAGCGTAATTGAGCATGAAATCGACGTGAGTCTCGAAAGCTGGGCGTCCGCTCGCAAGATGGCTGCCACGACATCCTGTATTGAACGTGGATGTCCAGCATTGAGCCAAAATCAAACTCAATTAGGCTGACAGGATTTAGGGGTTGGAGATATTTCCATAGTCTCTGTTAATCCCCGAATATCGGAATTATAACACGATAGCTTCTCTCAATCGTATCAGCCGGGTCCGTTTTAAAGGTTTTGGGATAAGATTTTGTAGAAACCGGCTGCCATAGATTTACAAGTGTTTACGAAAGAATTACTCCAATTTCGCTGTTAATCGGGAGGCAGACTTTCCCAATGATTATAAGGGTTAGGAAGAGTTAATGAAATTCGACTTTCTTCGCTTCATGGCCGTTTATAGTGACGTTTAATGAACGCTTTATTAGACCCTTGGTAAGTCGTTGACATTGATATTTTAATAGATATTGCCGGTTCCAGACAATTATGTTAAATATTTGGTAGACAGGCTTTTGAATTTAAATGGTAATGTGTCGAGACCTATCAGCAGATTGTTGAGGCTGGGATAGATTGGTTGAGAGACTGCAGTTGGGGTGACAATGATTTGGGGGGGGATAAGGTTGTTTCAGCTCGTGGGTTGATATAGCGAAGATGGAGGAACCTGTTCTACATGTTCGTGATGCATTATACCAACCCAACGGCTTGCTTACCCTGCATGTTGGGAAGTGATATATAGCGCAATTCCATGTAATTGAGCGTTTTACCTGATAAGCTCATCACGTACTCAATCGACTGCATATTTAGTTTCAAAACTACAACTTTGGACGCATGTCAAAATCTGACACGTATTCAGTGAGCGCACGCATTGTCCGTGACACTCCCCAGTGTCTGTAATGGAGCTTTTCTGGCTATGTTCTTTTCACATTAAATACGAATCATAGCCCAATGCGCACATAAAATCCCCAGATGCATTTCTTTCGCTTTCGTTCACTACACTGACGTAATCAGTATGAAGGAAAAAACGACCTTAACATTCCCCCAAAAGACTCAAGACGAAACAAAACAACAACAACAAGATAGAGAACCTCCCACCCCACACCCCACGGACAACCAAACAAAAAACCCACAGAAGCATTTTCAGTTTCAAAGATATCATTTCCAGATATAAGATAAGTACGAAAAACAACTATACGAAAACGATTGGTATGATCAAAACAATTCATTATGTTTGACCACATTGTCAGAACTTTTCCGATTCAATCCAGTTTAAACTTACATGTGAGGTTGGCGATGTTCTTTTCTTACATGAGTGAACAATTAAAAAACAATGCCTTTCTCTCACACCGTGGCTGTCTTGTTTCGATTGTTTGACTGCATGTTTGCTTTGAGCCATCAATGACATATATGTTTGACCATATCATGTGATGAATATAGGACTTGTATCGATCCTATTGATAGTGGCGACTTTGTTTAAACTGCTTATGTGAAGGTAATTGTTAGCAATATCACAGATGGCTTCGTTTCAAGGTTTATACCGACTTAATGCATTCTTCTATGGAACTATTTTGGTAATGATAAAAAAGGTCCTCATACTTGAATTGAACTGGGTGACAATTTCAGGTTTCGAAATTAAAAGGAAATCAGTTTTGCATATTGGTATTTTCCATAAAACAGTTGTAACTTTGCTGGTGACGTTAATCGGTGACCAGGGCACATACTTAACTGTTGTTAAGAGGTAATCTGAGAATACCTCAATGTTCCTATGTCATCGAAACCTTTACGTGTATCGCTCATGTGAACTCACGTTAATTTTAATCGAATTGTTCAAGGTCTTACATGAGATATTTACTATGGTTCGGTTATCGTGTTTGTATCGCCCATCCCATATCGTTCAATGCCATGTGTTTCCTGAAATATACAAGTTCTAGAGAATCTCAGCTGTGTAAACAGGTGATGCTATTGACCGGAGTGTAATTAGCTTGAAATGGTATATACAAGTATGGATTTCACTCATTAGGATGTTGTCAATTTTACCCATGAATCAATATTTCCTCTGCTGTGTACTCGCAAAGAATGGTGTCAATTTCATAGACAAACTGTTATGAACTGTCCCTTCCTGAGCAAGTAATTGTAAAGATGCAAAGAACGGCATATGCTTAATTACAAGTTAAATGGCTATAAACATGACTGAATTTTTCAATTATCCTTATAGTATATAAGCCAAGATATTCAGAAACATATATCAAACATTGGATGCAGCTACATGTTATTCTTTTAGCCTTTGCGTGTTCAACATTTGTTGGTTTGGCGAAACTGTCCTCGAGTATACGACGTGATCTTACTTCATAAAAATTCATAAGCTGAATATACATCGTGTCCTTAGTGTAAACAATGTACCCGACCCCAGCGGATTAAGATGGATTACATACGGATCGTCTTGCATCAGATATTGGGATTATAATCCGCCGGATCATATCTCAATATTGTAAGTATTTATATTTGATAACTGTACAGGATTGTTTGTGTTGGTTTAAAAAATGCGACCGAAATCGGGTCAGCTTAAGAATACGTGTATCGTAACTATTTTTAGTTAAGGCGAGCAATAACGAATGTTGAACAAATACAACATTAAGAAGTCCTAAAACATATCAATACAACTATGTTGTTTTAGTAAGTGAAAAGAGTAATACAATTTGACCTTAGATAAGGCAATCTGACTCCGGCAGTTTATTATGTCATGTAAAGTACCTTTATGTTGAATTAGTATATATGCATCCAGGCTTGTGCGTACATTTCGGGTGGGGATTTGTAGTTCTTAACAAGGATGCATGATTATTTAACCAAAAATGTAAATAGAACTGAAACAGAAATGGCGAACGTGATATTTTATCGAATTGATATATTTGTACGAAACTGTTTAATGTTTGTCGGTAATACTGCCTGTATGAAGAAAATTCCAAAGGTGTTTTTGAATGGAATACCCTATAATCGTCCCTACGTGTTGATTCTGTTGAAAGTGTTTACAGATGTTTAATTTTTTTTGTAATGCAAGTAAACCCGACCAGACATAAAAAAATGAATTTAAAATGTAATGAATTAATTTCAGTAAACAGAATTTACACACGCACGTATTCGAAACCTTACTCGCCATACCACAATAAATACTTTTATAATTATCATAATATTCTATGACAGTAAAACTCATTATACGGTGACACTTCACCACTGGTAAAAAATATCCATCCAATTTCCCCACGTCATTGTGTTAAATGTCCCTTCTAATATAGAATGTCACCGTTAACTATACTGTCCTTATTTGCCTCTCTAAACTGCTTCTTGATCAGTACTTCCCGACAAAATCATACGTAAATCCATTGATATGACCATTGAAAAGAAGAAATTAGACATAGTTGTTACTGAATAGGGCCACGCCGATGTTTGGAACAGAGATGGTCTGGTGTATTTACTTACACCCATCGTACGGCTTTAGAGCCATCACCTGCTTCGTTGAAAACCAGAGGAAGGAGGGCAAATATAGGTTTGTAAAACCTTCACTTACAAGTAGAATCGTGTTTAAACCCGCACGGGACGGAATGGACATGCTGATTATAAACCAGTCTTTTCGATTTTAAACGTAACTTTGAAAAAAATAAACTAAGTGTTGCATCGTCGTTTGACCCGTTTCTTAAAATGAATATTCAGTACATGATGCAATTTTGTAAATTTATTTAACTTCAGTTATTTTTTGTTCATATTGAGGATGCGTAATTTTCTTTATCTAATAATGTATCAAAATTTCGGTGGTCACATTTTGTAAAATGCGTAACCTCGGTGATACTTCATATGTTTTTTAATAATGTCGAAGTATGCACGCCTTGCACTTCAAAATATGTTTCGAAAGTCACCGTGGCGGCTGTCTGACTATGACATTGCTGTCTAACTTTCCTACATAAAGAAGATAATGACACAAAACGTTCACCATGAAATTTGTCTGTGTCATATACCAACTCACAGCTGCTGGGTAAAGGCTACGCCCACTCGTGGATAGGAATATTTAAGTTAGATTATTCCGCATTTTCTTCTTCATATTCCATGGATTAAAGATCATGTTTCGCACTAATCCCAAACTTGTTTGTTATGGCTTAAAACTATAACATATTCATGACGAGATTTTAAAACCGAAATCATAGAGACGGTCCAGTACCGAATACTATTATAAAGCCTCAGAGTCTTTGTTGAATAAAAATTAATAAACTTCACGAAGGAAACCGTAGACATTTTGTTTTTTAATTTTGGGTAAACATTCATTACTTTACATCAATTATCGACAGCTTAAGTTCTTTAAGGAAAAGCGCTTTCATGCAAGGGATTGACTTAAAATGACCCATTGAAATCTAATTTAAGCGAACAAAAACATTCAAGTGTACACACGGAAGTAAACAGAGTGGAAAATGTATAATGTTCACTCAAAATTAGATGAATGTTGTTCCATATTCATTGTGATATTAACATCAAAGTATTCTAATGCCATCAATTGTGCAAAGCGACAATTGCGTTAAAAAAGATTCACCATGTGACTTATTATGATGTCGTTTTGATGTTATAAAACGTAATTATTGGGTGTATGTTGAAAAGACTGTATTAGATCCCATTCACCTCGTAAGAAATAATGGCATATTGGTTAATAAAAGTTTCTCGTCATGTGTCAATCATATAATATGTTTTTCATGTATTACATAATTATGTTTGCGGTGCATATGATGAAAAATGATAACTGAGTTTTTGTATAATTTTGTATGAAAATACACATTGTGCTGAATATTCAAACAATTATCTTGCAATCGGTTCATGATGATATATAAACAGAGCAATGTGCATAATTTCAATTATATTTTGCGGGGCTCATATTTCTGGAACGAAATCCATTTCATAAGCGCGGCATTTATCCAATATATGCTTACATTCATCCTTAAAATATTTTATCTGCGACAAGTAGGGATAGACATATTACGCATCTTTGAAATTATTAAACAGGAACAAATTATCTTTCATTGGCAATATCACAATAATAGTAAACAGTTCCAATAATGAAAACAATATAGAAAAAAATACAAAATAAAAAAAACTGGTTTCAGTTTAATGCATTATTTAGTAAGTTCCATATTTCGTTGCGCAGTGTAAAATATTTTACGGTTGAATATTGGTTTCTGTCCGCAATTGTCCACGCAAACAAGTCCATCGATTCTACACCAGTGTAAATAATCGAAGACTGTGCGGAACATTTACTCTCAAACACGAAACAAACTAGAAAAGAATGGTTTATGGATAATCAATTTAATAGTGTGGAAATATTACAACACGTATATATTGAAAGAAAAAAATTGGATAAGTTTTCTCCTATTCGGTCCACTTTGTTATCTGTGCGCTGCCTTTGGGAGCGGAATATTTTACCTGGGAGATTCATGACTATTCACCCATCTGCAGGTAAATTGCAGGTGGAAAAGACTATCTCCGTGATGTTTACCGCTTAGATGAGAAGAGTTTGAGCCAGTCGAGTCCGCCCGTCCGTTGGTTCCTAATTCAGGCCGAGTACAACCAATGACTTTCCGGATTGTGCCAGTAGTGGGCGTGTCGGAAATCTGTAAATAAAGAGATAATATTAGTGATTTGATTAAACAGAATTATCAAAAGAAAATATTTACTAAGCAATGTTCAAGCACTCACTGAGAAGATGTTGTTTGAGTCCTCGCTGTGTTGACTGGGGCTCCGCGCACACATATATGTGTCAAATCGCCGATTTTTCGTTAGAATTACTAGATAACCTTTGTAAATGCTATCAAATGGGCTTGATATTGTTTGACTAGGTCATAGTGTAAAACAAAGGCAACCCGGCGCATGCAGTTGGTGTAAACGTGGTTATCTTGACGGGGAAAGGTTATCGGGAGATATATATGCTTAGAAAACAAATCGCCCTCAAAATATTTGAACACTGCGTGTGTACTCACAACAGCGCTAGATAGCTACGGGGCTGTTGTGTCCTTATTGTTACTGATATAGGAAGCTCCGTACAGTGACACGTTATGAATCATTTATTTATTATATTTATCATTTATTATAGCGTAATGAATTATGAACCGCCGAAACTGCTAAAGTCTATTTTCTTTGTAATGCTATAAACCTATGTTATTAGTAATGCCAGTGTTGAGTAGACTAATTAATTTATGTTAATTCATTCGGTGTTGCAACTGCATAGCATTAAATAATAATACATCTTGTCACTGAAATTATTTGGAAATGTATTGAAAAGCAAACAAATGACAATTTGCTCTTCGTCTGTGTATAGTTCAAGTAAGGTAGAGTGTCACTCTTGATGCAAAAAACAACAAGTCCAAGAAAGCCAAAATTACGTTATGTGTACAAACTAAAGCATTTATGAGAGGGTAATGATATGTGCGTGTTCTGTTATATGCAATTGTATATGCATCTAAACATTATTTGAAATTCAGTTAAGACAATACTGTGAGATAAGCATACTTCCTTATACATTATAATATTTTTTCCCAGTAATATGTCTCCCATGGTTTATCAGACCCGGTGAATACTGAAAGTTATCACTTGCTAAAGATATCATAATTACGCATCTGGACATGAAAAAGTGAAAGATGCGCATGTATATTGTCCGCGCATTGGGTCTGAAAGATGCATGTGTGCAAGGGCTGATGTATGCACGTGTTAATGTTTAGCGGTGATAAATAGATGTGAATATTGTCTATACTAAGGGCTTACATGTGCATGTTTATATTGTTAATATTAAGGACTGACAAAATTCATGCATGTCTCAAGTGGATTGACAGATACAAGCGTATCTATTGTATTTATACAAAGTATTGCCTGATGTGCGTTTTATATTGTACAAATCAAGAATTGAAAGACATATTGTTCACCATACAAATAGAAATATACGTATGAAAGTCTTCCATATTTGAGACAGAAAGACGCGCTTGTAAATTATTTCCTCAAATACTCAGATATAACCCTAGTTTTAAGTGCCATATGTAAATGCTGGGTCTCAGTTTGAAACCAAGACTACAAGATATTAGAGTTCTAGACGTATAAAAATTTTAGAAGATGGATCTAGATACATAATCTAGATAGAAGCATACAGGTATGTCTTGTAATGTTATAGAATGTAAAGAATTTTTCAAAACATTAATCCGAACCTGATGATATATGAGAACTGAAAGGGTTCTTTGGAATATTTACACGCTTTAACAATAACACTGTCAGACGGACACTAACATTTTATTGTAAATTAACTTGCATTTATTTTGTTAGGTCAGTTTCAAATGAAAATCCGTTTTCAATATGTACCATTTGTCTTGTTTCGTAATGCTTTTGCCGGTTGATTCACATTGACCATATCATGCAATACCTCACCTTCGCAAGGCACATAAATAATTTATCATATTCGGCATATTTCCCATGACGTTGAGGTCCCCAAGTACATGAAGCGTCCTCCTACGCTATCCTACCTCCCAACACAAGAGAACGACACAGGAAGGCGAACATGTCAAATTAATCTCCTACAAAGGAGAGCGGGGAACGTAGGGGAGGAACTCTTGCCTCACCCGGGCTATTGTCTTGCGAATGTAAACAACCAAAACAAGAAAATAAACATATGTACATTAGCAACACGTTTGAAAAGCGGTGTGAAATGTGCCTTCAACACTTATTTGGCCAAGATAGCACCTCCTCTACGGTCAAAACCGAGTGCGACTCTCGAAGCAACGAACAAACGTGACGATGCGAGCTTTAGAACTTCCCGCGAGAACTCTCAGCAGCGCTCTCAAACCCCGCACCGAAAGTCACACACGCTGCTTGGTCGGACGAAAATCTCTAAATAACCCGTTTGCACCCTGAACTAAATGTCATGTGCACTTGCTGTACTGGAGGGGGATCTTTGGACTTTGGGGCAAAGCTATATCTCTCGATTGTGAGGATAAAATTGGCCCCCAGTTTCAGTCGCAACATAGATAACCATTATGCAACGTGCTGTTACGAACTCCGTATTACGACGTGGGTTATCGGACGGGTACGCTGGCAAACTCTGATTACATTGTTTTGCGACTATCGTCAAGATACCCGGCTCAGTAATTCCGATTATAATGCTTTAACGTGAACCATACCCAAAGATTAAAATCACTCGAACCATTAAAGGTTCAGTGTAATGAAACTGGCCAAATACGCTTGGAAATAAATCTGGGTTTATTATGTACCCGGTGACGTCAAATTATTAATATTCCAAAGAGGACTTGCAATACACGACCGCTATCTTTATAGTGTTATGAAATCCAAGAAGTTTATAAATCAAAGAAAGTTATAATTGACTTATTGGTTTGTTGATTGCAGCATATATTTTGTGTAAACATCAATGTTCGCATGTACTGATTTTCCAAACCGTGGATCCAGTATTGTGATGAAGGTGGAATCTGTACTCGGCTACCCCGAGGGTTGACATAAATTCAGTGCATACCGTAAACGCAAGTGGTAGTACTATACAACTCCTGTGTTCTGTATACATAGACTTTAGGGCAGGACTTTATGACCTATCATATGTGCCTTAACCTGAATTTGACACCAGCCATTTATTTAGCTTCTCAAAATCTCAAACACATAGACGAACAAACATTTTAAATTTTAAACTCACTCCAGCCGTAATTAAAAATCATAACAGGTAATACCAAAAACGAAATCAAATGTTTGAAATTAACAGACACGTATGAAATACACACGTGTGCATTTCCTGAAATGAACAAGTAGGCCGTATTACGTATGTAAACAAGAGTGTAAATACCACAGTTATGCTATAGGCATTCTGTACAGACAGGCAAGTAATCTTTGATCAATATTGATAGTGTGGTTTTAGGTCAACGAAGCTTGTCAAGGTTTCCAAATAATAAATATACAGAGGTTATCAAGGTCAGCTCAAGCCCCCTCCTCCGATTGCGACTTGTATTTCATCATGATAATCAGAACAAACACTGACCGCGAATGTTCACCAGTAACGAAATGTGTGTATTCACCCATGGGAAAATGTACATTGCTATTCAAGGATGGCGTGGATTATTATTTACATAAAATGAGCGAATATTTACATGTTACACAAATTGTTTGTTCGCCTGGTGTATATACTGTGTGTTCGTGGAAACCTACATGAGCGAGGCACGTGGCTGACCAGTTCCAACAAGGAAGGTCATAATATATGTTAACACATGCTCCATTTGACATGAATCTAGATTTGATGATGTCATCGATATTGTTTTCATTGACATTTACATTTCATAACGTTCAGCTGCGTTGGTGTGGGCACAGAACTATAAAACAAACAAGTAAGAAATTGTATGTAAATCTTAAGGGTGGTGATTCCATTTGTATTGTCTGGATTTGTTACATTTGTCTTGAATGGCTAGAAGACTCTAACGAAGATAACACAATAACGAAAAAAGATGCGCTGCAACATCTATTGTTATTATTATTATTGTTATTAATGGGCTAAAATTAAATGCCAATGGAATTTACAGTACCAGGGTGTAATATATTATTCGCAAACACCTGATAGTGTCATTACAGATTTTTGTGATCAATTTTTAAAACTAATTTCCATCGCTATGAAGCTAGCACATATACCCCAATGGGCTTCTTTGGAACCTATGGCATCAGTGTTTATAAAGTGGAAAATAACACCCACAAACACATTTGGTCATCCATGATGCTTGCTTAGTTATCCATTTGGGAACACAGTTTCACACAGTTTCACACAGTTTCACACTTGTGCGGCTGAAAACTAGCGTAACGGGGCTTCGCTGGAAATGTGAATTGCTTAAGTAAAACAGTTGTGTAAAATACCTTTCGCAAATACCGGGTGCCATCATAGTTTCAGTCCATTAAAACAGTTTCGCGGGAATTTAGCTTTACTTCTAGCCCAAACTGGCAATAAGTTATCCTGTGATAAAATGATGGAAGGTAGATCTCTTTAATCGACAGAATATTATCAAAGCTGGATTTAAGACCGTGGCTGATATTTCTAACCTTTTAAAGGACTTCTATAAATGAAACCTATCTTGAGTTAGTAAGTAATGTACAAGTTTGGAGTTGTAGGCTCAAGTAATTAAACATTGACATGTAACGACTAAATCAATACTCAGAAACACAATACTGTGGTGAAGCCACACTGTTAGTGTCTGTTTCCCAAAATAGATCTAATTCCATTTAGAGTTCCACATAATCAAATTTATTCAAAAGTATTATTCCCGAGATCGTGTTATAGCGTAGATGGACAGCGTTGAGGGAAACGAACAAGGAGGAGACAACTCTCGTGACGGTGCATTGGCAGCTCGAGGTTCAAACACCGGTAGGGGAATAATTCATTGTCCCCTGAGAACATAAATACAGATATATTTAGAAAATTAATAATATAAGCATGACGTCACGATTGATTCGTCCTTCATGACCCCAAACAATGCGGTTTAACTATGGCTTCCTGCTTCACGAGCTAAGACTGCCCGGTGGTATTTTAGTCGCGTGTTTTTTCAACCCTCGCGGTAAATATGAATCGATACGACGTGACAGTGATATATACATATGGAAATTAATTAAGCAACACCAAATTCAAAGACACATAAAAACTTAACAAAGTTTAACGAAGTAATTTTGATGATTGATTATTCAATTTTGATGTATTGACATACAGCATGAGCTTTTCATGGGTTGATATGACGCGCGTGAAGCTTGCACAGCGCACGTGCATTGCTTTAACCTCAACTTTCGAAAAATGCACTTTTTCCCTGGGGTGTTTACAAGCGCAGGTTGTCGATTGCATTCGGTTTTTCATTCATTTCAATGTCATGGCACGTAGGAAATTATCAGAGGCCACTCGTTGGCAAATAATCGGCATGAGGAATGCTGGTATGTCTCTAAGACAAATCGGGACTCAAATCGGACGACATCATTCCATAATTTCAAAACTTTTGAAAAAATACCGGGCCACTAATGAAGTTAAAGACCTGCCTAGACCAGGAAGACCCAGGAAGACCACAGTCCGGGAGGACAGAGCTTTACTGAGACTTGTACGGCGCAGGTCCTTCGACTCGAGCTCTCGGTTGAGACAGGAGTGGCTTCCAGGGAGACCCATCTCGAACAGGACTGTTCGGAATCGTCTGAAAGCTGCAGGATACCGGGCAAGGAGGCCAATCAAGCGACCCAGACTGTCTCCAGCCCATAAGGCAGCCCGACTGGCCTGGTGTAATGACCGTTTGCACTGGAACATTGCCTCTTGGAGGAAGGTCCATTTCTCAGATGAGAGCCGGTTCTTGCTGCACATGGTGGACGGTCGTACTCGGGTCTGGAGGCAGAGGAACACAGCAATGGCTCCACGGAACATCCAGGAAACTGTGGCCTTTGGGGGAGGTTCCGTTATGGTATGGGGGTGCATTTCCATGAACTGCAAGTTGGATATCATTACCATCCGTGGCAACCTTAACGGTGTTCGTTACCAACAGGAGGTTCTTGACAGGGCTGTGGTACCTCATTTTGAGAACCATCCTCTGGCAACGAGACCCATATTTATGGACGACAATGCTAGACCTCACAGGGCGCATGCTGTAAATGATTTTTTGCGGCAAAATGCAATTGACAGAATTCCATGGCCTGCCATGAGCCCTGACCTCAACCCCATTGAACATTTGTGGGACTTTATTGGCCGTCGTGTGAGGCAGAGAGACCCACCAGTCCATAATCTCAACGAATTGACGGCTGCCCTGCATGAGGAGTGGAACAGGATCCCCCAGAATCAGATCCGGAGACTCATCCAAGGAATGAGGAGGCGTCTGGAATCGGTGGTGCGTGCGCAGGGAGGACACACTAGATATTGATGAAAGTCGGTGTGCAGACTCTCAGATGACTGTTCTTTCTTTCCATGTGACATTTGTGTTAATACACCTGACAACAACGTCTGTGGATGAATAGTAAATTGTGTCCATTTTTTCATGAATTTAAGACAGTTTTAAGAATTTGGATTTCGTTGCAATAAAGCAAAGTCTTGATACTTTTTCCCTTTAAGTTGTTTGTCAAAGATCGTCTGTTGAATAAAAAAGTGTCAAACTATATCAACCCGGCATATTTTGATTGTCAGAACACTTCAAAGTTGCTCCAATAGAAAAAATTGGGGTGTTGCTTGATTAATTTCCAGGTGTATAGATTAAATTGACAAAAACAACAAAACCGTTTTTATCCGCTACTAACAAGCGGATACTGACGCCCAGAAACAAAGACCATACATAGAACCGCAAGAAAAGCGGAGGGGTGCACTGAAATGGGTTTCAATTACTCCCATTTGGACTATTGTGGTACCTAATGTGTAAATATTTATGATAGAAATAACCGTTCGTGCACGGAGGATACGTATTTCAGTGATTTCATCATGGTTGGTGTATTTCTCTGAAGCAAGCATGGGACAGCATGGCTGGTTTGTATCAAGTCCCGTTCTATGAGTATATTTCTCTTTCAGTCTATCAGTCTACGTAATTTTTTAAATATGCGATCTGCAGAAATTCTGCAATATTCCTTGATGTATTTTAACCACGTTTTTACTTTGCATATTCACGGTGTTTGTTTCAATCTGTTTTAATATTCGCCGAGTCTCTGTTAGTCAGATTGTCGATGTGGGCAAAAATATGTTTCCTTTCATCAAATCATAATGATCATAAATAAAGTCATAAACCCATATACGTCCAAAGTGAATATAGCATTCATTTTCACCTTCCTTGGGATCATTCTATCGAATTTGTTAAAACTTGACGTGTCTTACACACTACTAGACTTCAGTCGAACATGTTAACCTGTATTCATTTGATTAGAACAAACAGTCTGATCTGCTTGTTCATGCAGAACGTGGTTTTCAATGTTAAAATTTTTAAATGGCAGTTTTGTCAAGTATTAATAGCATTAGATGATTTATTGAGCAAGGTATTTAAGCTGACATTTATCTTTGGGTGACTAAAATGCTTATTGTTTCATAATTTGTTCCGATGACTGATAAGGCACCAATTATACACCTCAAATTAACATGCCGGATATTCTCAGTGTGATAAATAACACGTCGACATACTTTTCATGACATGAGTCACGTCAACTAGGACAGGGCATGGGTTTTCCACGTGTAGCCATAACTTTTTTCAAAATTTCTGATGTTTCCAAATGCGATTTAAATTTAACAGGCATGTTCCTTTTATGATTCGTAACGCTGGTTCCAAATATGTTGACACCTGTGCATCATACCCGCACTAGAGAATTTTCATGTGCATTTGAAAACGATGCAGCTTGACTCGCGACCTGTGTATTAATTCCTAAGATTTCGACTTAACAGTTTTTATTCGACACAACACTAGTTATAAGTTTTACATGTTATTATGAATATAAATCAGCGTCTAAACCATGACCTATCTCTGACATATCTTGAAGCAATAACCATTGTAGTGTCTTGACACCGGGTGTTTACGAAGAAGTTAAGTATGTCGTACTGTGTCTGCGACACACAGTTTACTTAACTAGGTGTCAGTGTTTTTTCCATGAACCTTGTGTTTCAGATTCATGCTTAAAACACTGGCTCGCATAATTTACATATTATCAAAGATATTGGTAATTTCTGAAATTGTACCGGCTGCTGAAACTCACAGGTGTGGCGTCGTTTCCTAACTAAAGCGGGAAGAGCACGTTTTGCACGAAATCAGTCTCGAGTGCACCACCATCCCCGTCCGTGGGCGATCTGACACTTAACCCCTCCGACCTGAACCTGCAAACCGCCATATTGTCGTAGACACATCTCTGCACAGAAGGTTACACCGACCGCTTCGACGATACCTAACATTCACCTTTCAAACATTCGGAATTGTTAACTGAACAGTACTCGAGATGATCGTTAATATGAAAATTTAATTTTCGTGTGTCATAGTTAGAATTATTAAAGGTTATCATAGTCGGAAAGTGTACTTTGACCTATCATTGATACCACACATATCTGGGCCGACATTTACCTGGTTCACTGATATTTGATACTTTAGCGGTATCAAACGCACAATCTAAATATTTGTCAATGTAATATGATGATCCACATGTCTATCAATGAGTGTCCATTTCAAAGTCAACAGTCAGAAATCTACTCCAAAGTTCAATTTTGTGTCCATAACGAAACTACCCAGTTATGACACAATTATGATAATACATATTAAACTAATTGTCATTTGAAGTTTGTTGAAATGTGTAAATACAAATGCACGTGCTTACGTTTTCATCGATGAAATACATAAAGTTACAATTTGTCATTTTAAATGTAACGTAAATCATCGACAGTTATACATTTTGGAAATATAATGTAATAATCATCAGTTTCCTTTATTTTTGCTTAATCTATGTAAATTATCAATTAGTTAATGATTCATCACCCAAGATAATCTAACATCAAACCAGGGTGTCTTTCACCTGTGGGCACCAATTAACCTCATTCAATATCATCTTGTTTTTTGTTATCCTACATCTTTCCTCTGTCCCAGAAACAGTTAATAAATTTCACGAATCAGTCAGTATTATCGATTACTTTGACGACAGGTGGTGAACGCGAGACTCTATCATCCCCGTCCTGTCTTCTGTGGCCGTTTCGAGCTGCATTCGGACATTTGTCATAGGTTCACCTGCCTCGGGTGAGATAATCTACCAATTTCAGAACAAATTAATTTCATGCGCGCTATCAGAAAGTTCCCGTGCTATAAAACCCCCATCGACATTTCACCATGTCCTGAGCGGAAAATTTGATAAATGAAACGTTTTGTGAATCTCGATCAATCTGAGCGTAATGGCACCAAAGGAACACCGAGTGCTGCTTAATTTACCAATAACGAATATATGCCCCATAACATTGTCAGATCCTATTACCGTGGTGCACATTCTACCTGTAAATCCCATGCCATTCCAATGTAATAGTTTTGATCCAGAGTCTCATTGCGCCGATCATAGAAATCTTATTGCCGCGTTTGTTGAACTGTTTGAATATTATGTGTAAAGGATTATACGTTCCGAAAATGACATTGTTAGGCTTCCCTCAAGTATAGTACTCCATGCATTTTATTGAGCAATTTTCGCGTTGCGTTCAAATGAGTAGTTATTGATTTTAGTTTGTAAACATGTTTGCTTTTTTCCGCGGCGCTCACTGAGATGAGAAGTGTCGGCTTTATAGTGCGGGGTGTATTGCCAAAGAGAATCTATAGGTAGCACGGCAGATCTACACCTGTCAGGTTGTCACAGTAAAGCTATATGTTTTAAAGTAAATGTATTGCTATGAACGAATTATAAATAAATAAATAAATAAATAAATAAATAAATAAATAAATAAATAAATAAATAAATAAATAAATAAATAAATAAATAAATAAATAAATAAATCGATGTATATTTCAGTTAGAACTGTCCAGGGTTATTTGAATTATGAAGCCGTGCATAAAAATGTGGTATGCCTCATTTTACTCGAGAGGTGTTTGAACATAAAATCGAAAACGACTTCTGTTTTTTCCGACTGCAGAACGGAATGCTTTTAAGAGGAAGTATTTTGAAAATTAAGACGAATCTGTAGAACTACCAACTACGCTCGTTCCTTCTGTTCAGTGGAGAAAAACTAGATAGCAATCGAATCGTCGACCAATGACGACCGTCAGCTCCATGGTAACATTGGCTTGACGTATTCAATTGGAGCTCGGGCTTTATTTACAGACTTCCTCGTTACCATGGAAACGTCATTCAGAACAAACCAACTTTGTACCTCAAAGGTCACGTGAATAGATGAGGGGACACGACGGGGGTGGGGAATGTGGGGAGGGGGAGAAACGTATGCACACACATACACGGCTATTCTTTGAAGTAGAAGTCCCCCCTCCCCTCCCCTATATCCTCCTCTCCTGATACGATGCAAGCTCGCATCTCTGTAGCGTTTTTAATGTGCTATCTCCGATTGATCGAATTGTCAATAGAAGCCGTGCTTTGGGTAAAATTAGACGAGAGCTCGTAGAAAAACCTGTTCCGAGGATAATGAAAATTTGAGAACAATAAAGCGGTTTCGTGTCTGGCCTAAAGATGTCTCTGGTAATATCGGTTGTCAACATTCTTGCACGAAGATGAACTGCTTACCTTGCATAGGGAGGGGGGCATATACGAAATAACACATCCATCCAGATACCTTATACTACATCTTCCATAAATCGACACCAAGGATGGGGTATGCCACACGCACACTTCTCGTTTCTTAGAGACGTGTTAAAGTACCACTAAAGAAGAAGCGCGACAAAATGAAATCAAAACAACGAGATTCCATCAGTCGAAAACGAGTGTTAACCTTCATCGGTTAATGCGTTGTTATATTCACGCTATAACTCTGTACGCATCGTAATCTTCATCGTCATCGAATGATAATTATCATCACTTGTAATATCACCATCAAACTTTATTATTATTTCACATTCATCACCATAACTATCGTCACCTTCATCATCTTCGTTAGCGTTCATAATATTCCGTTATGACCGGTATTACTAGTATCATCATTATCATCATCATCATCATCATCATCATCATCATCACCATCACCATCATCATCATCAACTTATCATTTTAAACATCACCAACGCCACCTTCTTCGATTTAGTATTCTTATTTTTGATAAATGTAAACATATTTCAATAAAATGCAATAAAATGGTTCGCATCATCATCATCATCAGCATCATCATCACATCTCCATTTTCTTCGTCATGATATAATTATAGTCACAGATCCCATCAAAACAGCATTCTTAAATTCTTTTCATGGAAGCAGTGTTATTATATGAACCCATTTTCTTCCTTCCTCCTTAGACCAGATTTCGGTAAACAAAACATTTTCAATTTCCGTGATGATAACAGAGCGAACACAATCATATTTTGTTCAATCTCCTTGCGTAATCTTTCATAAACGGGTGGTGTGGCGATTTGTCGACCTAGCCGTATTTCATTGGTTGAAATCTGTGCCCATTAATCACGTGACACGTGTTCCTATTGGCCAATTACACATTTGTTAGGTTCGTCACGTGTGCTACCCGCATAGGTTGCAAACAAAATTCTCGTCATGAAATAACCAAAGTAAATAAATATTTTTGTCACTGAAAAGGCCGTTTGTATTTGTGTTTGCAATGTTGACATAGGACCCAATCATTTCGCATTGAAATCTTGCTGTGCCGCGTGTAACACAATGTTTTACACGGAAAGGGCGCACCTCACATCAATGGTTTGAAAGACAGCTCGTATCTATTAAAATTCTAGGTTGTTGTTCTTGTCCTGTTAGTTTCATGCCCATATTAGGAGAATATTAACCGTTTTTGATCAAAGTTCCCAATATAAATATCATGTATTTGAAATGGAATGGACAGTACAGGAATTAATGAAAGACTGAACCTTAAATATAGAACCGTGCGATCAGAAATCATATAAGTATGGAATTGAAAGTATGTTTTTTATCCATTATTTCAACGACGTCAAAGTACATCATTCCAATAAGATCGTAAATTCTTAAAACAAAATATTCATTCTAATTTTGCAAATTTTATCAATCGTATTTGAAAATGATATTATAAGTGATAAATTAAGAGGTATATTGATCATCTATTTTAGCATACATTTATTACCTTATCATTCAGAGCAACCAACCAATAACAACCTCCGATCGTCGTTATTTGTCGTTTATGTCATTAACACAAAAGACTCCGTCAGACATGGTACGTTATAAATCTCCAAATGACAAAAGTAAACACAAATGTGTTTACTACATTCATTTGTATTCCTCAGTTTTAATACTGCCCCAATTTAATCGATCAATTAGATTAATCCAAGTAGGAAATGACAACGGCGAATACAAGCGATTGTGATAGAAGATACGTTGCCCAATTTCCTGGGATTCCCAAAAGGCGTTATCGACAAATTGTTGATCGTTTTGTACTGCAGATAAGCAACGCGTTGAAAATAACCTCTTTAATAATTTGTTTAAATTAGAATACTTATAATACCGGTGCAGTGAGAAGCGAATCGTGTTTCATTGTCACCCTTTATAAAATGCACCACAAAAGACCGACAGCAAACAAAACGTTAACTGTTTCTCTGTGCTTAATGTTGTTTGTTCTGTCACTGTGTTGCTTTTATCTTGATATTTATAACAACATCGGCAGCAGAGGAAGTTAGCAACGCTCTTTACCATTTCCTTCCCCGTGTCCTGATGAATAATCGAGGAACTGTGAATGATTAATTCAACCTAAGCTAAAGGTGTCAAAAGAACACAAGAATCCAAATACCGGTTACCCCAAGACAAATAGTTTGATTTGCAAAACAATATGGGCTACGTGCTCTGCAGAAGCTTTGGGTTTCACACAATGGTAAGACATTGAGGAATTTATTGGGTTTGAGAAGTGTTGGATTCATACTTGGAACGCTTGTGAATAGAAATGACCAGCACAACTGATTAAGAATTTAGGGGGAGTAATGTGATGGGGTGATGTTCAGGTCGGTTGGTCGGAGGATGTGGACGAACAAAAGAAGGAATGAAGGACATAGCCTAAGAGAAAAGAAGATGGGTAAAACTTGAAGACACATGGAGGGGGCTTAAGAGGTGAGAGAGTTAAGATGCAAGAAGTAAGTGGTATTTATAGGATCAAATCAGAGGCGTCACTAAGCTGAGAGGTGTCTTAGATGTGAAAAGGGACAGTGGAGGAGTCATAGAGGTAGCGCGTTAAACGGGGTGAGTCTGTGATGTAAAGGGTGAGAACATGAGAAGAATCTGTAACGTAAAGGATGAAAAGACGAGAGGTGTCTGCAATGTAAAGGGTTAATGAAACCTGTGAAGCAAAGGGTGAGAAGAGCCTGGAACCTAATAGGAGCCTGTAATGTAAAGTTTGAGAAGACGAAGGGAGTCTCTTATGTAAAGGATGAGACGATCAGAGGAGTCAGAAAAGTAAATGGGGGAGGATCCTATAATGTAAAGGATGAGAAGATGAAAGGAGTCTGTCATATAAAGGATGAGACGTTGGGGTGAGGTGAGGGTTAGGGACTGAAAGGAGTCTTTGATGTAAAGTGTAAAATGAAATGTCATTGGTGTAAAGTATTAGGAGAATATATGACACAGTTCTGTAAAACGCTCTCCATCCATATAACGAACATCGTTTGGGGTGTCAGTGATGAGAAGTAAAAGAGGATAGGATGGGTGATGGGTAAATAGTGTAGGATGGGTACATTTACATTTCGCCAAACTCCATTCACAAGGTGAATGCTCATGTCGTTAACAATCAAAGCAGGCATATTATTACCCCGGATAATCCAAGCTGCCTGTAAGGCGCTAAGGTTATGGTTACATGAATTATCCCACCGGGTACCCATTTTCTGCTGGGTGAACAGAGGTAATTTTGAACAAACTCACTTGCCTAAGGTGAGACCACATGTATCATGTGCTTCGTTGTGGGGCAGGACTGAAGTCCTAGAATCTCTCAGAAGTCAAGTTGCTGGTCACCCATCCGAGTCCATTGTTGATTAACTCCACATGACTATGACCTGAGCTTTATGGGTGATGAAAAAGAAAAGCAGACGAAATGCGATGCGTAAGAGAAGGCTACTTTTAGAGGTGTTCTGATTAAATCCTAACATAACCCTAACATTTCGTGGGAATTTGTTATTAGGAGTATGTCTGGAGGGTCTGGTTGGTTGTTACAGAGTGAGCGAACATGGCATGAAAGAAAGATGAATGAATGTTATTATTGTGAGTGATAGATGGAGCCAGTGGGAACAGATCGGGCACGCTGTAGAGGACAGGTGGTACTCACTCATGAAAGCTGTTATTACGACCAATAGAATTCGTCTGTGAATGACCAGAGCTTTGATCCTGGCTATTAGCATATAACCCGCCTTTCATGATTTGTGGTCGAAATTAGAAGGGGTTATGAGCAAGACGTGACAAACACAACACTTTGTTTAATTATCCGATTTTGTAATAAAATATCAATCACCACACAGCCAAAGTTGTCAAAGAAGGTTCGTAAATCACAAAAGTAATCGATGTTTGACCACAAAATATTTGATTCAACTGCCCCGAGAATCACCCATACATCACTTGACATTATCTATAGATATGTTTGATAGCTCTTAATCAGGCATATGTCATTCAATGCAGCATATTTGGCCTTCAAATCTGACAGACCGGATTTAAAATTAGGAAATGTTTCTTGAAGTCTTATCATAAAAGACAGTGGTGTCAATCACTTGGATGACAAGGAGATCAAACGAAAACATTGAAATCGATGTAAAACATTATAGGAAGATAAATGAAAGAAACTGACATTTTAATAGCCTGTGTGTGAAGATAAAGGAAGATATGTGACAGTTTGAAGTCGAGGCATATACATGCTTATAACATTCCTCAGGATAATAGCATATCATCTCACTTCCGGATTAGAGCAGACGGCAACGAATCCTATCAATTTGACACCAGACCGTATCCTTGCACGAAAATGATTAAAATGTGCAAATCCACAAACCTCCCTCTCCAGATATTCTTTGTTTTCACTGTCTGACCCCCTCCCCAAACCTCCCCTCGCCGTCCACCAGCGAGTTTGTCCCCGACCCTTTGTCGATTCAAAGACAAGGTCTTTCTAATAACTATCGCATGTTTACTTAAGATGGACTATGCAAACAGACACAGGACGACGTTGAAAGGCAGGGAACACGATGGTATTGGTATTATGGGGCTTCCAGATGAAAAAGAGCCTCACACAACTTAAAGGTCTAGGTTTGGATATATATTAAAGACCCATGGATCACTTTAATATCGATCTTAAGATCATGGCACCGAGAATAAGCAAATACGATCTAATCACAGACGAGCTTCAGGAAGGATTGTCCAAGAAAGGACGTGACAATAGATTGCATTCTGTTTGTGTCTGGACAAGTGGGTCATCTGTTACTCTAGATGACCACTGGTCAAGACACCGCTGACCAGTACTGAGAATTAGTTGACCCTATGACAAAATACAGTTTCACTGCCCGTGATCAAAGCTTCGTGGCAGACAGGATCGGGGATTAAGCAAACGTTACCAAATGTTCTGAGACATCAAAGACTTTATTCCGTAATGGCACCATAGATGAAGGATTAGTACTGTTTCCAAATTTCAGTTCTACGACAGTTTAGCGACTATAGAGACGTTCTGTCCCAGTGCACTTTACTGAAGAAGGCAATTTGTGAAAATAAAATACATATATTTTAGTGTGCAAAATGCAAAAATCATTATGTTTTATTTCACATGAATGTTAGACGTGCGGTACCGTTTGAAGTTGTGTGTTTTTGTGATCGTGAGATTGCCAGGGTAAATATATGGTAAATCAAAACATTCCACATTAACAGGTTAACAGTGAATATTTATTATTCTTATTTCGGTCGAGATAGTGTAATGAAGACTAGTTAAAACGAGCAAGACCCACAAGCTGCCACCAACCGTAGAGCTCTGAGTCTCTTAAGTTAATTGCGTCCTCAAAAGTTTGTGATTTTCGCCGCCGTCGGGGAAATAAGAAAATAAAATATGGCCTAAATGTACTACTGTCATGTTCTAATATCTTCATCTTGTCAAACAATGGCTCATTGAGGAATTGTCTTCAAATTAACTGGGCAATTTTATGAAGAATTACCGCAGTCTCAACGATCTCCTGCAAACCAGACGATGCAATAAAAATGAGCGGGAAGATATTTCTTCCGCCAGAGGTGTAATAGTTTAAAGGCTATGGACACCGAGTGTTTATTTTCTTTGTTGTCATGCAATACACTGAATTGGTCAATCATTCTCCGAATGATAAAACAAACAGTTTTTTGTAGGAACGTGGTTGTGTTATTTTGTCGGGCGCGTTTAACGAGAAAGTGACTAAACGTCCATGTGTTCTCAATAATACGGTCATTGTCAGGTGTTTGGCCCAGCTCTTATTGGGGTATAGGGCTCATAAAAACAGCAAATGTTGCCATAAAAAGCAAGTTGCCCTAACGTTACAAAGTCAGACACCCAATTTCGCATCAAATATCTCCTTTGTCGATAGGAGATTAAAATATAAACCCTGTGCTTTTGCCTTGGGTTGCTCGCGAAGTCCACAAAAGCACGGAAATCATAATCAGTTATATTGGCAAGTATCGCGACATTTTGTTCCCCAGTTGTGTCAATAAAAGCATTTCGTAATAATTCTTTTCCTTTCACCTAATGAGGCGTAAATTATGAGGTCGGAATCATTGCTTAATTTGGTGCTTGCAG
Organism: Haliotis asinina; assembly: GCF_037392515.1. Taxonomy (NCBI): domain Eukaryota; kingdom Metazoa; phylum Mollusca; class Gastropoda; order Lepetellida; family Haliotidae; genus Haliotis; species Haliotis asinina. Next base: position 11,638,827 of record NC_090287.1, read on the forward strand.
CATAACATAGAGTGACAATCGGCCATGGCGAACACGCCATGACTCCAAGTCCGCACACGCGCGTTTTCAATGCAAGCAGACGACACGACAGACGCGATCGCAAATCCTTAATTTCCATCTAAAAGAAGAACAAAACTTCAGACGAACAAGACAGCACGCGGCGGACAAGAAGACGAGTTAAATGATATTTAAATTTCATATTATCAAGGCGATAAGTTCGGTATAGGCTGAAACTCGGTCCTGCAATCTTGAATACTCTGGAGCGTGCCGGTCGCTTCAATGGACGGGCGCGTGCCCAAGTTGATACAAAGCTTCCCATAGAGAAAAAAAAGTTCCTAACGAAATTTTAATGACTCAAAGAGTTTTCAATGAGAAGTTGGTATCCCTATGCAGATTGTTTGCACAGCTCGGCGTCCAATATGGCAGACTGAGAGAGCATTTATGTCGGTCAATTATCCTCCTCTGCAATACCTGCCCTGTGGAAAACTGATGGCATAAAATCCAAAGCATTCTTTGAGAAACTTTTAGCCCTGGGTCACTCTGAGCCTACTCTAATGTCAATCCTGAAACAAAGCCAGTTCTATAGGATTCATGCGAGACTCGACTAGGCGCGGGCATCTGGGAGGGCCGGGCTGAGTCGCCGAGATGGAAGGACGAGGGATGAATAAGGTGGCACACCAAGAACGTGACTTAGCATAGATGAAGGGTCTTTGCCGATACAGGACTCCATTAATGAGTGTTGAGCACGGTGGAGCGGAGGCAGGAACACGGGAGTAAACCCCATTCGGGTCCCCCACAAAGGTGTAGGGTTATGCAGACAGTCCGGCAGACAGTACTACGTTTACTTACTAATGTTAGGGGGAGATTAGTGATGTCAGGCGTCGCTGAATCGGGCTAGACACCAATAAACCCTCTATACTTTACACATCTTTGATTTATCTTTATCGATGGAGCAAAGCGGGAGATCCGTGGTCGTAAGTAAGGGATATCACTTGGCCAGATGTTTAATAGTAATATGAAGACACGATGGCTTGGTGGGAGTAAAGCAGTGATGAGAAATAAGAAGGGTCATTGGTATTGCTGGGTGAGCCTGATCGGGTGGGGTTGTAGGGGGAGGGGGTTGAGGCATGAAGGGATTACTTTGGTGTTGGTTATAAGGGAGGAGAATGAAAGG